>NC_054537.1:27164257-27536757 GCF_017654505.1 Polyodon spathula | reverse complement strand
GGTTTGTGTCCAATTCCTGTTTACTAATGTAAACTCATTTAATACAAATGTATAACCTATGAATAGGCTACTTTAATTAACATCACAAATACAGTATGTACAAAATAGAAGAAAAAATATCATGTCTTGTGGCAGGGTGGCAGGGAGGGGGTTAAATTCCTCCCTACAAAAACACGTGGGAATGTGGCTGGAGCCATAAATTGAATAACTGTCACAGGTGTATAAAAAGAGTGATGGTGAATGTGCTGTTCTGTGGGGTGGGTGTTTTGTATTTGTTATTTTGGTGTTTTTGTATGGCGAATTATTGCGCATCAGCACTTAAACTGCAGCATTCTGGTCTCTGAGTCTCATTGCCAACGTTATCCGGCCACATATGGGATAGCGGCCCTGGAAACTCAGTGGTTTTTGAAAAACAAAAAGAGAAATAAAATGGAAAAGGAAGGAGGAAGTGCTCCCATGGTGCCTCGTCTGTGCAGAGCCTGGTCACTATGTAAGATGCTGCCCATTTCAGAGTGACAAGGAGTTGCCACCTGCCCAGAAGTCAGAAGATGGGGAGGAGCTGTCTCTCCCAGAGGCAAGTGAGGGAGGTGCAGCCTGTCCAAGAGTCAAAAAGGGAGAGTAGCTGGGACAACTACATCAGCGCTCTCTAGGCCTCATGTTTGTGCATCATCTGCAGGGAGTGGGAGCACTTTGTGCTCAACTGCCCCCTCCAAGAAGAGGAGTGCCCCATGCTGCACCCCTACCGGATGGCCAGTGTTGCCACTGCTGGAGTGCCCTGTGCCGCTGCCACCATTGCCACTGCCAGTGTTGTCGCTACCAACATTGCTGTTGCTGGAGTGCCTTGTGCTAGTGCCAGCGTTGCTACTACCAGCATTTCCGCTGCCGGAGTGCCCCGCGACACTGCCAGCACTGTTGGAGCCATCCTGGCAGAAGGAGGAGGAGAGGAGACCATCAACATTCCCTCAAGAATCCACGTGGGGAAAGATGGACATGAGGAGAGAGGTGTTGGTGTTTTAGGGGGAGGTGGCCGATTGTGGCCAGGTGTGCTATGCACATGGGGGGAGGTGTGTGGGTGGGTGACAGGAAGGAGGTTAAATTCCTCCCTGCAAAAACACGTGGGAATGTGGCTCTTGTATAAAGGTGTATAAAAAGAGTGATGGTCAAGACACAGTGCTGTGCGGTGTTTTGTGCTTATGCACAATAAAATGCACATGAGCGCTTAAACAGCAGCATTCTGATTTCTGAGTGCCAACTCTACCAGGTCACAGTCTTTAAAGAGGAAATCTCTAGCTTTCAGGTTGGTGAAGTCATCAGTGATGTCGTCAAGGTATCTCATGTTACATGTTTTAAAATAATATACTCTGTACAAACTGTATTAAAAACACACAAAAATGTATCCAATTAAATTATTATAGCTATAATGTCTGTTTGAACTAAACAAAACAAATACAAAAATACAGACTAACAGAACGTTACTTTACTTCAGGCAACAACAAGGACACAACAAATCTGTACTGCTAAGGTCTTTGTGACTGCCTCCCTTGATTTGTATGCATTTTAAAGTTTCTAACCTCACATACCCACAGTACTTTCCCATTCTTGTTAATCTTTACTTTAAATATAGTATGAATTCCCTTTACACCCATTAAATGGATAGAACAGAAGTACATGTTACATTCAATGTCAATAAAATGCATTATGTGGTTGTCAGTGTCTGCATTAATATGTCAGTTTGCTTGTTGAACAGACTGCCAGCATTCTGTAATAAAAACAGCAGTGTGTGCAAATAAGAAAAACAACTTTGAGCAATCCTCTTAACAGTCCAAGTTTTAGTGGGCTTGTATCCTGATTCTAAAGTTTTTTTTGTTTTGTTTTTTTTTTCCCTATGAAATTGAACATAATATAATATAGAAACAAATGTATACGACTAATAATAATAATAATAATAATAATAATAATAATAAAAATAATAATAATAATAGGCTTATAAAATACCCATATTCAACTATTATTATTATTACTATGATTGCATATTTTTCTGTGTGCAGGCTATGGTGTAAAATTGCTAAACCTAATCTATACATAATCCTTAAATCTTGGTCTTGGACATTAAGATGAAATAAAATATACCCTTTTCATGACCTGAGAATACCACTACTTGAAAGTAGAGCAAGTTGCTATTTTTCCTGTCCTTGTGTGTTTTTTTTTTTTTTTATTTTGTTTTTTTTTTTTTTTTTTTTTTTCCGTAATTCTGTCAAACATTTTGAAACCATCTAAACCAAGGATGACTTTTTCCTCAAGGAGAATTTGGCAGCAATTTTAAACTATCAGTATGGAGGAGGTGAGAAATACCATTTCCAAATGCTGAAGAAGCCAAATAAGCTGTCTTACATATTCCAAGCCCACATCGGTAACACTGATTTACTTATTCTACCCCTCTGCATTTCAGCTTGCAGCTTGATTTCAAACCTGTTCCTCAGGGATGGAAAAACTTCTTGTTAAAATGTCTGTTATACTGGCACTGAGCTTTTCATTTCAGGATTAGCTCTTTCAAGTTCACATAGGTTACACTGGGCAGAATGAACACACATTATAGGTCCCATAGCATATTCATCACACTGTATATTTATTTATTTATTTATTTATTTATTTATTTAAATAATAATAATACAAACGTGAATGTCAATATTTGGATCTGTTTATTTGGCCAGCGTTTAACATAATCAGTTATTTTTTCATCATTCTTCTATTCCATACTTTTTAATGTAGACCTTTTAAATGTGTACACTGGAAATAATGGAGAATTGGAAACTAGGAAACTAAAGTTTTTTGGGTTTTTTTTCTAGGTCATGTTTTACTGTATCATGGGTTACTGTCTGCCATTGCCCCCGCTTTTTGGTAGGAATGGAAACTTAAATAATGTTATTATTTATGCAGATTTTTTTCATAGACAGAAACCACAAACTCTTTCAGAAAGGGCAAATGGTCATGCGTTTGGTATTTAAAGGTCGTAAGAATAGTGAATAGGTTTTGCATATGCCTATAAGATGTCATCAATCAATTATAAAGGCAACCGATAATTAAAACAAGTTTCTAGTATTACCTTACAATGTAATTTACATAATCAATGACACATGACCTACAGCATTTACAAAAAAAAACTCAAGCTAAACAGCAGCACATCCTCTCCATTTGACGTAGTTTTATGATGAGGGTTAGGATTAGAAATAAGGATTCAAGCTATTTCACCTACTGAAATAATACATTCTGGGTTAATACCTAATGATACTTTTGCAAGAATTCAATTTGTTTTGAATTTCCTTAAGGAAGCTGATGTTAAGACTTAAGACAGTTCTCTTCCAGATATAAATGGAGATCAGCTCAGTCCAGCGTACCGTATTACAAGTTCATGATCAAATACAGAAACTTAAAAAAAGTAAAGGTTAAGGGTGTAAACTACAAAAGAAACAACTGCATTGTGCAACAGCCAGGTTTCGCAACAGATTACTGCTTTGCTGGTTTGCATTAAAATGACAAAATAATTTGTGAAAGTCTTCTGGAGCGGGTTTATATTATCCAGAAGGCAGTACAGTACAGTACCTGATCCTTTCAGCTATTATTGTGTTTGTTGTCTTCTCTCTCTGGCTCGGTGCCGTGAAATTGATGGCCGGTTTATTCGGAAGGGTCTCTGCTGCCAGATAAAATTTAAATTCCACCTTCGGATCAGGCCTTTTATAGTGCAAAGGGAAGGTTTCAGCAAATCTCCAAAGAGCTGGGGTTATTTTGGCAGTTTTTCAGATTTAGAATGTAATACAAACTGACCAGCGATTAGAAACAATAGGAAAAAATTATTAATTGTATATACGTCGCTTTTTTCATTGATAGGGGTCCTGCTTCTCTTCGGGAAACTGGAAGAGAAAAAAAAGAATCAGTGCAGCTTTCAAAAGCTACGATAAGGAGTAGACAAGCATCCACAAAGTAAAGTCAAGAAAGCAAATCTTAGACAAAAGTGTATAACACACTTTATCTTTGTCACGCGGAAGAAAAAATTGCGATTTTGACTATGTTGTATACTATAAAAAACAAATTTGCCTAATGTATTCATGTTTTAAACTCTACAGTACACTACCTCTACACTGGGTTGTTAAATATTGTATTGCACTACTGGTATAATTTTAATAAAGAAACACTTTTTATAGAGGCTGTCATGTTTCAAACTAGTTTATAAACACATTCACTTGTGGAATCCTGTCAAGGTTCCAACTTGACAAAGTGTCATGGAGTAAATTAGACTAGCAATAACAAAGAAATAGCTTCCCACATAATATTTTGGTTTCTCTGGGCTACCTGGCTACTGAATATCCTGACCTCTGTTCATATGAAGTGCTCCCTGTCTAACTCATTTAGAACCATAACAAATCATTAGGTTTTTATCCAGATTTTTTTGTTTGTTTGTTTGTTTTTCTACCTGTGTAAAAGAAAGGAGCTAAATTTTATGAAGCTCATTGACTTTTAATTTGAAATGGGTTTAGGTAAAGGCGTGTACAGTCCTTATTGATACACTATTTGTTCAGTTGCCATCATTTTCATTGAACATTTATGTGGCACTTTTATCATTTGTCTCAAAACTTTAATTTACTTTTAAAATATACTATTTCACTGTAATTCAAAGTTTGACTCACTTCACTATTATTCCTGTTAATAATAATTTAAAAAACCTTAATCAACATTGATATATTAAAAACTGGATCGGAATTGAAATTGCTTATGAAACAAACACTGGTCTTGGGAAATATCCTGTATAAACTGGACAAATAAATAAATTAAAACTATAATGCTTCCTATATATATATATATATATATATATATATATATATATATATATATATATATATATATATATATATAACTGTATACCTTTTTTTTTTTTTGGAAAAGTACAATCTGGTTGTGGTTAACCATCAGCAAAGTCACTAATCTGGGGCAGTACTCTATTTCTACAACATGCACCAGAAATAATACATTTCAATACATGACAGAGGTGGATCCCATCCATGCAATTAACAGCATAAACTTTCACAAGACAATCATCCTTTTAGGTTAATGTGCTACAATAAATGTTAGGACAAGGACCAGCTGCATCGAAAGACCAAGTGTAAACAAATCAATGGCTTCACCGAGACAAGAAAAAAAAATCACAGGAAGAGTGACACTGGATATGTCTGCAGCCATGTGTCTTTTAGTCAGAAAAAAACAACATATGAATCCAAATTAACATGTATTTATACTAAAGCAATACAAAAATGACTACAAAAGATTTAGAAGGGAGTAGTTTTTCAAGATTTACGATTATACTGTAAATTTACAATATAATCGTAAATCTTGAAAAACTACTCCCTTCTAAATCTTTTGTTGTCATTTTTGTATTACTTTAGTACAAATGCATGTTAATTTGGATTCATATGTTGTTTTTTTTCTGACTTTATGTGAACGAAAAGACACAAAAGCGCCCATTTTCTCATTAGAAATAGTGATATTTTGAAATGTACCTGTCCTGGTCACAAAAGCAAAGTTTGTGGGGACTAATAGACATTTTCTATACTTTTTAGGCATAAGCAATTAGGAAATAACACTTACTACCCAGGAACAAAAAAAAAAAAAATTGTTACTCGGTGTAATCAATGATTTGTATCTTAATATATAAAGAAGAAAGTTTGTCTGTCTGTTCCTTTATGCATTCGGGCCCCACAGGATCCAGTGCAACCACACTTTGCATGGCCTCCTCTTTCATCCTGTTTGGACAGATGTGTGTGTAGAAGCAAACAGCTAAAAGAAATGATTGGCATTTTAATGTAAACTTCATTATTGAGATCCACAATCCTGTAGTTTTTATATTTGTTGCTTAGTTACTATATAACAGGAAGAAAGGGTAATTGTGACAAATTGAGCTTGATTATGAATGCTAATACTAGTCCAGGACTAGTACTAATCAGGGTCAGTGAAACCAGCCATAAGTCTTAAACTTTTTTTTGGATATGGCAGTTGATTTCTCCAGAGATTCTGTCAAAATGAAGATGGCATCTGTCACCAGAGAAAGGGAGAGGAGACCGTAAGGGACTTACAGCTCAAGTGGTTGCAGTTTGCAATAAGTAAAGAGATGGTTTACCATGAAACTATCACCGTACTCTAGCCTACAGTGGGTATTGGTATGAAATATTAAAGTTAACCATTGTATTCTTCTTGTTGTTATATTCACTTGTATCCAAGTGCATCGGGTACACCAGAGTGGCCCAACATTTACATCACCCTAGAATTATCTAATTCAGCTTCCGAAAGTCTAATGAAGCCTGCTGAATAATGTTATGTTAGCATAGTAAATTACACACCACTTTGTAGTTTTCTATATACTTAACAAAAACTGACAAAATTTGACATTTCGAAATCTAACATGAAAACACACGATTTCCAAAAATACGACACAAAATACTCAATTAGAAGTAATCAAAAGGTGACAATTAGTGGTAACGAGTAGATTTAAGCTATATAACCATGATTTTTACATAGATGTGTAACTTCAGAGCAAGCCATGGGGAACAGCCCTCCTTGGAAACATGCTCAGCCATCACTGCACTTCACAAGTTTGAGGGATGGCCAGTAGTGTCTACTTACTGCGGCAATGGAAAGGAGCCAGAGTGAAGGCATCTTTGAATACTGTGAGAAGGCATCTCTTGGAGAATGGTCTGCTAAGAAGCTCCTTCTGAGGAAAAAAAAACATCAGAGATCGCCTAAACATTTGTCGCACATACAAAGACTGGACCAAAAATGACTGGGCCAAAGACCCCCTTCAGCTGTTTTAAAAACTAAGGTCGGCATAGAGCCATTTTCCCAACAAGTGAAGAAATGGTCAGAAGACAACAGTATCACACCACTTCAACTTTGCCCTGGAAATTCATCGGATTTCAATCCTATTGAGAATGTTTAGGGTCTCACATGACAGGGAATCAGGAAAAGTCAACCGTGCAAAAAAAAAAACTGGAATCAAGTGTAAAGGCTGCATGGAGGAATCTAATGGATAATGCGACCCTTCAGCCTCATTTAGTCTATGCCTGAGAGGCAGTCTTAAAATGCAATAGAAGCACTGTAAATATTAATTGCTGTACTACTATTATGGCTTCCAGAATACTTTTGCAATATAATTTTGTAATTTCTTTGGTTACATGATGTTAAATAAAATCATAAAATGCTAGGGTGCTTCCGCTGCTCTGAGACTGAAACAGAAAACTATATAAAGTGAATCTAAACAACTAGAAGAACACATTAGTTAAGATAACTCAGATTATCTCATACCAATACCAAGCTGATTACATTATTTTGTTCCACAGTTGCCTAATGGTTTGGAATGGAGGAGGCGGGGTATAATAAAGGAGCTTGGCTTCAGGTTCTCTTCCACTGAGAATCATCACAGGCAATAGTGCATGCATGGAGATCAGTGAGATTCTCAATTAAAAATCTTGAGAAACCGGAAACAAAAAATGAAAGAAATGACCTAATGCCACACTTTCTGCAATAGGAAACAAAACTAAAGATGCTGCCAGACAGTCTATGATTTCTAAGCAACTTGGGATAAAATCATTAATTACTTGGCACCCATTCCAGATGTGTGCAAATCCATGGAGTCTTCATCACACGCTGTGTAAAAGCTGCATCTGATTGGTCATTCTTACACAAGCCAAACTTATTCATCAAAAGCAAAGCTTGCCAGTGAAGGGTATACCCTATATTTAATAATATGCCTAGCTTGTTGTAATGATAGGTTACCAACAAAATTCTGTCATAATCAGTTTGTATTAGCATGTGGTTATCAGGCAAGCGCCAATACAGGTACCATCAAAGACAACACTATCTGAAGGGTTGAAACAAATGGGCCCTTACTTATCACAAGGGGCTGTTATTCAGTGGAGGACATCTTTAAATGCTATGCTATATGATTTCCCACCAAAACGCACTGGCTGTGAGACGGTGATTTATTTTGTGGGTCTCCACAGATTTCTAGGTGCCATAAGGAAGAGATTAAAGTTAATGGTCCTCGCTGGAGAGGTGAGACTTAAAACTTGTTAGACTGACTGTTTACACTTTGCTTTTTAATCTTGTTTTCTTTAATTCTCTTGACATTTGTATACACATTAACAGGACGCTGTGTAAAGCTGGAGTATGCCTATTGTGTTTTTTGCAGAGCTGATATGTGAGACCCTGTGACTAATGAGATGGCTCCATGGCAGTTACTGGTAAAAGCAGTGGGTGACAAAAGTTTTGTCTGGAAACAAGAGCCCCTGGAGGCAATGAATATGGACACAGAGAAAGGAGGTGTTTTTTTAACCCATGCCAACATTCCTGCACTTGTCCATGGCACAGTACAAGTGTGTGTGCTCATTCCAAAAAGCCAGACACAATTTACTTCAGACTGTTTCTCTGTCCACGAATTAGCATGTATTTAGAAAATATACCACTGGAAAACCACTATAAAAATGTTAACTATTGATCTAACAAGGGACATTAACCAATAGCATTTCTCCTTAATCAGGATATGCACATTCCCATTTCTTCCACAATGAATTCTGTAACCTTTTTTAAATGATGATTTTTCAGAACAGAGTAAAATAGCACATTACCAGGAGACAGACAGGACCAATAGTCTGGTCTTTCACCCCGCGGTCGCAGTTGTACACTCAAGCTCAGGTCACAAGTGCATTGAATATGTGGGTCCTGAATTCAGCTACAAACAAGGAAGCCACACAAACACCAACACATAATTCATAATAATTCAGCACAAATAGTGTTTCTTTAAAAAATGCTTATTAAACCAATCAACCAGCTTTTAAAAACAGGGCCTTACATTTTTTTTTTTTTAAATGGCCCGGCACAGAGTTTTTGCTTGTTTTGTTTTTTGGTAAATATGAGTAAAAGAATATAAAAAAAAATCTCATTACTAAAATTCAAACTATGAAAGAGAAAAGAAACATTGCTTTTCCTCCACGTCTTTTTTCCTCCTTAATATCAAATTATTATTGTAATAATCAAATTACATCACATTATTCGCAGCTTTATTAGACCAGAATGTAAAATAATAGCTGTAAATGCAGCTGTGCATGTGGCAGCATTATTATGAGTTACTGCACCCTGTTTCTAAGTTCTGTTTACAGAAAGAAATCCTCCCAGGGATTTACAGGCGGTTTGAGAGGGGCTGTGGAGGCGGGAGGGGGGAGGAGGAGGTCCTTCTTTCATCGGCTGCTCTCCACTTTGTTGGCCCTGCCCAAGGCTGGCCCCCGTTTCTCAGTAAGTTTACTCCACTCCAGATGTGCCGTGGCTCCAGTGTGGCTGCCATGAACAGTAAATCGGCATCTGAGGGCTCGTCAATCTGTGGGGTAGAGCGCTGCGGTGTCGTCAGCCTGAGCCACTGGCATTAACGGAACTGTGTACTGCTGAGCTCTCAGGGGGGATGAGAGGAAAGGCAAGGGGGGAGGGTATGGTGGATAACAAGTCAATAATAAGTTGGAACTGGAGCAGCAGAGAAAATGTATTGTGCACATTTATGAAAAATGGTTGTAAATATGTAAAGCTTTTCTTTTTTTTCTGTGTGCTACATGTCCACAAATAAAGGTTCCTGTCTGATGGCTGTGCTAGTTATTTATTGTTTATATGATAAGGAAAATGGAAAACAGTACTGTGAAATTAAAAAGAATAAACATGACGAATAAAAAGTATGAACATTTGGCCAATTAGTAGCTAAGCTCACAAAAGAATTATTAAAAAAAAAAAAAAACTGGCATAAAGCTGTAATATTCAGTTAAACCTGTAATACATCGCCAAGTAGACAACGTTATTGTAATTTTTGGAGACATACTACTCACTCTGCCAGAAACATGCAACTTATTTAGAGCTGCACTGTCCCATATGTGAGGTATTAATCAAGCTTTCCAATAAGAAGGCATGTTTACAATTTAAATGAATTTAGACACATTCACCAGTCAGGTATAGAGAGGTCAATTTAAAGGCAATCAACACATTAAGCATTCAAAAATAAAATATTATCTGAATAATGACAGTGCCATTTTTTTTTTATAATACCCATGATAAAACATGACCATGAGACCCCAAAAAAATGTTTTTAATGAATATGAAGCCAATATCTTGGTTAGTTATCATTTTGAAACCAAAGAGTCACGTGACCACAGTATGACTGCCATTTAGGTCAGAGATCAGAGGGAAGAGTATAATTTGATTTTGCTGGAGTAGTTTCCATGAAATTGTAAACATATGTATGTAAGACTAATAGTCATTCAAATTAAGCACATGGCATAGTACTAAAAAGTACTGTTCATATAATACAATAAAAAATTACCAAAATAAGAAATAGGTTTGACACACAGAGAAGTACTGCAGTCACTGTATATATATATATATATATATATATAATATATATATTATATAATATATATACATACTTTATATGAAGTCACTATACCGGCTAATTTTGAAACTGTAAAACTTTGACATTTCTAAGGAGTTGAGCTACTGTAAGAGAATAGTCGAAGAGATTCTTTATCAGGTTGTCCAGTGGTTTTCGAAAAAAGGGGGGAAAAGAAAAATTTCTTTTTAAGAATAGTCTCCTCTTATCAGAGGAGTTATAAATGTTTAAAAACTATATATATATATATATATATATATATATATATATATATATATATATATATATATATATATATATATATATATATATTACTACCAGGTTTACAGTTCACTTATATACAGAATATGTAGCACTTCTGTTAGATGGGAACTTTTTTACTGTATAGGGTAAAACTTTTTAATGTTCGTTCATACCTAGGTTCTGAGTGGGATGCGGATCCAGTGAGGTCATTAATCAAAAATCACCAACTTAAACATGGAAAGGGCACAGCTACCGGTCTGGGATAGGGAGAGTGTGCAATGCCTTTTATTACAACATCAGCTGTATCTTCAAAACAAGAGTGACTAAAGTAAAAGGGAGAACAGTCTGAAATGAACCCACTCATCAAGGAGTAACATTTACGCATATTGTCTTACGTGGCACAAGAAATGTCCTCCCCCAAACACAAAAGCTTACAAATTAGCACATCATTTCTCCTTCAGTGAGCAACAATACTAAATATTGTTGAATTCCCTTGTAGGAAGTGTGCTTAATTTAAAAAAAAACAAAAAAAACAAGAATAGTAAAGACAAAATGCATTGTACTTTATCTTCAGAAATCCCCCATCCTTTGAAAGCTTGAGGTCACATCAACCATAGTATATTCCACACTTATTGGTACTTCATTGGTTCATTGGATATTAATGTTATTTTTCAAACTTGTTTTTGTAGAGGCAAGACTGTACTGAATAAACTGTACACAGCATGTGCATAGCACAGGATAGATTCAATCATACAGTAATGTGAATGTTGTAGTGTATAGGCTCAGCATTCCTTATGGGCAGTAGGGATTACAAAAAGGTTACAGCTGCATATGCTGCTGTAACAAGTGTGCTGCGTTTCAACAGTCCTGCTGCAGAGAGATTTCTGTGAACTATATAATATCTGAAGCTGATAGGGAACAGGTTTATAGCATCAGCCATGGAGTGTTCTGTTCTGCTATTGTTAGAAGATCACAATGGTCCTTGTCGGTTACAGTGTGTGCTGTTTGATATGGATACCATGGTGCTGTCACACTGAGTTGTTAGTTATCTTACTCTGTGTTCAAAAGTCTGACGCTAAATGAGGACAGACAGTAGCTATAAAATTTTAGGGATTGTATTACATGACATGATTTATTTACACCATCAAAAATGAATTTCATAACAATGTAAGAATTGAGATTAAAATAAAGTGTACTTGCATTATAGTTATACTGTATGTTGTTTATATTTGTTACATAGTTTCTGGCTTTTGTTATAAAAAAGCAAATTTTAGATTTCATGCTTTGTTATTAAATTAGGTCAACTGTTTTGTCAACAAAAACAAAATATGTAACAAAAATGTCTATATATAAGAAATACAAAAATTAAACATTGAATGAGAAGTTTTTGAAGTCATCCATCACGTTTGGAATCATGTTCTTTTTTGAAATACACACAGTTCTCAATGATTTGATGAGAGTTGTTCCTGCTGTCCCCCCATATTTTATTTTAATTTCTTTCTACATGCATATACTGTATTAACATAAAAAAGCCTTTTGATTTAAATGGGCAGGTCAATTCAGTCAATAATAATAATAATAATAATAATAATAATAATAACCAGAGAGGGTTCTATTCTACTGCAGTGTAACTATTCTAAAAAAAATACGTTTATTTATCTGATAAAATATAGACTGTAAATGTAAAAGTAAAAGATGCTGTTTTTTCCACCTGCATGGCCACGATTAAATTTAATCTAAGGTCACTGCAACAGCAGGTGCCTAGGCATAAACCAGTTAACCTTTTTGCATTACATTGCATTTTTGTATTGTATTATATATCAATGGTTTTGTTTTTGTTAGCCTGGCTTAAAATTTAATTCTCGATCATATACGCCAGATCTGGTTCATGTGTCGATTACTTACATCATAAACTTGAATGGCCTCAGGTATCAAACTTGAGAGGTCACTCATTTACAAGCATTAACTGTTTGCAGGACTCAACTGTAAATCCTGGGGATGCTCAGCCCGTGGCATTTTTCTGAAGCCCAAACAGTTAAACCTTTGACCTCTACAGTGATTTGATTTACTGTGATCACTTCTAACTTTGATGGTGAGTTGAAAGCAATGACATTTGAGCTGAGAGACTGGATAATTAATACAAGGATATATCATCTAATACTCAGAGCTTTCACTTCCATTTCAGTCTTCAGAAAGTTAAAAATATAATCTGTGTTTTAGTAAACAAATTAGTAATTACTTAAAAGATCTTCCCTCTTGAAATACAATATATTCAGATTTGTAAACTATAACTTAAAATATATTTGTCATTTGTGATTTTTCCTAAAAGTGTATGTGTGTGTGTGTGTGTGTGTGTGTGTGTGTGTGTGTGTGTGTGTATATATATATATATATATATATTTCACCAGCTAGTTTCGTAGAACTGATAAGTCATTGCTAACCCACATCCTTCCCCCTTTAACTAATGAAAGGTTAATAGTCTCTTAAATTAGCCTAATTAAAGATACAGCTCTCTGTGGAAGGCAGTCAAAACAGACTGTGCCAAGCACTCCAATTAGATGTGCATTTTAGTCTGGGAAGGACAGTGCTTTATTTGTCACCTAGGACCAAAGCTCTGAAGCCAGGTCCTGGTTTTCAAGCAGCAGGACATCTTGTAAATTGCTTGGTCCCTGCCGCCAGGCCCTGATAAACAACAGGGCTGCCATTCAAGTGATCTTCTAAGGAATGTCTCCTGCTCTGAAGGAGGGTAGCCGGAAGTCAGATCTGGTTTAAAGAGAACACAGGGATTCACCTCTCTGGCTCCTTTGAAACCGGCATTCCTATGGTTGTCTCCTGTATTAGCTGACACAGAGCAGGCCTGCACCCTGATGTTTGGATGAAAGTGTGTCGTGATTAAGCAAAGCACATGAGGCAGTTAACACAAGCCAACTAATATAACTGGTAATACCGTATTGTATTTTGCTTTTCAACATCCATTCTTTTTTATTCTCTTGATTCTGTAGAGCACCATACTATAGAGTATGGAGAAGTTTCAAAAATAATTATATGTCCATCACCTAGACTTTTATTTACAGTACGGCAGTTCTGCCTTCTACTACTACCATTGGTCTTTCTTCTCCAAAGCTGCTGCATTCTTGGGGATTTATTGGGGATTGTGACGGAAAGATGAGTTCTGGTGATGAATCTTTCTCCCGACTTGTGAAGGCTCTAAAGAACGGGAGGAGAAGTATCTGGAAGGGCTGGCCTGACAGTTTGTTTCCGGGTCAGGGAAGTGGGTCAGCCTGGAAAGAAGCGAGACTCTGTTGTAAGACCGTATTGATTTGAAAGGTAAACGAGAGGCACCTGCAAGTAATAAGGCAGCTGCAAACGTTTACCTAGATATCATGTGGGATTACATATAGGGGCCAGGGTAACGCTGATCTTTTCCTTCATTTGGGTTAAACAGTGGGAGAGAGAAGGGTTGAGAGAGGAGCTCTCAGTGTAAAGGATTTACGTGTTGTGTGTTTATTTTTGTCTGTGAGTCATTGTCTGTCTTTTTGTCACACTATTAGACAGTTAATGCACACCTCCGGAGCACCACTGCACAGAGCACAAACTTGTGTCTACACCGAGCACCTGCACGTCTGCACGCACCCAGGACTGGTGACCGCGTCTTGTGTTTTGTTCGGGACTGTGCCCAGTTTTTGTTATCTCCACGCTATACACATTGGTGTGTATAGCCGGGGAGTTATTTATCGGTCACCAGACCTGGATTACGAATTAAAGCACCTTGATCACTGAATCACTGTTGTGAGTTCATCACTCCTGCACCGCATCACCGCTACACCTGTTCCCCTTACCAACCACTTTGCCACAGGGATCCATAGATCATTAGCTATTTAATCATCACTTTGCAGGCCCCCGTGCTATCACATGTGCAGTGTACGAGTCTTCTGGCCATCCCACCATGCTTTGCCCTCGATCTGCCTTTCAACTCCATCTATAAGCACACCTTAGCCAGGACTTTCAATAATGCTTCCCAAGATCCTTTGATCACAGATTTTATTTATTTATTTTGTTATTTCTACACTTAATTGGAATTATTGGAATTATTAGGCTCCTTGACTTTTTTGGGGGGGAAGGGCGTAGCTTCGTCACGGTCCAACCTGCTGATATTGGCATCGTCAGATCTGTTCCTCTTTCAGAGAATGATGGCTTCTTCTTGTACCCTTAACAGGCGGGAGGAGCAGCCAAATTGTTTATAATCACCTCTCACCATACCCATACAAGTAGTCATGATCCCAACACTGAATAACCAGTTCAAATATATGCACATTTTTGTGTGTGAAATTTTGTTTGTGTGATAAGTGAATGAGTGTATGACTGACAGCTTGTGCCAGATTATCCATGTGCAGTGTGTTGTATGTGCAAGGAATTTTCTGGTGGTAGTAAACTGAAAGACAACAATAGAAATGCAATATCCCACCCTTTTACGGTGTTGAGTTTTTGCATGTCCCAAAGTTTTTTTTTTTTTTTTTTTTTAAATGATTTCCGATCATTGTATCTTTTATGCCATGGAAATGTAATCACTTCAAATGTTTTCTTTTTTTATGCAGAATGACCTAAATTATCATGTAAAACAAATTGTTTCTGAGAAAGGTACCCCACTCTGCAACCCATAATGACAATACCCTACAAGGGATAAGTGCACCATGCATTAAACTGTAAACAGAGGACTGTGCACATTTTTTTGTTTGCACAATAGGTTATACATTGCACTATATGTTGTCTTTAGTGCAGCATGTAATTCTCCCCTTGAAGCAATAAACAAAAAACAAACGGCCAGACCCAACAGCAGGGCAACAGTGGACGAGCGCTTACCTGACCCATATAAAAGTTTACCACAATAATTTTGCAGTTTTCCCATGCTTTTTCCATGTTTGTGCTACGAAGTGACCATAGTTTATTATGGTTTTCCTATACAGGCTTTGCAATGCTTACCTATGTTTGTAGTATGCTTTATTTCACTCTGCTATGCTTTCACTGTGGTAAATGTCTGTAAGGGAAAAGTCTAACAATAAACCTCAATGATCCTCACCTGGACTTTTAATTTAGTGCTACAATATAACCTATAACAGAGGTTATACTGTATACCAGAATACATAGTGGAAATCTGAAGAGTGAGTGTGGCAAGCAGTACATGACAAATTAAGTTTGGTGCCAGTTATACATCAAAATGTGAACGCAAATGTTAAATAAATAAAAATAAACCATGTAGGTTGTTTGTTCCAAACCACAGAATACTTGAGAAAAAGCTTTTAAAAAGGCAACTGAATAACTGGCAGAGTATGCGGACATTTAAAAATGAAGGCTGGTTAAGCTTTGGTACCACCTGATATTCATTAATGCTATAGTAATGATGAAGGAAACAGACATAAGATGCTAGTTTAGGGAGATTTTCTTGAATGGAACACTGAGAAACTTTTTTAATCTGTTTTTTTTTTTTTTTTTTGGGGGGGGGGGGGGGGGGGGGGTCAAATGATAGCTTGATGATGGATTTTTGGGGATGGAAGATTGACAAAGCCAATACAAATGTCATATTTTCCTAGGTATGTGTAAACGTAGGTACCAAGATATCTTGCAATGCTCTGCATCTATTTCACAAGTTTGAAACTAGAACAATATTACTCATTGAGACCACAGTGTCTCATTCTTGGTGTGGGGGAAAGGAAAGTGATTGCATTTCAAAATGCATCACAAATGATCTAAATGTGAATGGTCTTCATTCCTTTTACATGTCTTCCTGATCTGTACAGTATTAGTAAACCGAGTTCTGTATGATTCTTTATTGCAGTATTTTGTTTTGATTACCTGCTTCTAGTGGGAGATCACCAGTTATACATTAAGGCCTCCTCTGAGCTACAGCTACAGAGATACTTTCATTATGAAATATTCTGTGTTTCTAAACAGATCTCACCAAACGACATACAGCAGCAATGTACTAGCACACCAATAGCAATGCCACAGTTCTGCATTAAGGGCAATGAGCCACATTTGTAGAAAAATACTGCAATACCATATCCATAGAAGTGTTTGAAATATTTGTTCCAAGTTCACTGCGTTGCCATTGCTGACCATGCTGTGGTTTGCTAAGGTTTTACTTCTTTTTTTAGGAAAAGGCCTAAACTGGTATTATAACAGCATCCCGATGTCGTACATAAAATCTGTCTAGTTGAGCTCTCACAAAGAAACACACATAGGTCAGAAAGCACTTCAAATAAATTAAGAAATTGTACATTTCTTAATATTAAGTTACTAACCGTAGCTAGGATCTAAAAGTTAAGCACATTATTTATTTAATTAACCTATCACTAATGTGTTTTTGGTTTCTGAACATTCTGTGCTTCATGACCCGTATGTACTTCTTAAAGTCTATGAAACAGTGCTTTACTAGAGGAGAAACAGTATCAAAGCAAATATACTATAAATGATTGTCTTCTACTTTTCCACTGAAATCAATCTCTGCAGACAGGGATTTCTTGTGCACCACAAGGAACAAAGACTGCTCATAATGTTCCTCCTTATTATGAATGTGTAAAAGAGTACAGAATCAAGTGCTAAACCAAGATAGATCAAAAACTTAAATTATAGTGTTCAGAGCACAATACAGTATGTATGGGAGAGCTCTTGTTGTTTTAGGCTACAATGATTGTCTTGGTTAATTTCTTCTTCCTCAGCAAAAGGAAAAAATGAAAATAATATGTTATCAAAATCAGACCAAGCTTTTTATTTCAAAGCACAGAAGAATTTTAAAGAAATAATAGTGTGGTCACCGTGTAACATAACATCATATGAAAACCAGACGCAAGCAAAATGCCTCACATACAAATATCAACTGCTTGCACCTACACACAATGAATTCAGGTCAGTCTGATGTCCTGACCTCAACTTTGACCTCTCTCAAAAGCAGAAAACATAAAGCAAACCATGTATTTATTTCTTTTCTTTTTTTTTTATCAATTATGTATCAATTTTTGTTTAATATGGGACTTAAATCAAAAGGTTAAATCATTTTTCAAGACTGGGTGGAACACTAGTCTTTCTCAAATCATTTCTGTCTTGTGGCTTTGTCTATAGTTTTACTTTAGAATTCTGACTAAGCATTTTGAAGTTACAGGTGAATGTACATAGAGCAGAGACTCTGCTGACAACTTAGCTGCTCACATCCAACATAGAGTGCTTCACCAAGTATTAACTGGTCAACCAATGAAGAGTTAAACACACATCACATTTCACTTAGGATCATTACATTATATAACCTCCACTATGACATATTACCGTGGCTTCTGCATATGGTGGTTATCACGTTTGTGTGGGATTTCAAATTAAATGGTCCTAACCTTAGGAAACGGCCTTTCTGTGGTTTAACAATCACAATTTGCTTGGTGATTGTGTTGTATATTCTGGGCTTGTTTACTTGCTTTTAATATTGTTACAATCTCCCATTTCCTGCTAGCATCTCTTTGAATTCACAATTCATTGTTCCAATTCAACAAAAAAAAAAAAAAATTAAAACATTTTAAAAGCATGCACAATTATTTATGCTTTAAGAAAATCTGGGACACCATTAACGCAACCAATGATTAACTAGCATTGCTTTTTAAAAAGAGTTTTCAGTGGCCTATAGGCTGCAGAGTACAGCGGGAGGCTCCTCTGAATGGTTACAGAATGCCTCAGTTGTTATTATATTTGGCCCATGAGAGGTTTGGAAGTGTTTTCAGATCTGTAGCTCTTTAAGGGGTTGCATTCCCATGTACTCACTGGAAACCTTTCAGGAAACCGCACATTCCCTTACTCTTCTCGGTTGAGCAATGCAATCCTTCTCTGTCAGGCCTGTTCTCAGACCACCTCATCAACCCAGCCAGGGAAAGAAATGTATGTACCAACTTAAATAACCTTACTCAAGGATTCCACAAGAGTAAGGTGCACATTAAACCTAGTGCACTAACAATTGGACTGGGTTCACAGGTTGATGGTGTTGATGGACTAGGTGCATTCTTAATGCTTTTGACAACAGCAAGGGTAGCAAACCATAAAAATTTGAATCATCCAGCAATTCTGATGTTTAATGGTTTTTTAAAATATTGTAGATTAGCAAGCGTTTACCAAGCTATTATTTCAATTTTGGTTTGGTTTCTTCTTATTGTTGCAGTGCTTTTTCTAAGGGTATTTCAATATATTTGTCAATAAGATAATTAAAATACCTACAAGATGTATATGTTTTCTTGGAAGCTATGGTAACTGGAAAGATAATCTCAAGACACCCATCTGTCATTTATGCTATAAGTTTACACAAAATTCACATGAAAGTTGCCAGTCAATAATGTCATTCAGTGCACTTGGTCAGATAGCCCAGGCTGCGGTTTCAGTCTACATTAATTTCATAGAAAGACATCCTGGTGTGATAGATAGGAAGGCCTCCCACTCCGAACCTATTCAATCAGCAGGGTATCTTCCTCTCACTTGCCCACTCCTCTAAGGCAATCCAGGTTCACATGGTAAGCACTGTTGATGCAGCTCAGTATGATTGTCTTAAAGGGACCCATAAATGTACAAAGTGGCTGTTCTGGAAATCAGTTTCTTGGTGTTCTTTTACGTTCTGCTGTTAAAATAAGTTCTATCACTTACAGTCCGGTCCTGAATATCTCCAAGCACAAGAAAGTAAAATAAGTCTTCATTCTATAGAAAGGACAGGTGATAATTTGCTTAATAAGATGCTTTTTTGAGTAAGATAATGGTAAACTTAATATTAAGTTGCACCTAGCATAGTTTGACACTATTTAACAGAAGTTGAGTTTATCATTATATAGTATCAAATAAGTTTGAATTAATTCAATTATACCTGCTCTTTAATGAAATATTTGAAATATATCATATATTTACTGTGAATGAAAAGTTAAAGTCAACTGGGCTGGAAATAATCTTTTTATATTGAAAACTTGCTGAGGAGATTCATAGGTGACTATTCTTATAGACAGTACTTCCTGCATTGCTCAGTAATTTTAATTTTAACTTTGTTACTAAATGCCAAAAGAGACAAAGCAAATGTGCACAAGTGCTAAACTATTGTGTGACTGATATGTCTGATGTAATTTCCTGTGCTGTTTTATGGTATACAGCTGTGTATGTCCTAATGTAGCATTATCAGTGACAGCATTGGCATTCGCTACAGTTTTGCATGCATGCAACATTTTCCTCAATATCGCCAAATTTTCAACACACTTCATAGTAACATAACGATGTAACATTGAGAAGATGTATTTAACTTATTATAAATAGAGGGATATGTATGAGAATGGATACAATGAAAAATGGAGTGCGTGTGTTAAAGAGCATATTGATTTGTGCCAGAATGATTAATTCGCAAACACATACAAATAATTAACTTGTCTATATTGGGACTAGAGGTTGCAAGCACTTAGTCCACTGTGGGGCTTGGTCTTTACCACCATTTCGTTTATTTCTGGAACTAGTTGAACTAAACTATTTTAAACAATAATGTTCTTTATGCAATTTAGAACTCAGCTTGATATCGCTGGTGGTCTTCAGTATTCTGCTCATTAAGAGTTGTGCAGGTGAGTATTCCATTCCTGTTACTGGTGTATTGTACTGTAGCAGGGCTGTGTATGGATCATTTACATTATATTCCAGTTTAAACACATTAAGGCTTTTCAAAACGTTCATGCAAAATTAGTGAACAAAACTCGAATCAATTCTAAATTGACACTGTAATAAATAAGTCTAGCAGATTTAATCATCAATTTATAATAAGCTTACATTTTAACCTGTTTTATTATCTAATGTAAGTAATGAGTAACATTTAGTTCTGTGTGACCAGCTATCTTCCTATACATATACACACAGAATGACACTAGCTTTGATAGCTGTGATTTTTTTTTTTGAAAGATGTTCTTTTTTTTTTGTGAAAGATGTTCCAAACAAACCCCTTTCTTTGAGAGAGCGAACCAACCAATTACCAATAAAATGTATCATGAAGCAGAATTAACTGAGTGAAATCAGCTGTCTCTGGGCAGGCGGCGCAAGAGAGTGTGTCATTAAGGAAGAATTGGCCCAGTCAAGTCTGTGGGTTGAAAGGGTGACGGCAGCAGACCAAGGGCTGAGCCAATGAGGATAGACCAGCAGTGTTTGTGCAGTGAGGGCGGCCAGGCCAGGGAGTAGGGGGAGCTGGGAGACTGTAACTCATTGTGGCTGGACTCGACTGGCCTGGGTGGCGTGGATCTTGAAGCCCTGGACATTCATCAACCTGCCGAGCAGGGCCGCCAGGCTGGAGCCAGGGTCTTTTTTTTCCCCCCTCCTTCCCCTTTACCGTGTCAATGTGATCCAGTGCAACTGTGCTGAGGCCACAGCCCCAGACTCTGGTCAGTGCAAATAATCACAGCTCAGACGCCTGAGCTTGTTACTTGCAGCTAAATAGACTGTAGAGCTCTGGGATCCCACAGGAAGTCAAGGGCAGAGCTTTCCCTCTCTGCCTTGTCAAGTTTAATAAGATTAAGTAAAGATCTGGCCTTTTACTTTGAAAAACCAAGGCCCACATGGATCCATTTAGGGGGACTAGTGCCAACCCTACACTGCCTTCAATATAAACCTAACCCTAACTCTCCCTTAACTTAAACTTAACCAAGTTACCACAGGAACTTAAAAGATTAGACAAGCAAATATTTGTAAGAAGGATTAGTTTAAAGAGATTAATATCCTCTGCTCTGTATAAAGTGTTTAATACGTCCTACATAAACACACACGTACGCACACAAGCACACAAGTACGCACGCATGCATGCCTTTGCTGGACCTTACTTCTAACCCTAATGTCCCCACAGATCCAAGCCCTTACTTTGACTCCAAACACCAAAAAAGTTCTGATAAACTGCCTTGTTTATCCTCTTTTGGTCTAAATCACAGCACTATTAAGCCCATAAACCTCAAGAAAATAAGGGATTGGCCTAAATTGAAGGATATTATAAACCTTTGATTCAACTACTTAAATGGCATAAGTTCAGAAAAAAAGCAGTTCCCCACTTTAGAGAGTGTACATTTTCTTCTTAATCATCTATGGCACCCTTTGTTTACCAAATAGTCCATAGACATTTTAATTCTGCTTGTTTTTCAGCTTTGTTGTTTTGTCAAATTTAGCATAACAGATAAGAGTCTATAACCTTGTCTGTCATGAATCACCTGGTACTTCCTAGCTCTAGAAACAGAAGCACAGTTTCAGAAAATGCAGTATAATCTATAATAAGCTTATGGATACTTCCCTGGTAAAATTAAATAAGAACATCTGGGGCAATAAGGAAGCAATATAATTTCTAAACATATTTCTGTGTAGATTTTATAACTTAAGATTTTCTAGCGAAATACATGTTTCTTATGAAGTCTAATCAAGTAACACAGATATAATCATTTAAACTTTGACTATTAAATGCTACTGTATATTAATAAAGCATGCATTTTGTAAATGTAATTGTTTTAATGCATACAATTGTGAACTATATGGAGTATGAGAAGTTGTCCTGTCAATTGAAATTATACTTATATAGACACAAATGCTATCTATGCGCTGGTTACCAAGTCAACACATTTATTCAGTCTTATATCATACTTGTTCTGTAGCAAATGTTAACAACCGCTAAATCCACAGGATTTTATCATTAAATATCCAATATCCCTTCACTTTTGTTTCAATAAAATGAAACACAATATTTTAATTTGCTGCAGTCAGCAGTACATGCAACTCAGAATGCCTCCAGCACTACAAAAACAAGAGAAACCCATAGATCAGTTATAGTGTAATGTAAAGTCTATTATTTCTTAATTCCCCCTTAAATGCAAAATCAAAAAACAGTATAACAAGATATTCATTTCATTGAACACAGTGGTAGACACATTGGAGCAGATTTTATACCAAAAAAAACAACCTGTTAATGGTATCGATGTAGTCCCTTATCTTCGCATTATGAATTTCATTTTTCCAATCGCAGACCCAGTCCCAAGATTCAGCAAGAAAACATCCTAACAAGAATATTCCAAAACTACATCCATCTTACAAACGCTGCAACGTTTCATTGCAGCAATCCTTCATTCCAGTCACTCTGTTGTCAAGCATTCTCGTTCCATTAACTTCATGCTCAAAATTTACAAGGTAGGAATGTACATTTAGTCAGTGTTACTTCCCCTTGAAATGTGTGACATCAAGTTCAGGACTGCGACAACTCGCTTGTGCAAAAAAGTAACTTTACAGACTTGTTTCAGCTTAGCTCTTACACAGCCCCGTGACGCATTTCCAATGAGCCGAAAAGTACGCATCAATGCCATGGGCCTAGCTGAATGTGAAAGCAATCGTGCACAACAGGGGCACAGGAGAAATAAATTAAATTGTTTCATCGTCGTTATCATAACACTGGATCACAACGTTACATCATACTTTACAAGCCAGTCTTTCCAAATGCCGTTGTTTCAGTACATCATTACAGCTCCATCTGTATCAAACGTCTCACGCCGGTCTCTCACCTTTCATCCTACCTCGAAGCGTCAGAGGTGGAACCATACAAACATGCTGGATGTTTTCGGAAACTGTAGCAGACAAAGTTCTATTGAGGTACGTGTATGTTTTAATGAAATGATAATTAATACAGGAATGATCTTGCATCGATTTTGGGACAGGTGCTTTGGCGATGCGTGCTCTGTCCTCTCATGGGGTAGGGCGTTGTTATTATCAGAATCGAGTTATTATTGTTCATGAAAAATGCACAAATGTGAAATCTGCAAATAAAATCCTGCTTTGAGATAGCTTATTGTCTATATGCTTACTGTTCCCGTTCAATTTGAAGTAGTCCAGCAATACTTGGGAACTGCACTCCTTAAAAAAATTATAATAAATAAATAATAATAATATTTCTTACTTTCAACAGCATCTGCTGTCTGTATTTTTCCTCCGCTTTTTGCAGCTAATTATTATTATTATTAATATTATTATTATTAATATAATAATAATAATAATAATAATAATAATAATACTATATATTATTATTATAAAATAATATTATAATAATACACGATAATATAAAGAGTACAAGAGATTAAAGAGAGATGCTTCTTCCAACAGGTCCTGGCTCTGCCGCACCTGCAATTGAGTCGACGCCGCTGTGCTGAACACGCCCGCCCACTTGGTGTATGAGAGCTAAAAAAAAATTTTAAATAAAAAATATATATAATACAAAGTGTGCTTCCTCCTCTGGGTCTGAATAGCCCACTCAAGAGGTGACGTGCACATGTTGACCACCCACCTCGGTCTGTAGGTTCAAATAAATAAATAAGATCTATTTTTTTTCTGTCTTCTGTCTGAAGCCTGTGCTCCGTGCCTCAGTAAGCTATGTGCTGCTCTGGTTGTGTGACTGCAAGCAGTCCAGACTGATACTGTCTGTAGGCAGTGCTCCACACCTCTGCAAGCTGAGCACTGCCTCGATTGTGACTACAAGCGGTCCAAACTAGACACACGGCCCAATAACCTTGTGCTTATGCCCCTGTTGCTCGGTGCCTTCAGTACCTTCTGTGCCTCAGACCCTCTGTGCTTTGGCACCCTTGGTGCCACAGAGCCTCAGTGCCTCGGTGCTTAGACCCCTCGGTGCACCGGCACCATAGAGACCCGACGTCTCAGTGCTTCAGAACCCTCAATGCTCCAGAGCCTCTTCACCTCGGTGCTTTGGCGTCTTCAGTGCACAGGCAATCCCTGCATCGATATCCTGAGTGCTTCGGTGCCTCAGAGGCTCGGCGCATTTGTGCTTCAACACCCTCAGTTTTCCACAGCTTTGACGCCTCTGTGCTTCTGCGCCTTTGGTGCATAGGAGTTCCCCTCATGCTTCGGTGCCTCAGAGCCTTGGTACCTCGGTGCTATGGTGCATTTGGTGAATCAGAGCCTCGAGGCCACGGTGCTTCACCGCCTTCAGTGCTCAGATTCTCCCTGCATTGATACCTTCGGTGCCCTCTGTGCTTCGATGCCTCAGAGCTTCGGCAACTAGGTGCTTTGGCACCTCAGCTGAGCCCTCTGCAGCGTTGGGAGCTACCTGCCTTCCAGCCCGTCACAGGATATACCCTGAACACAGTCTTCAGCCCATCGAGTTTGCAGCCGCTCACGGTCTCCTTCGAGGTGCACTAAGGCGGCAAGGCACAATAGGCAGGCCAAGGATATCTCGGACCTGAAGAGCCAGGCTATTCCACCTGCTCCTGCCCCTGCCCCAGCTCCACCTCCAACACCTACACCAATATCGACCCCACCTTTATCGGAGGTCGCAGACTTCTCATACCGAGACGAGGCGATGAGCAAAGAGTGCCAGAACAGTGCCATTGTGTATTCAGACCGAAGCAAGCTTCAACACCCCAGACTTTTCCAGTGTTCTTGGATTTTCTGGAGGAGGTACAATCTTCCTGGCTGCGACTGGCCTCGGCACGGAGCGCCTTGAAACATGCAGCCCCGCTGGCCTCCTTGGAAGGTCAGGGGGCGCTGGGCCTAGCGCAATTCCCGCCAGTGGATTCCATCATAGCGGCCCTGGTGTGAGCTCCTCCGATAGGAGGTTTGTCCAAGGACCCTGTATGCCCTAATGGCCAATGCAGGATCACAAAGGCCCACTTCAAGAAAGCATACGCAGCCGAAGCGCAGGTAACGTGCCTGGCCAACACGACAGGTCTCCTAACGGTCTACCAGTGATCGGCACCCCCTCCCTGAGCCAGTAACCTCAGAACTGCACTTGATCTCCGCTACACTGCTACAAAATTTCAGGCTTTCAAGGGCAGGCCCTGGGCAGAAGTCTGCAGGTTCTTGTAGTAGCGTGCACACAGCTTTGGCTGTCACAGGCCAGGGTCCCAGATGCGGACAAGGCCCAATTAGACATGCCTATCTCTCCTGGCTATACCTTCAGTGGAGGAGATACTGCAACTCTCCCAATGGGAGCAGGAGTTGTCTCAACAGGTGGCTGCAATGCTCCCTTCTCATCCTTCATTACGGGATAGGACGAAGCGCTGCTATTCACCCATAACTACAGTAACCCGGAAAGTTCCAATCCCCCCTGCAACAAGGTGGCAACCTGAGGTATCACCTACAGATTTCCTCGGCAGCTAATACCTGGGGCTGCCCACAGGATGAGGGAATGCCAGGCATAGACCCCAACGGAACAGAGCCGCTGAAAGCTTGCAGCCTCAGACCCACCCCTTCTCACAACACCAGCTACAATCCTGCCACAATTGCACCTGAGACTCTTTGATGCTCGCCACCGTACAAACTGGTTACACGCTATAGTTCCGGACAGGACCTCCTCCCTTTCAAAGGATCATGATTACATCTGTGAGTGACCCTCTCCAGGTCTTGGCCCTCAGGCAAGAAGTAAAAACATTACTTCTCAAGCAAGCAATATGCCTTTTAGAACGCATCTCTCAAGAAGAGGTGTTCTACTCGAGATATTTACTGGTGCCAAAAAAGGACGGGGGCCATCTCAATGGGTTCTTGAGGGAGAGGAAGTTCCAGAGGGTCACACATCGCCACATTCTCCAGGCAGTCTGGCCGGGCAACTGGTTTACCACTGTGGACTTAAAGGATGTGTATTTTCACATCCCTATTCGTCCCGCGCACAGGAAATATCTCTGCTTCGCCTTTCGTATCTCCGTGCTGCCATTAGACCTCTCCTTAGCTCCCCACACGTTTGCAAAGTGCTTGGAAGCCACCCTACCGTTTCTGTTCCACATGCCTGCTTTCTCTAAATGTCACACAGCCAATTCTTCAAGAACAATTCAAACAGTAACTTTTGCCCTGGGACATTTAATTGTATCACTCACATTATTTCTCTAGGTAGGTCATTCATATCTCACTTTACCACTGTATATTGTAGTACAAATACTACTTGTGTCAAAATTCCAACATTATAACAGTATTTATAACATCTCTGCATCATTTTCTCCTATTGATTTCGGAAAAGCTACAGGCTTGTATGAATTTACCAGAAGGGAATTACCAAAGAATATTACGAGACATGGTTCAAAATGTTCACAGCAGGATCTTGTACCCTGTGGTACATCAGTTTAAGTTACAAAGATACATTTCTATATGTTTTTTTTTTTCTATAAAAGCTGCCTGCCACATTAGAATCTATTATGCTCGCTTTCTTTAATTTATTGCTTCTAAAGCCTGATTTAACTGGATGTTTTATCACTCATTCACTCACTCATCCTTCAGATCAATTAACCATCTCAACGGCTCCAAAAGAAAACCTATTCTACTTCACAGAATGATTTACACAGTGTTGTAGGAGCAGGAGCAGCCCTTAATTGCATTCCCCTTGAAGCTTATGCTGGATCCAGGATAATCCATCTACTGTGACAATAACACTATGTAACACAATTTTTGTTCCTGGGTAGTAAGTAAAAAAAAATTGTTACACGGCGTAATCAATGGCAATTGTTATCATATTCCATATGCCACAAGTGACCAAAAATGATATAGTTTTATTACACAGTGGTTTTTGGTTACAAGTACACTTTTATAATAGTTGTTCATTGTTTTACTGTATTTATTACTATTTACTGTTGTTTATATTTTACACGTGTGGTTTTTAAGTGGTATATTAATTATCCAAAGGGAGACCTAAATAGCTGGGTTAAATATGTGTGCTGTTAATTTGTGTTAATTGTTTTATCACGGGCAAGGCTTTCAGCCTGAAACCAAGAAATAATGGCCAGGTGCTTGTATCAGACACCATTCATTATTCCCACTATAAAAGAGGAACTGAAAGTGCAGGTAGAGAGAGGAACTGAGGGAAGCACCAGAAGGGACCAAGATGGCCATTTTGCTGTGGAGAAGCAAGTACAGGATCCTGGACCGAGGAAACAGATGGGAACACTGGTTCAAGAAAGAGAACTGGGAAGAAGAAAAGATTGCTACGCAATACTAACCAAAGCTAAATATTCACAATAACAAGGAAAGTTAGTAAAAAAAGGAATAATACAACAGAAGATTAATATTGAGCTTGCCTGTTGTTTATATATGATCCTTCAGTGAAGAACATTGTCGGTACTGTAGATGTGGCTTATAATTATTCAGTTATGATAGGGAAGTATAGTAAAGAATGTGTACTTTATTGTGATTAAACTATTAAAGACATTTCAAAGTCAAAGTAATACTAGGATGTTGAATTTTGTTTGTCTGTCTCCAGGGTATCCCGCTCTCTCCCTCAGTTTGAACATCAGCCCGGATCATAGGAGAGCCAGGAGGAAGGGTGGACCGCTGCATCATCTAAGACATCCGATAACTGAGGTCCTACACTGCAGGAGTTAAGTATCAGTGGCCGGGTGGGAAGAACAAGACTCGATTGCTGGGGGGACTGAGATTGGGGTGAGTGAGGGAACCCTGCTAGGAGAGCGAGCTGGGGAAGGGAGCAGAGTATTAACAGTGGATCTCCTTGCTTTTCTTTTCCAGGAGTCGACATCGTTAATGTGTTTTTGTTTTCCCAGTTATTTATAATAATTGTAGGATATGCATTGATTGATGCTGTACAGTGGTGATATATTTGATCCTCTTTATTGTGCATGGTTTTATTGTTATTTGCATTTATCATTACAATAAAGAAAATATACTTTTACTGACTGGCCTGTGTAGTTCCTGGGTGCTCTTTGGTCAGGCTGGTGATCAGTCCAAGATCCAAACAACCTGTCAGGTAATAGAAGGAAAATTTTTAAAGTGTGTTTGATAGGGAAGTCCTGTGCTGGCTATCAGGCGCGGGCATGATTTTGCAGGGGGTGGTCGGGAGCCCCGTAGAATCCGCGATCATGGCAATGACACAGAGGTTGGGTGGGGGTGTGTCGTGTCTACCTCTCTCTGAGTGGGTGGGAGGCAGGTTTTAGGGGGTCAATCGACCAATAAAAATGACTCTTTGCTCTTGCCCTTCTAGGAGAAACGACAGCGGGAGCTGGTTTCAGAAACCTGGAGTACACAACATAAAAACAGATCACCAGTGTCTGGAACAAGAAAAGGGGCAAGCAAGCATGGCTTATGAAGGAAACCGCTACATATTATTTAATAATTACATACCTGAGAGGGACGTTGAAAGTTTAATTGGAAGTCTGGGCAACCCCGAGAGTGATAGTGAGGGAACAGCAAAGCGTAACTGAGACGTGAGCCACGCTGGATAGCTCTCATGTAATTAGTGTTTCTTTTCACATACGTCATTAATCATCAGTTGATTTCCATTACATGAGAGTAGATGTTAAAACTTCATGCTGATTTAAACTCAGCTCTCGCCAAGATAACCACCATCTAAGACATAGCTTTACAGTAAATTAATGTGATCCATCTGCATCTCCATCTATTTGTGTTTCTTTCCATCTGATGATATACATATCGTTCTGTCTGGTGTTGCTGGCTGAAGTGTAAGGCTGGCTCTGGGGTTCAGCTTATTTTGCCTCCCCAACGCATCAGCACACACAAAGGCTTCAATGCTGGCTCCGGGGATCAACCACAGTGCGGTCTCCCCAGTGCATCAGCATGATAACCATTCTATTGAGCTAAGCAGAGTACATCTCAGGGGTCTTAAAGTGGGCACCATCCATCCTCTGTTTCATCGACTAGCCCACGACACTTCAAGAGGGCTCGACAGTGACTCTGGCGTCTCAGCATCACCCCCCTCCATCCCCCACTTAACTCAGCCCAGCTTACTTACCCGTACATCAGCGCTGCTTTCTTCCTATTGTGCTTGAGATCCCCAGCCATTCAATCATGCTCGGTCATATCGAGTACTCAAATCTACTATAGAATTGATGGCTTTCACTAATTAATGCAATCATGTCTCCCTACAATGTGCGTAACTAAACAGGGTGACATATCACCTCGCTACTCCAAATTAATGTTTCCTTTAACTCACTCCTCAGATGTAAATGTCGCTGCTGGACATTCAAAGATCTGCTCTAACCTTCATCTTCCAAACCACCCATCACAAAGGAGTCCTGGAGTTTGTCAACTCTCTTCACTGCAGAAGCTTCTGCCCATTCAAGGATGTCTTTCTAGAAATGACAATCGTCTCTGCTGCTGTGGGTTCTCCAGCATGACAAAATCACCTCGGAATCCAGTATTGGACCCCTGCATCAATCTCAGCTACCTATCGAGGCATCCTACTGCAGTTCATATAGACCTTAAACTTAAATCTCAGGTCACATATTCTGCACATTTAAAGCACGTAAAATATCGTACTAATTGTATTTGCCCTTTTCTGCTCCCCTAGCAACCTATCAAGGTCCTGCTGCAGTTCAAGGGGTGTTTTCTATCTTTCTTAAAAAAAGTAAATCTGATAAATTAAGGGAAGGAGAACCTGTTCACATTGCTCGCATTAATTCTGTTTTCTGTCCCCATGCTTCCATGTTGAAATAACTGGCCTCTAGACACCCAACCCACACTTTCAAGCCTGCTGTTTCTGACTCCAAAAAGGCGACCTTTCTTCAAACTATTCATGCCATTCCTTCAGGATTGGAGCTGCAACCACAGCTGCTCAGCGAACATTCCCATGCATGTCAACAAAAAGCTTGATCGGTGGTGTTTAGGTGCTTATGAGAGCACTTATTACTTATTGCTTATGAACAATATTAAAGACATGGTCATTGCCCAACTACTTCCCAAATACGGACGCTTTGAGGGTTTTTAGTCCTATCCAAACCTACCATATCCTTTGTTATATCTGAAACCAAAAAAAAACTGCATTTTGCTATAAGATACCTCCTCTTACTATGTATATATTATACTATGTTCGGGGGGGGGGAGGGGGGGGTCTGAAGGGCAGTGCCCCCGGAATTTTCTCCTTTCAACGGGGCCTCTTTTTTGGAAGTCCAAAAAAAAACAGTGTGTTTTTTTTATCACATATATGTAATACACTATATTATAGGACCTCCTCCAAATGTTGGACAGGTCGTGGACCTGCCATAATTATATATATGTATATATATATATATATATATATATATATGTAAATACATATATATATTGACAACAGGTTTTTGATCATCAGGGTGGCACCCTCAGGATGAGGCTGTGCTCCGACCATTTTTATCCAACATTCTTTTTTCATCTACAATATTTCAGCAATTAGGGGATTCTATATCCTTGTGGGGTGGGGGGGATTATATGATGCTCCTCTGTCTAATATTTTTTGCTCACCGGGATGAACACATCGCACTGATTTATAGTTTGTTTTTCAGCAGGCGGTACTGGGCTGCTCCGAAGGATGAGGCTGTGCTCCAGCTATTTTTATTCTACTTTACTTTTCTTCATCCTTTGTTTGGGTTCAGTGTTTTTGAAAATCTGTAAGGTTTTGTATTATAATGAAGGTGGTTGTTTCACGCAAGATTGTCCTGACTGAAACTGTTTTATTTTGCTTAAACAAAAAATATAGCAAACTGTAACATGATATAAAGCTATTGATAGATTTATCCAATTAAGAGCCAAGTTAGAATAAAAAAAATGTAGTACCAGTGGTGTAGTCGAGGGTATATGCAGGCAAACGGTGTTGACTGACTTTTAATTTGGACAATATAGCGTTTTCCAACTTCCAAGATATTTTAACGGCAATGTCTCCCAAACCCAATTAAAAAACCCGGAAACATGGTCAACCTAAGTTCATACCATGCCATTGCCTGGTCTCGAACACCAAACAGGGGAGTTTACCCACTTTTTTATTTACCACTACACCACTGGGTAGCACACAATAATATATACATACAGTACAATAGTATATACAATATATAACAATATATAAGTACAGGTGTGGAAAAGTACAGAGCAGTTTAGAAGCAGTAAGGAGAAATTGCATCTTGAATTGCTTTAATCAGAAAACAGAGGATACTGGGGAAACACAGCAGCAGCTCAAAGTCAAACAGCCGCATGTGTTTTTCTGACAACAAACAAGCTGAAACTCGGAGCAGCTGATTCAAATTCAGCGCCGTTCTGAGACACGGGCGAGGGGAGGAGCCAACAGCACAGCAGAACAACGCAGTTAAACGAGGCAGTCTTCCCAGTGACAGCAAGTGGAAGCGACAGCGAGTGGGAGAAGTACAGGCGTGGAAAAGTACAGAGCAGTTTAGAAGCAGTTTGAAAGCAGGTTGACGGCTGCAGAAGAAACTAAACTCTTCATGGTCTTCAAGCCAGTAATCTGTGACACCTGCTTGATGTGGGAAATCCGAGAAAACCCAGCGAAGATAAACCAAGTGTGCGTAAAGTGCCGCGCGATCCAGGATTTGCATAAACTAGTAAGTATGCTAGAAATGGAGCTGGAAGAAGTGAGACAGCAACAGGATCTTGAGGAACTGGCACACCCACAATTCATGGAAGTCTGCATCACCCCTAACAGACTGAAAGCCACCAGGGAGATAGAAGATCAGAACAGCTGGGTTCAGGTAGGCAGAAGCAGGGAAAAAAAAAGAAACTTCGTCAAACTCAACCACCAGAAATTAAAACAACCAACAAATTTGAGTCACTTCAGAATTTTGATGAGCAGAACCAACAACAAGAGAATGAAAGGAACAACATCCAGGACCCCATTGACAGTGATGACCAGACAGCAAAAAGAAGGGAGGTCATGATTGTTGGGGACTCCATATTGAGAAACACAGCAAGTTCAATTCGCAGTTTGGACCCCCTTACTACAACAGTGTGCTGCCTTCCGGGAGCCTCGGTGAAGCACATCACTGAGAACGTGGACAGGCTACTAGAACGAACAGGAGACGACCCGGTAGTAGTCAACATTGGAAGAGACAGACCAAAATCCCTGCAAAACAAATTCAGAGAGCTAGGAAGGAAATTAAAAGAGAAAACCAAAACTGTGGTATTTTCTGGTATACTACCGGCACCTTGCAAAGGACCATATGGACAGCTGGAAATAATTAATCAAAATGCATGGCTGAAGATGTGATGCACACGGGAAGGCTTCACCTATCTTGATCATTGGACCACATTCTACAACGAGGACTATCTGTATAGATGGGATGGACTGCACTTAAATAACAAGGGAACCAGTCTACTTGGAGAAAAGATCCTTGAGCAGGTTCAGAAGCATTTAAACTAGAAAGGAAGGTGGGAGAAATCAACAAAAAAACAGAAGGGAGACTGCATCAAAACAAGAACAACAACTCAGGTAAGACAACCATTAAATGCATTTATCTAAATGCTAGAAGTATCAGAAATAAAATTCTAGAACTTGAAGCTACTGCACTAACAGGTAACTATGATGTGATAGGTGTTACAGAAACTTGGTTGTCTATGAGTGATGGGGACGAATATAAGATTTGTGGGTATACACTGTATAGGAAAGACAGGCAGGACAGAAGAGCAGGAGGGGTAGCGCTATACATAAGAAACAGTCTTGAAGCCCAAGTGTTAAACCTGGACAAAGAAAATAAAACCGAATCAATATGGGTCAGAATAACGGACAAAAATTCAAAGGGCATAATAATAGGAGCATGCTACAGACCGCCAGATTCAGATGGTGAGCACAATCATCTGTTATACAATGACATTAGAAATGCATGTAGCAAAGGAGAAGCCATACTAATGGGGGATTTGAACTTCCCCCATATAAAATGGGAAAACCCGGTGGGTAGCACGAAGGATGAAATAGAAATGGTGGAAATGACAAATGACTGCTTCCTAACACAATTTGTCAAGGCACCGACTAGAGGGGAGGCATGCCTTGATTTAGTCTTTTCAAATAACGAAGACAGAATAACTAAAACAGAGGTCAGAGAACCACTGGCAAACTCAGACCACAACATGGTCTCATTTGAAGTGTTTTTTAAAACCCCAAAAGTAATGACTAAAGCTGAGGTTTACAATTTTAGAAAAGCAAACTATGAAGGTATGAAACAGAGACTAACAGAAGTAGACTGGAGTAAAATAGAGAAAACACCCACAGAAGAAGGATGGTTGTTCTTCAAAAATATAGTACTAGAGGCGCAAAACAATTACATCCCTAAAGTAGTCAAATCTAAATGTAAAACTAAAATTGCCCAAATGGTTTAATAGATAAATGAAAAAAAATATTCAGCGAAAAAATGCACTTAACAGAGCATTATAAAAGGACCAAAAAGAAAGTACGCAGAAAGAGTACACAGAACTGCAAACGCAAGTCAAAAAGTAAGTTAGAAAGGCCAAGAGAGAAATAGAAATGAACATTGCTAAAACCAATTCCAAAATGTTTTTCCAATATTACAACAGCAAGCAAACATTCAAAGAGGAGATTAAATGTTTAAGAGATACAAATGGCAAAAATGTAGAGGAAGAAAAAATATATTAAATGATTACTTTTCACAAGTTTTTACAAAGGAAGATACTGACAACATGCCCCACATGTCATCCAGTTCCTATCCAGTTTTAAATAACTTTAGCATAACTGAGGCAGAAGTGTTAAAGGGACTAGGAGCTCTTAAAATAAACAAATCCCCTGGGCCGGATGAGATCCTCCCAGTAGTACTCAAAGAAATGAAAGAAGTAATTTACAAACCGCTAACCAAGATCATGCAGCAGTCTCTTGACACAGGGGTGGTACCGACAGACTGGAAAATTGCAAACGTAATACCGATCCACAAAAAGGGAAACAAAACTGAACCAGGTAACTACAGACCAGTAAGCCTGACTTCTATTATACGCAAACTTATGGAAACTATAATAAGATCCAAAATGGAAAATTACCTATATGGTAACAGGGTCCTGGGAGACAGTCAACATGGTTTTAGGAAAGGGAGATCGTGTCTAACTAACTTGCTTGATTTTTTTGAGGATGCAACATAGATAATGGATAATTGCAAAGCATATGACATGGTTTATTTAGATTTCCAGAAAGCTTTTGACAAAGTCCCGCACAAAAGATTAATTCTCAAACTGAACGCAGTTGGGATTCAAGGAAACACATGTACATGGATTAGGGAGTGGTTAACATGTAGAAAACAGAAAGTACTGATTAGAAGAAAAACCTCAGAATGGAGTGTGGTAACCAGTGGTATACCACAGGGATCAGTATTAGGTCCTCTGCTATTTCTAATCTACATTAATGATTTAGATTCTGGTATAGTAAGCAAACTTGTTAAATTTGCAGATAACACAAAAATAGGAGGAGTGGCAAACACTGTTGCAGCAGCAAAGGTCATTCAAAATGATCTAGACAAGATTCAGAACTGGGCAGACACATGGCAAATGACATTTAATAGAGAAAAGTGAAAGGTACTGCACGCAGGAAATAAAAATGTACATTATAAATATCATATGGGAGATACTGAAATTGGAGAAGGAATCTATGAAAAAGACCTAGGAGTTTTTGTTGACTCAGAAATGTCTTTATCTAGACAATGTGGGGAAGCTATAAAAAAGGCTAACAAGATGCTCGGATACATTGTGAAAAGTGTTGAATTTAAATCAAGGGAAGTAATGTTAAAACTGTACAATGCGCTAGTAAGACCTCATCTTGAATATTATGTGCAGTTCTGGTCACCTCGCTATAAAAAAAGATATTGCTGCTCTAGAAAGAGTGCAAAGAAGAGCGACCAGAATTATTCCAGGCTTAAAAGGCATGTCATATGCAGGCAGGCTAAAAGAATTGAATCTGTTCAGTCTTGAACAAAGAAGACTACGTGGCGACCTAATTCAAGCATTCAAAATTCTAAAAGGTATTGACAGTGTCGACCCAAGGGACTTTTTCAGCCTGAAAAAAGAAACAAGGACCAGGGGTCACAAATGGAGATTAGACAAAGGGCATTCAGAACAGAAAATAGGAGGCACTTTTTTACACAGAGAATTGTGAGGGTCTGGAATCAACTCCCCAGTAATGTTGTTGAAGCTGACACTCTGGGATCCTTCAAGAAGCTGCTTGATGAGATTTTGGGATCAATAAGCTACTAACAACCAAACGAGCAAGATGGGCCGAATGGCCTCCTCTCGTTTGTAAACTTTCTTATGTTCTTATGTTCTTATATGAATACAATGTGGAGAAAGCCTGCAGTATGTATAAATAGGGTCTGACCATGTAGAATCAGTGGTATTGAGGGGATCAATGCAATGTCCAGGTGCATCAAATATAAGCCAGTGTGGTGTCATGCCTTCACATCAGAAGATTAAGTCAAATCTCCCATTATACATATGTTTGGTTTTTCTGATATGATCACAATCTTTTATTTATGATATTAGATTTTAGATTTAAAAAATATTGATGTGGGCAGTTAAAATGGCAGCGAAACAGTTCATTTCATATAGATAACACCAGTAGCAGAACTTAACTGAGAATAAAGCTGTTTACCATGTATTAAAACAGTTACTTCAAGTGCACTGTATTATATTCATGACCTCAGTTTGGCAGCCAAATGTCAGAGGTCAATTGCAAGGTTACCAACACATATAGCATGCAGTAATTGCGTAACCTTGCAAATATGAAGGCACTACCTCAAGGGTTTCTAAGTATTGACACTTCTGTCCAAGCGCTCTGTTTACCGTAACCATTTTCTAACAAGTATTAGCTGTGACTGTGTCCTATTAACTTAGAGAGTCTATAGTGAAGGGAACTCTTCAGAAGGAAAACATTACTTGACCTCTAACCCGGAAAGTGAATAGCATTAGAAATGAATTCCTCTGACAGTATAAAACTTCACTGCAGTAACTGGTCTTTTTTTTTTCTTTTTTTTTTCAAGGAACATTAAAAATAAGAAATTGAAGGTTTTCTACTAGGGAGTATCTGTTTGGTGACAAAAATGGCAGTTTCGTGGTTAACAGTTTTAAAGGGTTATTAATTCAACACAGTCTAGCTCTAGGGATGCAATCTGTATTTATACAGTAAACTTTTTCTAACTATATTCATGACAATTTCCAGCTTAATCATTTTGATCCTTCACTCTAGCAATAAAAAGTAACTTATTTTAAACCTAAGTGGTTTGAAAGATGTGCTTATTATAACATCTATGATGCAATATCAATAAAGATAGAGAATGATAGCATTAATTTGGAATATATTGAGAATTCTTTGTTGTGAGAAGAAGCCCTTTTAATACTACACATGTACATTAAACAGATTAAACACTAACACAGGGTTTAGAACTGCCTAAATATTAACCATCTTTGCATGTCATATATAGTTAGCCTTAATGTTTATACAGAAGGCTACAAATTTCATATTCAATATAACATTATTGTTTTTTTTTTTTTTGTATTAATATAGTCCAAATAAGTTTAAACTTTTCAACAGGTTTATTTTTAATCATTTTGTAAATGGTATCTAACAACCACTGTAATTAGGCTTCTGAACATGTTTTTCACAAGTTTGATTGACTCTTGTAGTAAGTAGGTCTTTACTACTGCTTGTCTTACACAAACTGAGGGGAAATTTGTTACTTACTGTTATTTCATTGTAGTGTACAAGGTATGAATTATGCAGAAAAGTCTACATTAAACATTGTAATACCTACAGAAAATATTGTTTTGTGGTAGACTCATTCTTGGTTGTTAGCATACTATAGCAATTGAATTTGGTTAAACACCACCAGCCTGACGAGTAGTGGAATGACCAGAGGTGTAAGTAATTGCTGCCTGTGTTAAAAAGACTGGAGCCTGTTGGTTCAAGGGTTACATTTCTGCACCATAAAATGTGATGGATGGGAAAACAGAGGGTATAAAACTATGCAGTGCTTTCTAAGTAATGTTGTATTCGTTTTTGCCGTGGAATTGGGTACCTCTTTCAAAGAATTTAAAAGGGATAAAACAAATGTAAAAAAACATAAAGAAGCACTTTCACTTGGACAGGGTTTACACGTTTTAACACCTTTAGTTAAAACCCTGAAACTAAATACCATACAACAGCTTGCTAATCTGCCCCTTCAAAGTTTATTTGTGCTATAGTACCAGTATAAATGTTATTTGCCAAGTTTCAGTTTTTCATACAGCAACTGGTAATTTTGTTGTTTTTGCGTTGGTCTCAGTTCACCACCTCAGTTGAATATACTTCTGTCACTTACAGGTCTAGAATAATAAAACAAGACTTTTTGCCACACAAGGATAGGTAGACATGTGGAAAGCTAGCACTCCCTTTACCTAAGTTGTAAAGGGTCTGTGGATAAATAGAGAACTATTGGACACTGTGACAGGATGACGGTGAGTGGTGACGTCAGGCCAGAAATGCCAAAAGGAAAACAAACCAGGTAGTACTGCAGGGCAAAAAGACGCTTGGTGCGCCGTTTAGATTAGACAAAAAATAAATAAAAGGTTTAAACAGAAAACACTGCTCACAGAGCGAAAATAAAGGTTTTAAATAAAACAAATCACAAACACAAAATCATAACTAAAACTAAGGTCAGGCTGGTCAACTGCCTTCACCGATCCTTGTTATTGTTATTAAATTTCTCTCTCCTCCTTTGCTCTCGTTCCGCCTCTCAAACACCCACCCGGAGTGCAGAGACCTGTGGGTTTATATACAGTTGGCCATCTCCCAATTAGCAACAATTACACAATTAATTAATTCGGGAGATGGCCACCTTCTGCATGAGGTTTTTAATCACCCCTGGCAGAGGATGAGTTTACTAACCTCGCCTCTGGCAGAACACGTTTCAAAATAAAAACAAAACAAACATGCACAGCTACGCCGTCATATTTAAATACAATAAATAAATACAAAAACAATAACCACGGTTTTCACCGTCATAAATAATAACAAATTATTATCATCAATACAAAATAACACAAGGGCGGAGAGGGAGACCCCATTCGAAAAATAAACAAACAATACATTCAAACAGCAGGGCTTTCCTATCGCCCTGCTACAGGCACATACACATGCACCTTTAATTTCAGGAGCATCAAAAGAAAAAACAAAACTTTAACAAAGATAAGATCAAACCAAACATGCTAATTCATAGACGGAAAGTGGTTAACCATACACAGACTGCAATGTGGCTGGTTCTGCATACTTCTCTGATGGATAACGTTAATAAAGTTTTTTATATTAGTCATGTATTGCAGAACCTTATCCTTGGTCTGTGAGAGGTTAAACAGCTACATATTTGTGTGAATGTGCATGTTTTGAGTGTCCCGTTTTAAGTGCTTTAGATTAGCTCATTTCTTCCCAGCAAGAGGAAGAGGTCCTGGCAGAATGAGTAATTGATGCTGTGGCTGATGACTTATCTTTAGTTGTCTTGAGTTCTGAGTAAAAGTCCACCTTGAGTCACATATGAAGTTCATATGGTAACTACCTTCAAACAATAAGGAAAGGTTCAGTAAATCAGCCACAGCTATGAACTTAATTTTGAGTAAGATAAGAACTAGAAGATTGCTTTGTAGAGGTTTCACTGGGCACTACTATCTTTGGGGAACAGTTCTATTCTTCCTTCCGAACATCATATGCTGTCCATCGCTCTTGTTTGAAAGAGCAACAATATAGTTTTTTCAAGCCCTATATTACTGTAGTTTAAATAATTAAGAACCTCAATTGCTAATACAAGCACAGCATAGAATATAATAGACTAAAAGCAAACGTAATAGTACAACAGTAGCTACACAAAACTGCACACTGTATAAAGACAGTTATGCTTTCACGTTAATCACAAGTAGCCAAACTGCTAAGTTCAACGTCCAGCTTCATTGCATACAAAACACAGTTTTATGATTAACACAAATCAGTGAGACACAGAAATGGTATTCTGGATTACAGCATTTACATTTTAAAATCAGCTATTTAGTGAAAAAACATTATGCACATTAAACAGCAATGCGTGTTAATAAAAGGTTTGATTTTACTTGCATAGTCATCTATAGATGAAGCCCATCAATCTGCATTTCTGGACAAAGACTCCTGTCACCGAACTACAAAAAGGCATCAGCCTTCTGCTACAGATTTTTAAGTCTCTCCTCTATTGAGAGTAACGTCAATATAGAAAGCCTTGCTTGGCCTGTCTAGTTACGATTTAGTGTTTTTATTCATTTTAGTGCAGAAAAAGAACACTCCACTGACGCTGTTGTAGCAACTTTGTGGTATCAGGTAAAGTTTGCAACAAGTCGTGCTGAAATATGAAGTTTAGTAACTCCCCAAGCGATTTGTCCAAAAACACCAATGTACTATACATTCTGACGAGATCTGACTTCAGCCTAACAAAATCACAATTCTTTGCATACTTGCTCCGTGTGCCTAGTTTTTGGTCATCAAAATGTTTGGACATATCAGCAAATTTCTTGCCATCAACCAGACTGAGGAACTACAGATGTCCGAAATTACTGTAGCGAGCTTGCATTTGTTGTGTTATGTTGTCGGTAATTTGAAAGAAAAGTTGTTTCCTTTCCGTACTGCTTGGTAGACTGACAGATGTGGAGCGGCGGTTGGCATTTTATTCAATTTATGAAAAGTGCATCAGTTTCATTGAAACTGTCTTCCAATATCATCAGAAGAAAGAGAGTGGGTGCTTTAGAGAGCCGATTATCGAACCTGGCTGCCACGACAAGAGCATCAGATTCCCAGTTACTGGGGTTGTCCCTCATTATTTGGACGGTGGCTTATTGTTTGCATGAGTTTTGGATGAGAGTTCCACCTGTTGAGACAGTCCGTGGCATGCGTTGTTTCACTACGTCGAGAAGCCTGGTACGTTTTGTGGTTTTATTAAAAAATGCAGCCAACCCCTCTACGGTTTTGAAAAATATCTTGCTTTCTGAAATGAGATTTGCCGACTGGGAAAGCACATGATTTAATGTTGCTTCTGGCACTTGTTCTTTGATTTTTGCCTGCAATCCATTGAGTCCTGATACAATGACAGTGGCTGTCGTAAGTCTGTGCTACCAGCTTTTGAACACAATTAAAATTTTCTAATTTCTTTAACACGTACTCTGATAATGCCGAATAATGAATTTTTACATACCAGTCAGTATGAAATGACGGCGTGATTTTCTGCCCCTTTCTCTGGTGCAATTCCTTAAGATCCGGTGTAGGCCTTGCTTTATGAATTACACAATTTTTTTCTTGAAAGCACACCTTTGAAAATGTCTTCAAAGTCTCGATATCTATTCCGACTTCCCCTGATTTTGATTTATTGCAATGTTTAACACTAGAAGCCCCGCAGCAGTCATTTTGGCGGTTTTTGGTTTTAAAATGTAATTTTCTCCAGTTGTGTAACACGTATGGGGCTGCGCGTTCATGTTCCTTTCTGTCTGTATGTATTAAATATTCTCACAAACGCGGGAGTGCAGAAATAAAGGAGATATATTACATTATACCTAAAAGCCCAGGAGCAGTCACATTGATGGCCACACAGAAAACAACTATATTGTGATTATACAGAACGGTATTCTAGTTTACTATTTTTTTATTTACCAGTCCACAATGTGCTTAGCTGTAATTAGATTCATCTCTACTCTCTGCCTGAGTGAATGACTGACAGTCTATTGTTTTTCAATTAGCTTTTTCAAAGGCTGGCACCTGCTTGTCAGCTGTGCTGTTTTGGTCAGTCAATTAGCATCGGGTCTAGTGAAAATAAATACCAGAGACTGTGGAATTATACAACGCAACAAATTATGGAGTTGATGTTTTGGATCAGGTGGCACAGAAGTATTCCGTGAAAGCTGGCTCCCGACGATGGTCTGTTCAGGTGTTTTACAATGCATTGGACCTAGCAGCCATCAACTCCTGGGTACTTTACAAAGAATGCACGGAGAAGAATTTACCAAGGAGAGAATATATTTTACAGTTAGCACAGGATCTTTGCAAGAAGCATTTGGAACAGAGGGAAACTGCCAAGCGTGCACCCACAGCTGAAGCTAGCAACCCCGTTGAGAGCTGCAATAGATGCCAATGCCAGGTTGGCAAGTGCAATAAAAATAAAACTTTGGACAGATGTGCCCTGTGCAGAAAGGTGGCGTGGAGAATTGCATTATCCGTGTTAATTGTGAACAGCCTTAGATTCAAGGTGAAGGAATACCTTTTTGTCAAAAAAAAAGAAAAAGAAATTAGACATAGTTTATAACTTCTTGTGCTGTGTGTTTCTGTAAAATGTTTTCTTCTAAGTTTATTTATCTATGTTGTTCAGTTGCTTTTGCACATCTGATTATAAATCGATTGCTGTTGAAAAGTTAAAAATATATTGCTATCGTTTCAGTTTTATAAATATATTCAGTGTTGTAAACCAACTGTTCAGATGTTTATTTATTTACATTTTCTTGTTTTGATTTGTAAAATAAATGTTAATGGTCCAGGACATAGGCAAAAATCTCCATTGACTTTAAAAAACATGTGGCACAATACTCAATAAGAAGCAGCTGTACATAGAGGGAATGATATAATAGTTAGGGGTTGTTCACTAATGCTGAACGTTACAGCAAGTCCAGAATGTCTTATGCGTTTATTTTTGTTATAATAGGAAAGAGGTATCAATCTTAGAACTGAAGTATGTCTTTCCAAGTTTATTATTGACATGTTTATTTTTAATTATCTTCTATGTTTATTCACCATTTGAATATATCTTGTCAGGTTGTCATCCTTTCATCACATGGGCTTGAACTGCTTCATTCATTCGCATACATGTTAATCAAGTACGTTTATGAACTGTACAGTTGAGGCTGTATACTGTAGATTTTTGTTTTGTAAATAACCAGAATTCTGTTTAGTCTAGGTACTGTAAAACAGATTTTTTTTTTTTTTAACCATGCAGTAGCACACTGTGAACAGTTTGTAATAAATGAATAAATAAAAAGATTTATAGTTTAGGGAGGCATGCACTATTGTAAATTAGTACTGTGGTCTATAATAGTGCCAAGTACACAAACATTTCACAGAAAAAAACGGAACCATGGTATGGAGACAGGTATTTGGTGATGAGTTCAAAAGCATGCAGAGCACTCGAGGAGTAATGGAACATGCAGCAGTTTGGCCTCACTTTGCAAATATTGTTTATATCCAAAACAGAGGTGTCCATGCTTTGGATTAAACATGGGGATATGTTTCGAGGCTAGATTTTTTTGTTGGTTTACTTTTGCGTCTGATTTCATCATAAAAATATGAAAACAATCCAGAGGCCTGGACTCTTATTCAGCATGAAATAACAGTACTGTGCACGTTTAAATAGATTGTGGTTTCAGTTTAATATCATGGAGACATGCTATATATTTAACTCTTTAGAAGGAAGTTACACGCTGTGCCTGTGTTTACACTTTCTTTTGACTGAGAAACAGCTACAGCGTCCAGAATGACTGGTTTCTTTCTGGTTTCTGACCTACAATTAATTAACAAAAAGCAGGGGAATACCCACATGAAGCGGTGGAGGTTGATTTCAGTATGAGTATACTCAAATGGGATAAATGAAAGCAGTGTAGTTAGAAGGCTGTTTAAGAAGAGTCCTGAAATAACACAAAAACTTCTAAAATAATGGTGGACTCCTGAAATGTTTGCTTGAATTACCTGAAATGTTTTTACTGTACTGAGGGAGTTGGACTGTGGAGCCTCTAAAATGTTTTCTGGTCTTGGACCATCCAACAAACGTGTTTAGGCATGTGCTGGGAATTTTGCCTGTATGTCGGTGATGGTAACAGAATGAACCCTGTATGTCTGTGGGACCCATACAAGCTTACAGTGAGCCCTTGTTATAAGGTGTCCCTTTATTGTGCAAACGTTATAAGATAGTGTGGTCTTGGCTCTCATTTGACCTATAATGCCATTTAACTAGCACTTGGATTCATGTCTTAAGGCTAAACACAAACTCTAAACACAGTCAAACACAAACACAGTCCTAAACCAAGGGTACTCAATTATTTTAGTGATGGTCCAGAATTCTTGGTTACAGCAAGGTCAAGGTCCAGAGCAGTTTCACTCCATCCCCATAACAACAAACACAAATATAGTTTTCACACATGTTGGTTTGAGAGGTCTTCACTAGGTTTAAAGGAGTTTTTTGAGGAATCAAAACTCTGTCTCATTTTTACTAGTCTGCCTTCTTTACTGATTTGTTACCTAGATCTTTTCCTGCCATAACCACAAAAACTATTGTACTCTCATGTATCTGCATTAACAGAGCCAAACATTGTGTTTCACAATTGCAAAAACAAAGCAAACTGTAGGAAACAAAACACTGAACTGAAAAATCACTGTGCTTTCTCTTTCAAGTGAATTAAACCTTACAAATAATACAAAATACAGTAATTTTACACTCAGTACATTTATAATTGGCTAATACTTGTAGTAACTGAGAGAAGTGCCAGGTCCTCAAGGTCCTTGAGTTATAATAGTTAGATTTGCATCAGTCACAACAGAACACTGACATTAATATTAATGATGTTCGTCGTGGAATACGAAAATCCGCACACATAATGTGATCTGTAGATACATTTTAACTTCATGTGTTGTAAGTCTGACCTGGATCGCAGAATTTGACCATTTTAATCGCCAATACACTCTGCATACTCATTGCTAAGCTTTGCACACACAGAACATTTTGGTGGATGGTAGAATGATGTGATATCTGTCATGGGGTTCTGTCCAGTGAGCAACCATTGCTTGCAAAGTGAAGTTTCGTACACACGAGTAGTACAGTACGGTACCATACTGTGTGCTTTCCCCGAGTCAGGAGTACTAACAGTGTTTTAAAAAAGAGCATTATTTTGTTTTACCAGCAATATCTTTAAAAAGCTACTTAACAAAACCGAGCTTTGTAACACCCTACTTGTCATTGTTTTCTTGGTCTTTATGAAGTACCATTTTCTGAGCTCGTACCATAAGTTCTGAAAATTGTGTCTTCAGTGTGTATTTTCAAAAAAATTACAAATGACGGTTGTTTTGTTAGTCAGAGAAGCGATATGTTGACGCTTACAAAATAGGCCACAGCAGCCAACGAAGAGTTTCACTTCATTTGAGGCGTTAATGCTGTTGACTTCTTGTACATTTTGTTTCATTCATAGCTAAGGCCCTGTGAAAATCATGATTTCACAGGCTGCCCAGAAATCGCGGAATTAGAACAATACTGTGATTTTTACAATATTCTTAAGAAATATACAAATTATGAAATTATTTATTTTATACAACAACAAAAATCGCATTAATGAAACTGCCTGCATGTAACATTCACCATGCACACAGTGCTGTGCAGTGATTATGTCATGTCACTATATGTAATCTAAGCGGGAAATTAAAATACTACACACTGTAAACAAGAAAATGGATGTCTCTAAAAAGGCAAAAAATGTGTCTGCAGCAGATCACGTAAAGCAGAATCCAGCAGGAGTTTACACAGTGATGGAGTAAGCTCTTCTGTACGTCCCATGTTGATCACTACTGAAACTCATCTGTTGACAGGCACTTGATTTAGTTAAGTATTCACCGAAAGAGAAAGGTGGAAATCCAGAGAAGTACTGCAACTGCTTTAGTTGCAAAGAAACAAAAAACGATGACTTCCATATTCCAAAAGTCCACTTATTAAATTTTGACCTAACAGAGGCGTTTGTTTGCGCAAATATCTCTTTTGAAAAATTGGACAACCAAAAGTTAAGAAAATTCTTCAGACAGAGTGTAGCAAATGATGGATTCCTTCATCAGCCCAGCTGAGATGTGAATACGTATCTAATGTTGCAGAATATCACAAGCAGATTATGGAATTGGTAAAACAGTCTGGTTGCTTGTCAGTGGTCACATTGACAAGTTGACTAATGCACAAGATCAGTATGGGTTACACAACTGAAAGCTGTCCTTGCAGATGCACTTTACCTACAGGGTGGTAAATGGTTCAGTGGTAAATGGTTCCACAGCTATTGTAAAGTGCTTGAATAATTGTGATGTCAGTGCATTTATATATATTTGCTGTTTAAAAAAAATTAATAAATAAATGTATAACGTATTTCCGTGCACATTCCGCAAAATACAATACTTCACCAGTGACACTGCTCTGAATTCTGTGATTTTCACAGGGTCTTATTCATAGCAAATGGTATCTGCTACTTACTATCGCAGCGATACACACCTACTAGACCCTCACGCACCACACTCTCATAAGAACTATAAAAAAGAATTCACAGCATTTCCAATGTGAATGCAAGTAAAAACATAGATTGGCATATGACTTGGCGGTCTGGATGTGGCACCTGATTTCATTATTAAAGGGAGAGGCAGCAGCAGTGTAGTTTATTGTATAACTTAGTCCACGTGATGTTTCAAGAACTAAAAGTTATTTTAGAAACTGTTCAGGGTGGTAAATGGTTCTCATGCCATCACAAAAAAATCAAAAAATGTCATTGAAGAACCAAGTTTTGAGAGTTTATTTATTTTAAAATCCAATCACATTTTAATTACAGTGATCTAAACTTGCAGTTACAATATCATTTTTCTGGTTCAGTTAAATGATAGTAATTTTTCCCATGGGAGGAAACAGAAATCAGAAATGTAATGTATCTGAGCATTCCACTCAACCTGCTTCTAGAGTTACTTGGCTTTGTTGGACATATACTTATGGCTGCTATAATAAAGGCTGCATGAAGTTACAGAGGAACCACCCACAAAAGATTATTTCAAGCAAAATTAATATTTGATTTTGATTAAAGTCCTGATATTTTAAGTCACAAGCCTGTAATTTTCTCAGTACTATTCCTGAAGACTTTTGAGTTCTGAAGCTACAGGGATATGCAGATAAATCTCTACATACATAAAGTATGTTACTTTAAACCCAGGCTCTCTGGCTCCAGGGCTTTCTGTCACATGAATGAATGAACTAACGAATGCACACAAAACATGATGAACCCAGGAGAGTGCAAACAGTTTGACTCCAAACAACTGCACTTGGAAGGGGGTCCACCTCTGCACCTGAGAGATAGATGACAATAGCGCCTTTAAAACTGGTTACTGGCCATGCTGAGTCAAAATTATAGGCTAGCAAAATAATCTAAACCAACGTTCATTTTTATATAAAAGCCTGAAAACAGCAGCACTCCATTCTAAACCTCTCAGTGGGTTCTAACTGGCTCAAACTCACAAGCAGGCCAATTCTTTTGAAAATAACAAAACATCCAAAACCATTTAAACTACCAAGGAACTGTTATACACTAAAAAATAAATAGCATAGATCCTTATGGTCGGGGTAACGTCAAAATGTGCTTCCTGTTAACAAATGCTTCTTCATCTTCGATTGAGCATGCATCCCAGATCTCGACAGCTCGCAATCGGATCCCCCCTATTTGTTTTTAACACCCTGAATTAAGTTGTTTAACTAAGATACATGCAGCAAGATAGTAAAACTGCTTTTCTGTCTGTAGGTATAAGCCGTGTGTTTCCTGATTAAAATTTGTAGAAAACATATCGCTGTCCTGCACAAAAAAAAAACGTGCACAATACAGAGGGAAATGAGAGCCTTGCAGAAGTTACTTTTTTTTCCCACTACTCTGTCCAACCAAAGTCAACTTGCAAAATGGCTTGCAACATCCCCCCCTAAAAAAAAAAATCAAGGTGGAAGCGCAGCTGCATTTCTGAGTTTGATTAATAACTTGATTTAGTTAGTATTTAAACATACATCAAAGTACTCAGTATTTTAAGTGTTACTAGCTAATTAGTCACAAAAACGTATTTATCATAGGCATCAATTGAAGTTTTAAATGATTGTTACCAAGTACAAAATGCATTCAAACTGCCTTTTTAGCTGCCTTTTTTTGTTCTTTATACTTTGCAAAACGTATTCTTTTGGTAGCGGATTCAACATATTGTATTTCTATAAAATACTGAACACACTGTTCAAAGCGATCACATGACCTTAACATTGCCCTATTGTCAGAGCTCTCGCTTTACATCCCGCCTACAGGCAGGCAATCTGTTAGCTCTAATTTGTGAATTTCTGCTTTGATTGACAGTCTGCAGTGTATAAAGAAGTGGCCAGCACACACTTTGGAGGAGAGTCTGTGTTCTACACAGGGGTGGTAGAGGTGAGCTGAACCTAAAAATAACTGGACAATCCTAAAATGGGAGAAAATAACACAAATAATTGGCAACGAATACGTTTAAAAAATAAATAAATAAATGTACTCATATGTTCCTGAGATTAATTCAGAGAAGACTGGGGTTAGATTTTTATGACAGGAGGACTGAAAGCCTCTGGTATAAAGAAAAATGCACCTACCGGTAATACAGGATCAAGGGAGAAATCGCCCCCTTTAAACCTTAGTTAGGCCAAGGATACAATTCCTATAGACTCTGCTGTCTTATTTGTGGAGTCCTTTCTGGCATGCATGATGGTTTGTGGTGTGATTCCAGGTCTACTGAAGGAAAGACCTGTCTAATTGGCCACTCCATACAGAAATTCTAAATACGCCTCTGCTATCCATAAACCAGTGCTATTCAGCACTTTGTGGTGTTCTTTTTTTTACAGCATTGTTATTTTATATTGTTGTTGAGCTGATTTATTAACTAGGAGAGATCATTCCACTGGAATACACTGAAAAGATCCTCCCACAAAAAGTGAAAATCATTCAGACAGAAACACTGGAGAATTCAGGAGATTTTTTTAAATAATCTTTTTAATCACTTGTAGCTGAAATGGATTAAATCTGGTGCACAACTGCTGTGAAATGCATCTATTGATAGGTCCTAATATATTTTATTAACATTCAGCTTTGCTAAAAACCACCATACCAACAGTGGTGCTCAACACAGTTCAGATACCAGGTTAGAAAGAAAGTTCCTGTTACTAGAATCACTAACTAGTTTATAAAAGAAGGAATACTATTAAAAAAATGTTAGCACATACAATTTCAGTTTAGCTTTAAATTAAAACAATACGTTACCTTTTCAGTGACTGACACAGACATCTATTGTAGATGATCCACAGAAGCATTTAATAAGGTTATCACTACTGTTAAACACGAATGGCTGGTAAATTTAAACAAAATGATTTTTGCCATAAACCTGTTAAATCTACAACAGCTATACAAATGTTGTTCATCAAACCTCATGACCTACCTCTCTGGAGCCAATTGGGCGAGTGACTCATGATTGTTTTGGCAAACGTAAACCCTGTATAATGTTACCGACATTTCTTTAATTACTCTGTCTTGCCAGCCATCAGCTATAGTCCGTATCTCCTTTTTGATTATTCTGAATATCGGGCCATCCAAAGTGACCATAATATCTATTTATTGCATATGATGCATACAGGAATTTACTTTAACCCGGAATGCATTGCCCTGAAACAATTCCCATGAAACTGCAATAAATTTAGTCAGGTCTCTATTATAAAGCCTTACAATATTTCTGGCTGAATTACCATATTAGGGCACATACGCATAACACTTAGTCTCCGTTAGTAGTAATAATGTTTACCATGAGTCATGGTCTCATATATACATATATATATATATATATATATATATATATATATATATATATATATATATATATATATAGTAACTTCAAAATGTATTATTCATATTTTTATCATGACAAAATAATATCTCAAATAAGTCACCCTATCACACACTCGGCTCTGTGTCACTGGGACATGCTTGGAGTTTTGTGCATATTAATCTTAATGAGTTATTGACTTTGAATAGCCCAGCTAAAGCTAGAATACGAACAGTGATGCAGATGACATTTTTCAATTTCCTTTGGTACTTACGACAATTTCCTTTCTTACATAACAAGTACTGTATTTTAGTTAGTCATTTTTGACAGAAGATTACAGTACGGGCAACAAATGCTTTAAAGCAAGGTTATACAGAGACTATGTGTACATCAATATCAGGCTATGACTTGTCAACAGTTCTTGTGGTAACTACTACAGACTACTAGGATAGATATTGAATTTTGTGGATTAGAAACAACTGATTAGACACAAATGCGCATGACCTTTGGGTGGGACAGACAGACGACAAACAAACTTCAGAATGGAGTGTGGTAAACAGTGGTGTACCACAGGGATCAGTATTAGGTCCTCTGCTATTCCTAATCTACATTAATGATTTAGATTCTGGTATAGTAAGCAAACTTGTTAAATTTGCAGACGACACAAAAATAGGAGGAGTGGCAAACACTGTTGCAGCAACAAAGGTCATTCAAAATGATCTAGACAAGATTCAGAACTGGGCAGACACATGGCAAATGACATTTAATAGAGAAAAGTGTAAGGTACTGCACGCAGGAAATAAAAATGTACATTATAAATATCATATGGGAGATACTGAAATTGGAGAAGGAATCTATGAAAAAGACCTAGGAGTTTTTGTTGACTCAGAAATGTCTTCATCTAGACAATGTGGGGAAGCTATAAAAAAGGCTAACAAGATGCTCGGATACATTGTGAAAAGTGTTGAATTTAAATCAAGGGAAGTAATGTTAAAACTGTACAATGCACTAGTAAGACCTCATCTTGAATATTATGTGCAGTTCTGGTCACCTCGCTATAAAAAAAGATATTGCTGCTCTAGAAAGAGTGCAAAGAAGAGCGACCAGAATTATTCCAGGCTTAAAAGGCATGTCATATGCAGACAGGGTAAAATAATTGATCCTGTTCAGTCTTGAACAAAGAAGACTACGTGGCGACCTAATTCAAGCATTCAAAATTCTAAAAGGTATTGACAGTGTCGACCCAAGGGACTTTTTCAGCCTGAAAAAAGAAACAAGGACCAGGGGTCACAAATGGAGATTAGACAAAGGGGCATTCAGAACAGAAAATAGGAGGCACTTTTTTACACAGAGAATTGTGAGGGTCTGGAATCAACTCCCCAGTAATGTTGTTGAAGCAGACCCTGGGATCCTTCAACAAGCTGCTTGATGAGATTCTGGGATCAATAAGCTACTAACAACTAAACGAGCAAGATGGGCCGAATGGCCTCCTCTCGTTTGTAAACTTTCTTATGTTCTTATGAACTTAGGGGCCCCCATCATTTTGTGTTGCACTTATACCAATTAACTAAACACAACAGACTACAACTGCTCATAAGTAGGGCCACGGAAAATTCACAGTACTTTTTCAAGAAATGGCAATAAAAAATAAAATTAAAAAATACATGTCACAGAAGGACCATTTTATTAATAAATAAATAAATAAATAAAAATAATAATTTATTGTAAGTTGCCTAAAATTAGTAACTCAAAGAAAGTCTCCAAGGCTGAAACATGTTTACATTTTATGGTAGCTGCTGAGTCAACACTTACATTGTAACTTTTAAAATAATATTTTAAAATGTAACAAGGGTAATGTGTTGGCTGAAAAAATTTAACAAGCAGAAAACTGCATAAAAGAAAACAAGGTTGAATGAAAAATTCAGCAATATTGTTGAGTTTTGTAAACATTTAGAACTTAGGCAATGTTCATACAGTAATTAAACGGAATGTGTTGTATAGGGTTATGCTGACGTTGAAAAACAAAATGTTAAAAACAGGGTTAAGTGCAAATGAAAAAAACAAAACTTTATGTTTTTCTTTAAAACACACTAAATTATATATGACGTTTTAAAACCACATAACATCATGCTACTTGAGAGAATCAACCTATACAAAATAATCTGAAGAACAAGAACAGGAAAAACAACAAGAAGAAATAGTATGCGACTTTTTATCCATCTAGCATGTTGTGCACACACACACACACACACACACACACACACACACACACACACATACATAGACAAAATAATTCTCACCCATGCACATAAAATTAGTTATTTGTTGAAGGCCAGCATCATTCATCTTGTTGAAGTTTCAACACCCAGGGTTTGTCTTTGTGGTGTAAAAACCTGTCCATATGAGGAAACTTCTCCTTCTGCATCCAGAGTTTGGTGGAACTGACAAAAAGCAATCTTTGACAGCATGGCGCTAGATAAGGGAATGAGACTATCACTGTAATATATATTAGCAACAAATATATCATTTAAAATGAAATTTGTAAGTAGCCTGCGATATTAATGTGTATTTATGTTTGTGTAACAAACGTTAACGAGCAAAATGTGGTACTCATTTAATGTTATTTTGCATTTCTTGAGGTTTTTTTGCGAAGCACTCCTGTATTTACAGGTATGCAGCGATTGTCCAAAAGTTAAAGCATGATTTTCAGTCATGGAAAAAAAACTGAGCTCCATGCTGCGATTACTAACTAACTAGACCATGGTGCACATCAATCACATGATGTACTTGAAAAATGTTGCTTGTACAGTATTATTATTATTTTGTATTATGCGCTTTTGTTTCATTTATTTTTACATACAGTAATTTGTATAATTAGGCCAGAAAACGAAAATGAGACTGTTTATCATCATGCATGTATTTCAATTACAAGTTTGGGAAGAAACAATAAATTAAAACTAATAATAAACTCTTTATTAAAAATAAAGAGTTGACGTCTTTGCTAAACCGTGGTATATACTTGTAGTTCAATACCAACCAGCTATTGTAAGAGAGCTCTACAGTATATGTAGACCTATGTTTTGCCACATCTAAACTATAGTAAAGCTACAGCTATACTAATATTTCAATGTAATAATAGGACCTTGTCTTAGTATGCTTTGTCAACTAATATTATTGATGCAGCATGCCATTAGATTATATTACTGAAACATCTTGATTAAAGATTGACAACATTTTGACGTGTAAAATCATTAAATATAAATAAATTTCTGATTGACAACGATGTTATAGAAACATAAAAAGACAGGGGTTTAAAACATTGTCCCATATAAAGTGTTGTCCATCACACATTTTACAGTTCTTACAAAAACACAGTGGCACGAACAGGCACCAACATATAGTCTTGCAAATAAAACTGTCAGATAAAAATAAAAACCCAAGCAGTAAACCTCCCCTTTAATAGAAACTGTAGCTCCACCTTACTTATGCCTATGTTTACATTACTGCGCTTGTGCGATCATCTTATTTCCCGGTCAATTTATTTCTACGAGACAGGTATTAATTTGACCACGTTCCCATAGTAACAAAAAGCGCGTCGTTGAAGCCAGACAGCTATTGTCAGTGGAAAGCTGTTCTACCACGATACATATAACTATAAGATCTATTTGTAGTAGTTTTACTATTGTTGCAGACATTTCTATGTAGTTTTCTATAGTTTTTTACATGATAAAAGCTGGTAGAGTTTTTTTTTTTTTTTTTTAATTGTTAATTTTCTGTGGCCCTAAGTAAGTAATCATTTGAAAAGTGTTTCATGGGGTTGGGCGTTAACCATTTGTGTCACTGGAATCACTGGAGCTAACTGCCTGTGTCCCTTTAACAGTTGTCATTTTGCACACCAATTCTCTGTATTTGTGTTTGCTTTTGTTTTAAAGTCTCTGATCTTTTGCAAACAGGAAACGAAAGACAATTTTCACGCAACCGGAAATTGCATTTCCCCGCGTAGTTTTGTTCTTTCACTAAACACAGACAGAAAAATAGCGCTGTTATAGAGAACAGAGGAGACTAAGGTGTTACTAGACATTTTGACCTGACGACAAAATTCAACGTGAACTCAAATCTTTTTCTACGTTTCCTGAAACTTTAACGATTTTTTTTTTTTCAACCGCACTTCAATCTGCAACAAACTGTCAAATGAACTAGATGTGAGAGGCTCCTAACACTCATGCCACAGCTGCCAACATCCTCAGTTCAGTTACTGTTTCATTTAGCTTTTTTTAATTCAAGCTTGTCATTTTGTTTGATTTGAAAATCAAGCAATGTATGTTTGGACCCCCGATGCCTTCCTCCTGTTGTGGGACTTAAGTAGGTGGATATTGGGTCATTTTCTGGGATTTGTTGCAATGCTGTGCCTTCAGTGTGGGGAGAATGCTCTTCATTTATGTTGTCCTCCACATTCAGATGCTCTAGGACCATCAATATGAATATTATACACCCTAGAAAATGGTTCAGGTATTAACATGTTCAAAATATACCAGCAGTATATAGTATCTGATGTCACTGTTGGCAATCTGTAGCCTACATGTCTATTTTAGCCTTTTAACTTTTAATGCTATTTGCACTTTACCTTGTTCAGGAATTGCCTGTGCCTGTGACAATGTGCTGTCTCCTGCGTGCAGTTCTGCCGCTTGAGGGTCTACTGAAGAGCAGCTGCCACCTGCTGAGATTTCTGCCTGTGGACCACTGGACATTTCTTCATGAAGCCTACATCATGACCACCCAGTCCCCCCATATGATCCGGGTGTGTTATTACAGAAACCCATTCCTCTGCAACTGTTAATTCTATGTCTGTGGAAGGCCCCCTTCCTGTGCCTTTTATTGCTTTCATTTTTTTGCTAATTTCTATTTAGCACAGGCTTTCACATCATGATAGCTTTTTTTATTTTTTTTTATTTCTGCAATGTCTCTTGCAACGCCCAACACGCATTCACCTTACTGGCAATTGTTTTCCATGACATATTTTTCGGCTTTTAGGTTGCTCGACGATTTTTTTCCGAAAGAAACAGATTCATTTTGTATCACTTCTTCCAATATTATTTTGGTCTCTTGGTCTGTAAAGTTTGTTTTTCTTTTTTTAGGGCAGGCCGCTTGAGCCATTGTTTCTGTGTTTGCTTGCTAAACCCTCAGCGTGTGGGCATGCTGGTAATTACTGGCCTCATCATTTATGCAGAGACGCAGGCTTGAGATTATTTGCAACTCAATTGAACTTTTGCAAGACATTCTTATGAATTTAGGATAAAACCAGACCTGTACAAATATGGGGCCCTTAGAACGCAGCTGGGGATGATAGTACCGTACTATCGATTCTGTAATACTAATACTAACTCTGCAAGTTCATTGCAATTGACCCATTTGGAACAGCGGGAATACAGGGAGGGAAACACAAACACACAGAATGCTACAATATCATAATGCAACACCATGATCTGTCTTGTGTACTAAGTAGGATATGGTAAAAGAAAATGTGCTAAAATCATTTAGTTTCAATTTGACATGTTTTTTTTTGTTTTGTTTTTTTAGCAGTGTACAGTGTGTGTAATGCAGCAGCATGATATGTTTTGTGCTGCCAGTAGCCTATAAGCCAAAGTAAAAAGAAAGTGTGCTGGGGTGTTTACTTGATTTTACTAGTGTGCTGCACAGCTATGGACCCAAGTTTTAGGATTGATTCATAATTTTAAAAAAAGGATATGAACATAATTGTGATATTTTATTTAACGTTATGTAACTGAAGAAATTACAAAATGACATTGCAAAAGATTATCGGAAGCCGTAATAGTAGTAGGCCTATAGGATTTCATGTTAGATTTCCAAATGTCAATTTTCTTTATTTGTCAGGTATTCTTTAAGTATAGTATATGGAAAACAACAAAACGGTATCTAATTCAATATGCTAACGTAACATTTTTCATCTGGTTTTATTCGACTTTGTAAAGCAAAATATGTTAATGCCATAGGGTGATGTAAAACATGTCATAGCTGTGCCATAGCTGTATATGCCTAATGTGCAGATTTATATTTTCACATCATGTAATGTAATGTGTGTGGAGGGTACACTAATGATTTGTTATACATTTAAAATAAACCAAGTATTTTTACGGCATATGCCATTGACGTCTTAAGTAGGGGACACAGCTCTTTTGCATATCTGTGACAATAGTTTAGATATAATCTCTCAGTAACAATCTGTGACAGTAAATCACATCTAAACTTACCAGTAGAATAACCAGGCAGTAATTTTATAAATCATGTGTTAAATACTGCCCATTATTATTTTTATTTTTTTTATGTCAGTAAATTACTGCCATCTTTTATGCATATGGGCCTTGTGTTATAGAAGCTTTGAGTCCTGCCCACTCAAGTGTTCAGTACCTGTTGAAAGACTCAGACAGAAGGCTGCCCTCTCTCCTCGCAGCCCCCTGGAAGAATAACTAATCTTCTGAACAACTCTGCAGGCCTGTGGAGGGTCGGCTACACCGATCAGCTGGAGGCTGTTAGAAGGCCACTCCTGCTGTTTGCGTTGCATCGGGCCCAGCTCACCCAAGACCTTATACTGTCACCTTTTTGTTTATATACCTCCATAGTATGTTGCTGTGAAGATCCTGGGAACCAAATCCATTAGGAATCCCTCTGGCTGGTTGCATGAGCACACAGGCACCACAGTTTTCTGAAATATGTCAAATATACATGCTGACTTTAAAAACCAATATGAAGACATGGATTTATTTCCATATATGGTGCAACTCTACGCCTATGTTTGTTTGTCTTTTTGTTTGTTAGTCGGTTTATTTTGCCTTTTTAAAAAAATGTAACCAACAGCTATTGTAATATTTTCATAAACTGCTACACAATTAATTCATTCAAAAGTCAGTACCACAAATATTTTGTTGCCTTGGTAACTAGTGGGTCTCTATTTTATATAAGTTAGCTATATGCTCTTGAGCCAGGCACCATTCTGTGTCTGCTGGACTTCAGTTTGTTTGTATGGTGTGTCTTGTCCTGTGTACATGTTACATGTATTGTAATGGTACAACCATGACACCTAGAATGGGGAAAGGAGCAGGGATACACCTGATTGGTCAGCGTTGGTGAAATGGGTGGGGGGGGGGTTATAAGTACCGCCTGCGCTGGAGAGTGAGGGGGAGAAAGCTGAATGAAAGAGAGGTAGAGTGTGAGGGTTCAGGCGTGGATCGGAGCCGCAGAGCCCTGGGGAAAGATGGCCTGTGAGGTGGGGCTTGTGGGAGAAGTGAAGGGGCCTGTAATTGTCCGAGAGAGGAAGGAGGTTAAGGGGTTCTATTGGTTTTATTTGTTTTGTGTGGCCCTGGCCCCTTGGCCCAAATTAAAGGACCATGAACCAATTTTACCAATATTAAAATTGGTTATGCTTAAAACCGGGTCTGACCCCTGGCTTACAATGGTCTGACGGAAAAACGAAAGAGGAAACTCCCTTTGAGGGTCAGGTATATATAACATAGACGGATACGGGAAGACGAAACTATATAATATATTATATATATACCTATATTAAAATATATCTCCAAATATATGATATATATATATAGTTAAAACTGTATATATCAACTGTATAAATATTTTATTTAAATAGATCTGAAATAAATACATTTTTGTGACAGCACATGTGGCACAACGAGAGAGTATTTTTGTTTGCAAGATGTGTTTTTAGTTTTTTTTTTTTTTAATCATCTGACTTGCGTTAATTCTGCTCTTTGAACTTTGACCTCCCTGATCTAAGCAGAGTCAGCCTGGGTCAGACTGGCTGACTGTGTTTTGTTTCTGGTTCTGATTAAGAAGTTAAGTCTTTTATATAGATGTCTGCCAGAGTATACAAGTGCCAAAATTAAAATTGTCATGTTGATACAAATTAAGATTTAATTTCAGGAAGTAAGAAATGTATGACCTAATCAAGCTGATTCAAGATTTTAACTGCATTTAGACTGAATCCCCACCCAAGTCTTTAATGTTTTTCTTCTGCTACATTTTTGTTTCTGATTGTGCCTCTTAATTATCCAACGTCTCTGGAAGGGTTTAAGCAAGATGGCACACATGATTCAACCCTTGGTTTCCCATTGAATTCCTGTGAAGTAAACATAGTTATAAATCACACAGCTATCCATATTAAACCCTATCTACATTAATTGAACAGGTGTTGATTTTAAACCATAAATAAAATAGAGATTCAAAAAGCATGTACAGTTATACTTTAGTTACAATTTTTTTTATTTAAGAAATATTGGGAAGAAGTAAAAATGGTGTGCTTGAGAGGATAACTACGTTATGGAACTATGTTTGGAAGTAGTGTAGGTACCTCCACCTTCTCTGTATTTATTACTTAGATATTATTCCAATTTCAGTGAAGTTCATTTTTATCATGATTCACAACATGTATATCATTGTTTCAAATTCAAGGCCTCCCCATGTTTTTGTTTATTTTGGCAGTGTGCACATTCTATTATCTGGAAGGTAGTTTGGAACTACCTTCCAGATAATACTGCCAATAATTTTGAATGGAGAAAAAAAAAAAAAACACCTGTTTTGTGATACCATATGGTGTCCTGTGTAATCATTCCAGAATATTGTTTAAGGATGTTATAACTAATTTAATAGTAGAAATTTGTATTTGGTGGCAGTCAGATACTATTGCTTAGAAACATTTTAAACAAAATACAAATGAAAAAAATCGAATGACCCAACCCACACAATGCCATCTATTATAATGAATAATTATTTAACCAAAAATTATTATGGACAAATATTAGGTTATATTCACTGCTATGGGATAAATGTTGAATTAAGACTGATATTTCAGATGTGTATGATTTTAATCATGTAGGCCTATTTCTTTTAAATAAAATGACTCTTAAAGGCACCTGGAACACCTGTCAGATTCACAGGCATGCTCTGGATGTAAAAACTGGATGCTGTGATGTCAAACACAGACTTTTGAAAAGCTGTTGCTTCATGGCCAGATCCTCTTAAACTGTCAGTAACTGCTTTCAGATTACACTGAGAGAGTGGCAACAGAAGCCCAGTGCATTGAGAACTGAGAGTGTTTTGGTCTTAGGCCTGGTGAGGTATTTCCTTTCATCACCATACCACAATGTGGAAGCATTTTGTGACATGTTACACATGCGCTTAACTAAAAATGCAGCTTCCAAAATCATAATGATAACCTTTGTAAGCGACATAAGCGAGACTTTCCTGCTTTAAGTTTTTCAGGCTAATTCGGCAGCCTGTTATTGCTTGGCAACAGTTGTACCAACAATTTAATAACGAAACACGTTTTGCCGTGACAAACGAGGCTAAGGTGCATAAGTTGTTCAGCGTGGAAATCAGCCACAAAGTCTGTTTTTCATAATACCCCCCGGCTTTTGTGTCACATGAAATATCAGTGTTTGTGCAGTTTTGAATACAGAAGCACCTGCCAACCCAGTGCTTGCTATTATCCTTTCATTTTTTTTGGTCTGCTATCAGGTGCGTCATGTCAGAAACCAGCCTGCAGCAGGTAGACTTTATGTATTACAGACCACATTCCAGGGATTTATCAGTCACATACAGAACGGACAATATACTAAAGTGTTTATTGAAAATACATGCAAACACCCTCAATATGGAGCAGCATTATATAAATGGACGGTCCCTCAGATGACTCTTCTAAAAGGTAATAGTATTAGAAAAGTACTTTTGCAAACCTGAAGCTCGTTTAAATTGCCCTGATCGTTTTAATTTATCTAGTATTAATCATCTATTGTATTTTAAAACCACCCAACCTGCCAATGGTGTCCCGTGCACTCTGTTGACAGTGTTATGATGTGTATAACTTTTTTGTCCAACTCCTTTATTGTGTGTGTATCTCATTTTGTTTTAACCTTTAACAAAAGGGATCTGTCAAAGAAAATTCAAATCCTTGGACCCTTTCTGTTGGTACCTGTAAGGACAAGCCCAAACAGAAGTAAGATTGTTTGGAATCAAAAGCAGTTAAGTAGTAAGTGCTGCAGGGAGGATTCAGTTCCCAAAACAAGTGCCAATACTGGACTGTATAACTGACTTCCATCAATGCTTTGATCCTGGGAAACTGCCCCCCACCCTCCCACATTTGTTTGAAATTTTTTCTGGGTGGAGTCTGAGTGTAAACAGCGGTATTAACAATGAACAAAACAACCAGGCTTGTTTGTATGAGCAGTTATAATGCTTTTTATCTTTGTTTCACCTGCATGGGTCACAGTCTGTAACAACAGTGCATCCCACAGCATGCATGCGCAGAACTTTGGTGCAATCCTGAAGTAATGCTTGATGCATTGAAGCTGTCAGTACTGGGTGTTTTGTTGTGTCTTGCTATTTGTAACATTGAATATTTTCTAAGGATGTGTTTGAATATGATTGTTTGTAAAATAATAAGTAAATAATCAGTGGTATAATGCATGCATGGAGATAATGTCCAGTTGATATTTCTGGAACTTTTCTATTTTTGGAAAAGGTCAATCAGTATTAAACTGTATTTAAATTAATCAAAACAACATAAAAATAAACCTATGAATAACAGAATAGAATTTGCTATTTCCTCCTCCTTAAATATTTTATTTGCTCCTTTAAAGCCTGTCTGCAGCAAAAAAGCCTAATGAGACTTTGCAAATTTAATGAGCATCAAATGATGTGTTGCATAATCGCAAATACAATTACAGAATCAAATTAATTTAATATAACTGAAAATGGCAGCTCTGAATAAAAGCTACTCCAGTTCCTTTTTAGACATCTCCCTAACCATGCACTGAAGGATTCAGCTGCAAACCTAGACCAGACTGTTTGGAGAGTATTAATTTAAAACCAATGATGTTTGCTGCAGCAATAGAAAGTGTGCATGCAAGTTGTTGAAGAAGCTTTTTAAAACCATTGTATGTATTTAATTATACAGGGTGTGTGTCCTAAATACTTTAAAAAGTTACTTTAGTAACACTTTACATTAAGTGTCTCTAATTACATAGTAGTTTGTAGCAAGGTGAAAGTCTTATTGTATATTTGTGTGTGAATATATGGTTGGCAGGGAGGGGTTTAAAATTATCCCTACCATAAAACACGTGAAATGTAGCTGGAGCCTTAATTGAATGATTTATGATTAATTAAGCTCCAGCCACAAGGTATACAAAGGGAAGAATGCCTTTGTTAAGTGGTTGGTGTTTGAGAGGAGTGCTTGTCAGTTGGGTCTATACTGGTATGGAGAAAATTGTCACTGAAGGCGAATGTCCAGCCTGACAGCCAAATTATTTTGTTTAAATTTTATTTTGGCCCTTGTGCCTGTTTATTTGTCAGTATGTTTTTGTTTGTTAATAAATGTGTCCTCCAGCATTTTCAACTGCAGCTTTCTAGTCCCTGAGTCTCATTCCTGATGCTATCCTCTTACATAGTTACTTACTGAATCCACAATGTTATTGTGCATAGTTACAATGTACTTAATGTGTAAATCTTGTATGGCCAAAAGTTTTGCATCACCCTAGAATTGTCTAATTATGCTTCATAAAGTTGAATGAAATGTGTTGAACAATGTTACATTGACATATTAAATTGCATACCACATTGTAGTTTTCCATATACTTAATGAAAAACTGACAAATTGAAAAATGAGACATTTCGAAATCTAACATGAAAACACACAATTTCCAAAAAGACGTCACAAATCTTGACACGTATTTATGAATTAGAAGTAATCAAAAGGTAACTATTTCAAGTGGTAACAAGTATATTTAAGCTCTATAAACACAATTTTTACAAAGATTTTGTAACTTCAGAGCAAGCCATGGGGAAGAGCCAGACCTCCTCCAGTTAAGGCCTATAATGAAGAAGTTGTTCATCGTGACAGGAAAAGAACAAAGCAAGTTGAAATGTCAGTAGTAGATCATCAAGTTAAATGAAATGCACTACAAATCTAGTGTTTAATTTACAAACTACCTGTTCCATCTCTTTTTCAGAGTCACTGTCACTCCCCCACACTCCAGAGGCATGCTCATAATGTTGATTAACAAGATGTTCTATATCAAATCCAGTTTTGGACTATACAGTGTATTCCATATCTCACTAATTCAACACAGTACACAACACAGTACTGAAATACAGTACACAATACAGTACTGAAATGCAGTACACAATACTGTACACAACACAGTACTCAAATACAGTATACAATACACAACACACAGTACTCAAATACAGTACACAATACAGTATACAATACAGTACTCAAATACAGTACTCAAATACAGTACACAATACAGTACACAACACAGTACTCAAACCCTACTGACATGCGGCCACCAGAAAAAACAGTCATTGAAAAATATTCCACATGAGATTAATATCCCATGAGGCTCTTCTGCTAATACTGATTTTGTGGATCACAAATATCCTATTTATCAAATGTTGAATAATACCGTTCTGCATGATACTTTGAACAGTGTCCAACAGATCTTTTCTATCATTTAGAGGTCATGAAATGTAGACACATGTAATCCTTGTTAAAACACTTTGGAATGCTGTTCAAGTAGGTCTTGTTACAACAGTATAGTGTTTTAGCATTAACATTGAAAATGCACATATAAGAATATTTTAAAAATATAACAATAACCAAACGCAACCAATACTGACACACACACACACACACACACACACACACACACACACACACACACCCCAGTGGGTGCAACTGCTGCATAAGCCTTATTTTTGTCTTTCAAGAAACATTTAATTCTATCTCCCTTAGCAACGAATGCAATGAAAGAGAAACACACCTGTTGAAAGGATATCTTATGCCAAATTTGCAAGCTGTTTTTTAGAGCAAACTATCTTAATTGTGGTATTGAGGGCTGTTACTGCAGTCATATTTTTTTACAACACTCTTAGGAGTCCTTTATTGGCTTGATATGAATTTTTATATGTTTTTCAGACTGTATTTTCACATTGATAATGCAGTGGAAGTACTAGTATTCATCTCCTATCACCATAGAGTTTGCTTGGTCAGCGTAGAATGTGAGTTTTAAATTCAGGTTGTTACATGAAAGTTAATGTATATTCTTGTGGTTGGCACAGTAAGGTGAAAATAAAGTCTAACCCCTTTTTTTTTCTTTTTTTTTGGAAAACATATAGCCTCAGCCACATGCCCTTGCATCAGGTAAAAACACATTGTGGGAATTGAAACGAATAACAAATGTCCAATCCAGGCACTCTGCATGTGTAGTATATTTTAAAATACTTGGGTTACCACTGCATTTGTGGGATAGACTTCTCATTAAACATATTTTTTATTTAAATACGAATGTGCAAGGGTTCTAAATTGGGTAAACTACAATACAACCCCAACCAGTCAGTCTGCATTTCTTCATTTGTCTCAATACTTGCTGAAGCACAGTGTATAAAACAGTATTACTCTCAGATTACCACAAATTCTCATAGGAGGTCAAAAATTCCTGATTTGGTAAATTGGCAGTTAAAAAAAAAAACCTAAAATATGCAAACATGTTAATATAGCATTGGGATTTTCCATGTTCTGCTTGCACAGTTCTAAGGCTTATAAGCAGAGACAGTGCAGGTTTGCTGACAATAGACAACAATTCTTTTGTGCAAATACTTGTATGCCGGGAGTGATTAGGCTGCAAATTCAGTGGGTATTTTTTGCGCTCTTCTATGCATGCTCAATCAAAAAAAGATGGATTGAAATTGCCTATATTACTCAGTTCTCTTCTGTCCAGAACTTGAAAAAGACAGTTGTTAAATGTAGCTCGAAAAAATTAAGTTTAAAGACTGTGATTGATTAGTTTTAAATTACTATTTGCAGTCATGAGGACTTTTAACAAGTAGCGATTTAGACAACAGTATACACAAACCTTGTCCATTCTGCAGTTAGTTACGAGTCAGCAAGCAGGTTACATCCACATTTTAATGTGCAAATAAAAAACATTTACAAAAGGGCAAGTTTTAAAACAAGCATTGTTTAGAACATATGCTTTCATACCAAAAACTCTACAAGTGGCTGAAACTGGATGAGAGCTATTGTAAGAGCACTAATAAAATCCAGATGTTAAACTAGTGTCCTAGAAGTCTGTTAAATGAATGGCCCTATTGGGAAGCTCAGCAGAGTCTCGAGGGGCATTCCATTGAAGGCCAAGATGATTGGCTCATATGAAAACAACATGTCCAAGATAAACTGAGATTTACAAATAGGAGTCCTGGTTGCTTGGGCCTTAGATAAATTGTTAAAGCTAAGGGGGCAGCTTAGCTTGTCCTCTAAGGAAAACAGTGGATTCGGTAAGTGACTGGCAAACTTGATGATAGAGGCGCCAGGCAACCTACTCAACTGTTGCACAGATGACTGTTGCATGGGAAGTTCACAGTGATGGGGCCTGGGCTGCCTTCGCTTAGCTGTCTCCACCAGGCTGCATTTTGTTTCCCTTTTTTTCATCTGTTCATTGCAAGATTATTTTCCCTCAAGGATTCACCCTGACTCATTTTTACAAAGCAGCAATGGCCAAAGGGTTCATTAACTGAGTCTCAGAGACACCATGCTGAAACCAATCACAGATAAGCCTCCCAATGGTGCAATAGTCTAATGACTTATGTCCCAGTAAACAACAAGATATGCCTGTGAAAGTAATCTTGTAAGCTATAATGTTTTCCTCCTCTGTAAAACAAGTTTCGGTTGTTTTTGTGTTTTTTTGTTTTGTTTGTTCTTCATAAAAATGTGAACAAATGCTCTGCAGTAATAGTCACATTAGCTGGCCAAACTATATATATAAACACACACTTGCACACACACACACACACACACACACACACACACACACACCCCCGGCGAATAGTTGTACACAGTTTTTCTGGGAAATTAATAGACTGATCTTTAGATCTGTGTTGCATTCTTTTAAATGTATATTCAGTTCAGTTTTTATTTTTTTTAAATAAACAAACAAAAACAGTCAGGTCTCAGATAGTCGCTTGTTTCCAATACGTGCCATGTCTTCTGGCAAATATTGTAAACAAACCACAGGTCTCTATTAAACGCCAGGTGTCTGTCATGAGGAGAAGGAGCTTGAGCGTAATGAACTGGAAGGGAAGTTGCTACAATAAAAAACATGGCAGCTACTTTGGATGACATCATCAACATAAAAGACTTGCTAATAACTCCTTATATAAGGCTATGGTTACTATGGAACACATATAGTAACTCATGTATGCTCTATAAAAAAATGTCATTGCCCATGCCTTTGACCACTCCTAAAGGTCAAATGTAAAACTGGCATATAACTCCTTATAGAGTGCACATAGGATCATGGTTACTATGTAAAAATGGTATTCTACACTATTTGCTAAAGTGTTTGGTATTGGTACTGGTACTGGCATTCTGCACTATTTGCTAAAGTTTTTAGTACTGGTAATGTCATTCTGCATTATTTGCTAAAGTGTTTGGTTCTGTTACTGGTACTGGCATTTTTCACTATTTGCTCAAGTGTTAGGTACTGGCAACTCTAGTTATTATTATTCTGTCCACCAAAAGTTGCTTGAAAACTGACAAAAGTCTGTAGTCTGGAAGATGCTTATGGGAAGTTGATAAATGTTAATTGAACATATGCCAGGAGGCTGTGTGGTCCAGTGGTTAAAGTAACAGCCTTGTAACCAGGAGGACTCATGTTCAAATCTGAGTTAACCACTGACTCGTTGTGTGACCGTGAGCAAATCACATGTGCTCAGTCTTTTGGGTGAGACGTTGTTGTAAGTGATTCTGCAACTGATGCATAGTTCACACACACTAGTCTCATATCTTGTAAAGCACTTTGTGATGGTGGTCCACTATGAAAGGCACTATTTAAAAATAAAGATTATTATTATGTCGTAGGTCACATGGTTTGGCCTCAATATTGGATTAAAAAAAATGTAAAAATTTGTCTTTCGAAAACCACTTATTGCAGTGTGTTGAAAGTTGCTACAATAAAAAACATGGTGACCACGTTGGATGACACCATCAGCATACAAAACTGGCTTACAAAAACCTTTGTCTTTGAAACTGCTAGTCCGATTGAACCAAAAATTGGCACACATGATCCTAGTATGGTTGTCTTTAAAGGTTGTTCAAGGAAAGTGCAACAATAAAAAAAAAACATGGGGGCCACATGGGGGACATCATCAACATTCAAAACTTGCTAATATCTCCTTATAGAGTGCAGATCGGGCCATGGTTACTATGGAACACATATAGTAACCCATGTATGCTCTATAAAATATGCCATTGCCTGTGACCTTTCCTAAAATTCAAATGTAAAACTGGCTTATAACTCTTGAGAGAGTGCAGATACAGTCATTGTTACTGTGAAACACATATAGTAACCCATTTATGCACAAAAAATGTCATTGCCCATGACCTTTGACCTCATCTTCAGGTCAAATGAAAAGCTACCTTATAACTACTTAGAACATTTAGGTAAAACCATTGCACAAAAACCTGTGAAAGTTTGTTGTATAGTAGTACCCTATGGGACGTAATGCCCACAATTGAATGAATCGATACATGTAAATTACACAATTAAAACTAGGAAGCCATAAAGTTGCTTGCAACTCTAGTTATTGTTATTATTATTAGGCTGAAGACTGTACCTGAGGCTGGAGAGGAGGTGACAAATTTGAACACTAGGTCTGAATGCAGTTATTCTTCATGTTGTATGGCTTTGTCCACTCTCTTTAGAAAGATCATGTAAGAATCATGCAGGTTTTTAGGCAGTCTTTACAAAATCATTTTAATTTTGAAATATTCTTTAAAAACTGTAAACAAGAGCATGTTATCATTTATGTCTTGTTGTCAACCAACTTTTTGTTATTGTTAAACTTCACTAAATGTGGACGTCAGTACCTACCTGTGAAAGACAGAACTCTGTACTGTAACCGTGTCGTTGCTTGCAATTGCTGTACTAGTTATATGCAAGAGGTGGTGACCCACCAGTTTAATTTAATCTTAATTTTATAATAAGTAACACTACACAGGGTCACTTTCATTTTTCATGTTTTATTATTTTAAAGCACAGATAAATCAACAATTTTAATACCGATACATACAATATTGTTTGCATGAAGATTGCTGATAGCATTTGGAGACATATGACTTGTTTAACATTAGTTCCAGTAATACATGGAAGGTCACTAATGAATTTTATAGCACTACTGTATTCTGTGTTTATTGGTTTTACTTAGAACTTTGGTAAAATAATTAGCTTGACAGCAAACACTGTGGGAATGCTAATGCAGTTACTGAACATGTTACCAATCACAAGGACTATGATTTCCCAGTGTTATATCCTTATGACCAGTCTTCGGGGAGAATTTGTCATGTGCTTAGTGATGTCATTGTTGATGTCATTGATGATGTCATATGTGATGTCAAGTGTGAAGGGAAACACACGTATGGGTGCAGAGTTAAGGTGGCATGGCTACCTTAACTTGCAATATCCTAACCTTTTTGACTTTTGCAACCAAACCTTAACGTTACCTTTTTTACCAGTGAATATATATACAGGGTGATAAGAAAGTACATTTACCACATCAATGCACCAATATATATATATATATATATATATATATATATATATATATATATATATATATATATATATATATATATATTATTTTTCCTAATTTAAAAAAAGTCCTTTTGTGCTAGCAACCATCAGTGGTGAAATGTTATTTTGTTAAGTACAATAAATGCAAGATTTGATTGACAGAGTAAAAACTGTTCATATTTCACAGAACCCCTAGACTGACAATTAATACAAATAAAAAAACACAATGCAGTCACACTTCCTTTGATATAGGTACGTTCTTTCAGCATAATCCAAGAATAATGAAAATGGACAAAAGGCAGTTTATTGGCTCCTCAAGTGCTCTCTGTTTTCGCCACCTATGGGGTATAAAAAGCAAATGCAGCTATATTTCTCTACAAACATATCCCATTACAAGTCAAACAAGCACATCAGTGATATTCATCCCCTGCTGTAAAAACACATTTAGAGAATTAAAAATGATATCACTATAAAGTGGATCCCCATGACCTATATCCACTCTATGCATATGAAGAAATTACATGAAATATAGACAGACTTCACCCACAGATTATTGCATTAAACAGTAAGTAGTGGGGTTCTGAAAAATATAGCGTTACACACCCTCATGTGTTGCTACAACTGTTTAAATAACGTACCTGTAATTGTTCTTTTCATGGTTAACATCCTGATAAATTTTAACACTTACAACTTTAAAGTCTGTTTCAAAGCTATTTTCAAAATGTCCGCTCTAGTGCACTGAGAGTGCAAGGATTATTGCCCACATTGTCAAACAGGTAAAACAGCAATAACGATCCATGATGTGGTACCAAACAGAAAAGCCAGATCACTTGTTGATTTAGAGGACAGATCTCAAACCCCAGTGCACTATAGCGGCCAGTTTGAAAAGAACTTTGAAACAGACTTTAAAGTTATAAGTGTAAAGTTGTCAGGATGCTAACCGTGAAAATAAAAATTACAGACACATATAACGTTATATTTTTCAGAACCCCGCTAGTTACTCTTTATGTAATGGTGTGCCACTAAATAACATTTAAGAAATGCATTCATGCATATAAATCTTTAATTACTTTATAGCTAAATAACAAATTATGTATTTTCAAATGTTAAATACTTAGATATAATCAGCAACTAAAATAGCTGCTCATTGGAAGCCATAAGGTTTTGTACTATACAATCTATTTCCAACAGGACTCATAAAACCTTCATTCAGAAGGAAGAAAGCTTGCCAAACTGAACTTCTTCAGTCAGAGTATTTACTATGTGATATATTTCCAGTATACAGATTCCCTCACACAATTCACCACTCTCTCTCTGCTATTAAAACTGCTACCCAGAACTGGTCATGTTACAAATGATGCAAACAGTTTCCCAAATGAAAAATACATATGGCAGCTTATGATATGTATATCATATTCTAACCCAAACCATCATGTACAGAAATAAAAAAAAATCACTTACCTTGCTTTTTTTAACATTTTGTTGCAATTCCAGTGCATTTACCAGATTTTCAACAAAGAAAATATTTTTTTTTTATGGATGAATCAGTTCCAAAAGACACAACATTCAGACATCCCAAATCTAGAACATGCAAAATAGCATACCTGAATACTGGCCGTTTGTGTGAGTGTGCACTTACATTCAGAGCTCTGGTAGAGCACTCAAAACCGGACCGTGATGGGTTTCTTTTCCTTTTGCAGCTGCATGTCAAGGTTGTTTATTCAGGAAAGCACAGTGGCTATTAAACACTTCATATACAGTAACTTCTCTTTGCTTGCACCCAGTTCTCTAGGTGGGTTGAGATGAGACAGAGTGGTGAGATAAGCTGTTTGCAGGGCCATGCTACAAGCCAGTGCCTCCCTTCCTATTATATGAAATGGAATCAGATTCAGCTGTATCAGCCTACTGTATAAGAAAGTTATATCACCAATGAGTGAATTCATCAAATTAATTATCTTTGGGTTAGACTCTCAAAGCTTTTTATTAAGAAATCAAAATGTCTTTCTGAAATTTTGCCAATTACAGCTGTAAGACAAATTCACAATTACAGCTATCGGTATATTAAAAAAGTGAAATAATAATAGGCAAATAACTGTTTAATCACAATTTGATAAGTATTAATAACAGTAATGTACAGACAGATATATGTCCCTATGTGGAAGGGTGGTGGGTAATTCACTGACACAGGAGACAGACAGGTGGATTTGGCAACACTGCACAGGTGCCCAGTTTTATTTCGGGTTTTATTTATTTTTTATTTTTTTCTTTTCGCCCGCAGACGGCGCTGTGGGTCTGTGGTCCGCTTACCAACGATGGTAAACAGAGCCACGGGAAAACCAAGCGATGGTACACAATACCGGCGACCTTGCAGGTGCTTCGAAACAATAATTTAAAACAGAAGGCACAAAGAAACAGGGAAAATAAAACAGTAACAAAACTACAAAGAAAAAAGGTGCTGCACTTGACAGCTATATCCCAGTCGTCGCTACCCGTGCGATCCGGATCATCGTCCTACACTGCCGGCTAACTAGCCTGCTCTTTTACAATACGCCGGGGTCTGCCCAAGGGTTCCCCGCTCTCACTGTCTCGCTGTGAGACTCTTTCTTTTTCTCGCGGCTGATTCCCGGTCCTGGACCAGCGCTTCCGCACTCTCGGCGCGTCTAAGTGGGCAGACCTGAGGAAACAACGGAGCATTATTTTATAGGGCCAACAATCTCCCAAGACTCGCCTCTCAGCCATTCAGAGAGGGGGAAAGTCCACACACCCACTTTCCTACCTCCCCGTGTCACTGCCATGATTCACAGGCGGTTGTTGGACGACTGCTGCCCTCTTCCTGCAGCCCTGTGAACACGCCTGCAGAGTCAGCACAGATCTCCCCCTGCTACACCCTAGAATCTGCTTCTCTCGATAACTTATGTTAAATTATAACAATCGTAACAATTGGATAAGCAGTTCTTCAGATAAATGAAAAAAATTTAAGTGTGACATCAAGGTGAATGGATGTAGGGACAGAGTGTATGTACCTACAATCACTTCCACTATATGCCAAAAGCTGGGGATATTAAGAAACTTAAGACTACTTACAAGGCACCAAATTACATTTCTAAGTTGTTCTGTTATGGTAACTTCAGTGTAGGCGTTTAATTTCTGGTAACATAATGCTAATGATGATTTGGTTTTAATTGAATTAATCTAATTCACTTTTTTCTGGTGTCCCAAAACGTGTGGTATCCCGCTTGTAGCTTCTTCAGAATACTGCTAAAACCAGGAAAAGTGAACATATTACCCCTGTTTTGGCCTTTTTACACTGGCTCCGTGTGCAGTATAGAATTGATTTTAAGATTCTGCTGTTAACTTACAAGGCCCTGAATGGATTAGCACCTAGTTATTTGCATGAGTTACTGACCCTGTATCTTCCAAACCGTACTCTGAGAGCACAGGATGCGGGGCTGCTGGTTATTCCTAGGGTTAACAAAAGCAACACGAGAGGTAAGGCTTTTTCTTGTAGAGCTCCTACATTATGAAATGCTCTGCCTTCGTTTGTCAGGGAAGCTGGGACCATTACAGTTTTCCAGTCAAGACTAAAAACGCACTTTTATAAAATGGCTTTCTTATCTGAATGGGTTTTAATGTAACTTAAAAATTGCTGCTTTGGTATTAGTATGTGTATACTGTTATTTAAATCTGTATTTACATGGTCTGATTGTGGCAGCTGTATGTGTGACATGCTATACAAATGTATTCTGGTTTGTTCTTTTTTTCTGCTACAGTACTGTACAATGCTTTGCGATACTTTTGTATAAAAAGCACTATATAAATGCAATAAATAAATAAATAAAATAAACAAAATAAACAGTCCTTTTTTATCACAATGTATTTCCTCAGAATGTATGATTGAGTGTTTGAAGTTAGAGATGATCTTTTAAATTTAAAAAACACTTTCAATCCAAGGGAGAAAAAAAAGAAACAGAAACATAACATTGTTCCCTTGCACATCAGACATGTGCTCTTTCAATAGATTTGGATGCTGACTAGACGACAACAATATACCCTGAAACTTAGAACAGAGTAACTGCACCTTCTTTCCCTTCCAACCTTTTTTTAAGTATCTGGGGTCAGGCTACAGTAATTAAAGCTTGGCAGACGCCCGCAGCTGTCATCGTGGCAGCACATTGTGCCTGGTGTCAACCTGCGCTGTCAAGGCAGCGGCCACAGAGTATGAGATGGGCCCTGCAGGATGCAGGACAATACTGGGAAGGAAGAGGAGGGAATACTGGACCTTGAGCAGGGGCCTGCCAGCACGCTTTTTAACCTTGTGTCTTGACAGGTCCAAAGAAGTAAATTCTTGGAAGCCCTAGTGATTCCAAGTGAAAATAATATATTTTTATATATACTGTAACATCGGAAACACAAATGGCAGCTTGCAACTTCAACTGAGGATTATAAATGTGTAAACTTGCTTTTTTATTTGGTGCGGTACATGGTGAGTCATTCATCTTAATTCAGAAGACACAAGTATCTCAGTGGTTACAATACTGGATTTTAGTGCTCAGGCTAAATTACCTGACCACCCTCAATCACTGTAACTGTGAATTAAAAGAAAATGTCAACACTGAAGATATCTCTTGCCATCAGGCTATAAAGTTAAAAGCTACAGTTATGAAGGAATACATTGCAATTGTATCTGTAAGCAGTATAAATCCTGAAGTGGTACTTATTTAAATCTCCCAGATAGTTCATATACATCAATCAATCAATCAATCAATCTTTATTTTATATAGCACCTTTCATAGTGGACCACCATCACAAAGCTTTTAGTGGTGTTCCCTGAAACTCTTGTAGCTTTGAGTAAACATAAGTATGAATGTCATTGTGACCTGTTGCATTCTGCATGGAATTTCTTCTGTCATATGTATTGCATTTAAATTGCTTTGTTTAGCTCTTAAATATTTGTAGATGGATACATGTGTAAGAAATAAAGAAATTGCAATCCTGTTATTTTCAATAATGCTGTTTTGCATTGGGTATAATATTTTTCATAAAGCCGAGATTACAATACATTTGACTGGCTTTTAGCTTAATAAAATACATATGAAGAGTACATCATTTAGAGTAATTTCTTTAAACATGCACAATATTAATTGTGACAATGTTACTCTAATATTGCATTTGGTAACAATAACCATGTGTAAATGCTCCATTGTCTTAATACTGTAATGATAAATATATTGTATTTAATTAATTTCCATTGATTTTGTTATAGTATAGTCTATAAATTAAAGGTCTGATGTTATGTGTACTTAGTGTAATTTACTATCCCAGTATTTATAATTTAAATACTGTTCTCTTTAGTGTATCAAATATAGGTGGGGCATCATTACATATCAGTGAAGGTTTGTTTTTTAAGTGAATCCAGTTTTCATGCTGGAAATGACATCAGATAGGATGTCTGTGAGTGAGATATAATTTCCTCTTCTGCAACAAAGGATTTTTACACATTCAACCCTAACACAAAAAACACTGTTTATTTCAGCTTTGTATGTTACCACTGCTTTCCGATCCAGTGTGCTAGGTTTGCACTCATCAGTGTCAAATCCTTGTGGAGTTGAGTGACCAGATTAGGATGGAAATTACAGTAAAATTCTGATTCGCAGGCAGTTCAATGGCACATCCATAAACGTGGTCACATGATTTTGCAGAATTGACCAAGCCCCAAATTTTCAGTATTGGCATAGGACAAGATTAAGTGACGTTTTAGTGGCTGCCTCTTACACAAGTAGAGAAGTAGGTGAAGATACCCCCAGTGAATAACTTGTACACTCTCCCCACATGCTCTAATCAGAGTTTAGAAATGGGTGCCCTAATGTTTCACATTACTGATTTGTTGAGCTAAAGAACTGCTTGCTCAAATATACATTTCCATGGGCAGCAGTTACATACTAATACAGTTAAGGATATATGGTGGGAAGTGCTTGTCTAATTTTGATTAAGCAGGCTTTTGATATGAAACATACTGCATATATATTTAATAGTGATCCACTTTGTGATGGTGCTGGCACTCGATTGGCTAAGCTATTAACTGCTATATCTTAGTGGTATGATTCGGTTGTAAATGTATTGCGATGTATTGCTTTCTAGTTTCTGCAAGCAGGCGCATGTCTATTTTGCTCATAGGCTGACGTAGTAGGAAGCAGGTTTTGTGGAGGGGCGGTTTTTCCCTGCTGCTAAAACTATCTTTGGGTAATATAAACAAACTGAGATGTCACCAGTCTACTGTTTGATAAAGTAGAGTACACAGGAGAACAAAACAATGTAGGACTGTAGTATAGAGAAAATAAAGAGATGTATTTTGGTGTGAATCATTGTGGTACACTGCAGATTGCAAATCTCCATCGAACCTTACAGGACTGGAAAATTGATGTCCTACAGTATAGTAGAGGAACAGCAGCTTTTAATGGGTTAGAGTGGAGATTGTATTGCATGTATATGCTTTATCATTTCTGTATGATAATGTGCTGTATATGTATTATGATTTATTAGGACTTTTAGAAAATTAGGATTTCAGAAATTTATATACAGTCATCTAATTTCCATTCTGACATGCACCTGTTTTTTTTTCTTTCTTTCTTACCAGGTGTCCCATTTTCCCAAAATGTACAAATCTGCTCCTTGATAAAAAATGGTTTATGATTTAATATTGTATTGTTATAAACAATGTAGTCCAAAAATATACAATAACCTTGTGATACATTTATGTAATATTGTTGTATGTATAGGTATTTGCCAGATATTGAAAATAAAAAAAAAATCTAATTAAAAAACACTGGGGACGTTATCAAGCATAAAAGTACCAAATCTCCATCGGCAGTGCTCTGAGCCTCTGGTGTACATGCCTGACTGCACCCTCCAGGACACATTAACCACCCAGAAGCCATCAGTGGTCACTTGGGAGCCTTAATGAACAGGTAGGTATATGATTTTTTTTTTGTTCCTTACATCAGCATTAGGGTCAGATCAGATTAGATAGGAAACCTTAAAAAACTGTGACTAAAATGACTAAAATACTGTATTCAGTGTTATTGTTCTGAAACTTAACAGGGAGACATTCATCCAAATATATATTACTTAAACATGTGAGTACTATGGAGGGATTAACAAAACCTCAGTCCAATGTGTCATAACATAAGTGATAACAACATATATTATTCTCCTTTTAGAAGAATGGTGAAAATTACACTTTGGAGTAAAGGGCTTAGAACAGAAATCCTTTGAATAATAATAAATCCTTTGTCCGTTTAGCTAGAAAAGAGAAACCTATAAAAAAAAAAAAAAAAAAAACCTTGTACATTAACCACATGAAGTTGTGGGTTTTAACCCAGAATCAGGATGCGCTTCATTATATTTAAGAAGAAGAAAAAAAGCATGTACAAATATTTCCATGGCTCCTGTGGCCTTCTGCTTGCATTGTTCTGGCATGAGCTCATACGTGTGGCTAGTTTATGCTTTCTCAGCAGCGTTCCCAGCCTTTCGATGCCGACGTCAATGCTATCCAAACCATCTTCCAAACTCCCTCTGCTGTCGCTCTCTCTTAGCCTTTGAGCAACACTGCTTTTTTTAGTTTTTTTGTTTGGAAAAAAAAAAAAAAAAAAACAGCCATGGCATTTCTCAAGACTGTGTGTCTACAAAATGTTTAGATGATTCCAGCTTCCATTATAAAAAGGCTTTCATCCATAGCCACAAGGCACTGTGTGACAGAGTTTCAAGTAATGTTTGACTTCTATCATGTAGTTGAAAAGTAACAAGGGTTAGGGGAAATATTTTACAGTTGTGTAATTTATTCTTGTACAAGGAAAATAAAATGTTGTTTGAATGCACCTCATTATTTATACTTGGAAACTCCTTAAGCACAAAGGAGATTCTTACCTTCAAAAACTTTGACACATTGAAATCAACAAATCATTGTCGCATTATTTTGAAGATGTGTCTGACTCATTAACAAACAGTGTTCCAAACTTCCTATAGGAAAATCATATTGGGGGCCAACATAAGACTGCTTTTACAATAATGGCAAACCTTTAAACAACACACCAAAAGCAAAAACAAAGCTATTCAGTTTATAAAGTCAGTTTCAATTGCTCACAACTGTGTCCTTTAAAAATAGTAGCTTCATTAAAAGTAACCAGTATCAAAATGTTGGTGGCACGTTATGCATCCAGTTTTCATTAAAACTGCCCTGAAAGGAGGTTACTATTAATTCCCAGCCACATTAGGTACTACTACAAATAATTACCCTAATTAAGCATGCCCCTCATTAGTAGTGCACAAAGGGCCTGTTTTAATGAGGGTGGATTGTATGAGCTGTCTGAAAAGTTCAACTTGCAAATCGGCATTTGGCCACAAGAACAAATCATTTGATAAAAATAGCTGACCAAAACGCTGTAGGAAAGTGTCTCCATGCGGTTTACCCCGGGGCCTATAAATCTCCATTAAATTAAACTCTAATAATGCAAACATTAGGGACAGAGACGCCAGAAATAGCTCTTTCCTGCAAGATGTGGAAGAGATTACAGCCGAAAGGGGGAGGAGAAGGTGGGGGTGGGGGTGGGGGCTCAGTGAAAAGGAACTCATAAAAGTCACATTTGTTGGGGATGCATTAGGAAGTGAAGCCAGCTTTGGCACACGTGTCTGCTGTGCTAAATTAACTGTTAACACAAATAATCAAAGTGCAGGGCCCATTGAGCACTGGCGCCAGTGAAATGAGGGAGAGGCTGGGTCTGAGCTGCCTCCAGAGCCGGCCTAGCAGGTGGAGACCAACCAGGGATTTTGACAGGATGGAAGTGCTTACAAAATACGCTGACCCACTGACAGAGGAAAGCACAACTGCACTCCTGTTTTCCAGCTATTGTATACGGGTACAGGGATCACTCTTTTTATATCTTGCACAAGTCCCAATCATGAAAGTCTACATGATGGATGAATTCTGGTAGTGGCCCTGTTTGGTTTTGATGGGCAATTAAAAGACTCCTGAACAAAATAGTCAATACAGTAATCATACCCAATTTCAGTCTGGGAGAGCAGCTCCAGCAGGGTACTTTCAAAGGGGAAGAGGTAGCAGAAATATTAGGGAAGGTTGGAGGCCAAGTTATGGCTACAGAGCTGTTTCCTGTGTTGAAAAAGCCCTCCAGTTAGTTTTCTAGTGGCCTGTTCAAGAAGGCTCGAAAAACAGAGATTCAGAAAATTTAAACAACACTCTGGCCCTCAAAAAGGGAGCAGATACTGTTCAAATTTCCAGAGGAATCTAAAATTCCAACACAAATGAAATGGATACCTGAGTCAGCCTATTCTTAACCACTCTAGTGGATGAGATGATCTGTGTAACCCTTGCACTTCGCGTATGTATACAATCCTAGTGGATGCAAACATTCCGGCATTACTGTAACATGTATCTGAAATTAACCGTTGTTGACCAGACTAACAACCAAGGATGTTGTAGCCTTGGGCAAAATGAAGCCTTTAACCCACCACTTGACCCAACTGTTTTTGAAGTGGCACCATGTCTGCCCATACTCTGTGGAAGCAGTGCCTCCTTTCTGGATCCACAAAATAGTCAGTGCTGTATTTTAAAGAAAATATAGACAGCAGTTAACTAGGTAATGATTTTTTTCACTTCATGTTTCAGGTGATTTAGTACAATTTTGGCTATCAAAAGCCTTTGTATTGAGTGTTAGTCATGGGAGTATGCAAGTCAGCAATCTTTAAAAATAACCTATTTGGTAATCTTTACACTGAAACATTGTAAACAAAGTCTGAAATTGGTTCTTTCCTTCACAAAAAATAAACAAATAAATAAATACAATAAATAATAGCCAACAACCCAAACTTAACTGAGCTGTATATTGTCCATGGTCATCAAACTGGCTGTGTGATTTCATTGCTTTTTTCCAGCCTGGTAATATTATACCCATTGTAGGTTTTTGGAGTCATACAAAATGGAAATTGGTTAAAACCAAACTGACCAAAGTGATATTAGATGTACTTAAATGTTAATTACATGGTACTTACTGTATCATAATAAAATGTATCCACCGATTTTGTATATTTTTTTCCCCCTACGAGGTATTTCAGCATATTAAAGTGCTTGTGTGAGTGGTTTCCCCACTGACGGTCCAGTAGCCTGTGGACTTTTAGGTCATGGGTTTCATCTCCAGCTGGTATTCACTTAGCTCAGCCTAGATGTAGGTCTGCAATGGCTACTAGCAAATAAGTTGTTCACAATGGGGGAGTGAAGCCTAATGTTAGCTTCTCAGTCACAGAGCTGTCCTGACTGACGCCCCCAGCAGTGAGATACTCAGTATGTGGTTTTGCCTTAGGCAGAGGAGGTTGGATGGAATCCCTAGGCTGCTGGGAAGACAAATACACCTTTGTAACATAGGAAAACAAATACATCTGCAACTATGCTTACTTCTCGCATTGAACCAGCATCAGCCAAGGTTGACTATGGCTTGATTTGGCAAACCACAACTAGAACTGTACCATGTAGCCCGAAAAATCATGCGTACATCACTGACCCTTATGAAATGAATGTGCATGCATTTTTTTATTAAATGTGTATAGTGCATTCACACAATTTGGCCAGTTATTTAATTGAAATCATTGAAACCCTAATAGAAAAATCATCATGTTTTCCATGAGATGGAAATCTGCAGTTTTCCATGAGATGGAAATAATATAAAATTATGAATTTCATGAGATGTGGCAGGTTGACAGCGAGGTTGCAATGTACACTTAACATACTGTATTACTTACATTGCTTTTACACATGGAAAGTTGGGACCCCTAGTCTAAACATTTGCAATGTACATTTATGTGTTCTCAGTAAGACTTTACCATGCCTAGGATTAATAGTGCAGGAATTAAACCAAGAACTGAGCCATGTTTGTATCCCGCAGACCCACTTTTACAAAAATAAAAAACAAATCGTGTTGTGTTTCTCATTTTCTGGACCATGAAACATGAGCCGCTTTGAACTGTGGCAGAAACATTACATACACTGTCAGTCAACGATTGTTCCCTTACATTCAGAATGTATGCAGGGCCCTTTGGAACATTAATAATAATATTGCACATGGCACTGCTGAAATAAGAGGGATTAGAATTCGTAGTCCTGGATCAAATTTGTGGTTTGGTGGGTATACATATGGGGTTTGATTTTTTATTTTTTTATTTTAGAAAGGAGAGCCTAAACCATTTCAGAGCAATTGACTCACTCCCAGAATCACTGGCTCCAGCAAGCCGCTATGCTTTTTGTTTTATTATCCATTTTCTTTCCCTTGCACCAGCCCTAGGAATGCGTCCTAACACTTTTTACAAAAAACCCAGAAAGAAAGAAAGAAAGAAACCCACAGCTATGATGCAAGACTCATATAGGGACCAAAGCAAGCAAGTGCCAGCCAGTGCTTTTTGAATATACAAATCATATTTTAAAAAAAAATACTTGCACTAATAATAGTGTTGTGTTCAAACGTTTATGTGTATTGTAATTAAAAACATCCAGTGGTAATTTAATAGTTCCCGCTAAGCAGAGACATGAAGTCTGGTGACTTTTCACTCTGTATACATAACCCAAAATGTTATTTGTTCTTTTCTTTTCTATTTTTCTGTGTGCATCCATTTACACACACACACACACACACACACACACACACACACACACACACACCAGAATTTAACTGGGACTAGTCCAATGCTGTTTGCATTCAAGACAGTTCCTACTGTACATACACATCATGCCAAAATAAGAATCTTTCATTACAAGTGTCTGTAAGGAATCCAGTGACAGAGCGTCATATGGTTTTAATCAGCCACAGCCCCACATTGATAATAGCTTAATATAATTTATATAAATTGCTTTACATACTCAAAAGACAACCACTTTCAGTAGTTTTCTAAAAACATGGCACCTACACTCTTATACTTATACAGTGTATAGGGTACTAAACACAGTAACCATTTATTAAATATAATTCAATACATTACCAAGGGTTAATATCTCCATTGAATGCATAAAGGTTATTTTTGTGCAACCTGCATGACTTTGCTTTGCGTGTTGGTTAGAAACACTGCAAAATGTAAAATGGTCTTCATAAAGATTATATTTTTCAGTTGCATGTCCACATAGTCTATGACAAAACAAAACACAGACGTTTATATGGTTTAGTTCATGGCTGCATTGCAAAAAAAAAAGTTACTTACAATATAAATTAAGTTGTTGTTTTAACAAAACATTCATAATTATGAAGAATATAATAAGAGTTTTGTTATGTACATTTCTTTTATTTTACAAGCAAGGACCAGGATCGTTCTATAGCCAAAAATGTAGAAATAGTTTAGATTTTGGGTTGTTTTACCTAGAAATAACAGCCTGCACGGTTACTGTTGGTTTTTAAGTGGCCATATAATGACACTGTAATTACGCATGTAGTTATGTAGTTAATTACACTTACTACAATAGATAAGTGTAAATGTATTGTAATCAATGCCACTTAAAACTAAGTGTTACTCGGTACCCGGTGTGGGCGCTGGCATTAACACTAGAGAACTGAAAGACCTCACATTGATAAGAACAAAATGCAACAAAATTAGATCCAGTGTCAGGCTACTGTATGTTTTCTTAATGGGAAGGTGCCTTACTGTTCATCATCACTTGAAAAATTGTCTGACTGAAAGCTTGAGGTGCTGTGTGTGTGTGTGTGTGTGTGTGTGTGTGTGTGTGTGTGTGTGTGTGTGTCTGTCTGCGTGTGTGTTTGTGTGTGTGTGTGTGTGTGGTGTTAATAAACAATGTATTTGTTTATTTGCAGCACACTGTAAGCAGACGGCTCTGGCCTGGAACAGACTTTTTTTTTTTTTTTTTACAGTACGTGTGGAAGGAATACTACACCCCATGACCTTCAGGATCAAAGGTGAATACTGTGTCAGTTTACCCAAAAGAGCTGGCTCCACCATCCAGCCACCAGACTAGCCCCATGTGCTATTTGACACATTCTTTACCCACTTAGGTCACACCCCATCTCACACAGCCAAGCAGCCATATATCAACTGGTATTAACAAACCATTTTATACCCTACACACATTTTTATTACACATTTTACACTGGGCATCACTGTCAGGAAAGTGCCTTCAGACCTGGCACATGCAGCCCCTATGCTTAATAACGTATTACTTTAAGGACATAAGGAAGATTCAAACACTCTTTCATACTGTAGTACTGTAGGTTTCTCCATTGCCGAATTTGGCGTCACAACTGCTTGTTAATAGTACCCATTTGATTTTCCACTCCTAGCACTTTCTTAGTATTAGTACAGTGGGCAATCACTAAGTAAATAGCTTCTGTTTGAACTTTTCTAAAGCTGTGCTTTAAAGTTGAATCATTTACCATGTTTTCTTTACTTCTGTGTGCTGTACCATGCTTGTCTATGTTTTACACCTTTCTATGGCTTTACCTTGGATCTGCTATAAAGTCAGTATTCTATATGTAAAACACCACTCAATCACTGAAAGATAGTCTTTTTACATTCATACAGGGAAAGGAGGTTAGAGACCGGCAATACAGTAATGAACCCCAGCTTACCTGCAAATATATTTCTAAAATGATGATGAGAATAATATTGGTTATTGGGAGTTTCTTATGGCAGTCCAATGTTAGAGAGGAGTGTATTTCGCACAGGTGAAAATTCACATTAAATAGTTTTATCAGCAGCAAACCCAACTCCAAATTTCATCAGGGAGACTTTTGATAAGAACTCGTATCTTTACCCCATTCACACATTTTCCTTTTCATCTTGGACTGCGGAATCTGAATTTTCAACAGGCTTTAAGCACAGTCACAGGCATTGCAATCAGTTCCTGTTTTATCTTTTTTCACTGATATGATCGACTTTGAGGTGACAGTTGGGGGGGGGGGGTGGTCTGTACAACTGATGTTCATGTTACATGTTCAAAAAATGAAAATAAAAAAGCAAATATCTCCATTCATAAAATAGAGAGAGACTAGTAATTGTCAAAGCTGTGTATCTTGGAACGCACAAATGGATTATGTTCACTTTGCACTAAACATTAAATGCATTCCCCAGTATCGCAGATAGCCATGTCAGTGCAGTTATCAAGGCGTACATGATTGGGACTTGTATATGGTTTGCCTTAATCTTCAACTACCTCATTAACTTTTACTGTCAGCACATTAAAAAAAGAAACTTCAGAGAACAATAAATTACTTCCAAGTGTCTGAAACAATGTCTCAGGAAGACTTTGATATGTTAATAAAAAAGTGGTGGGGAGGAGGGGCAGGGGGGGAATGGATGCAGCAATGATTGCCCTGGCAAAATGCAAACAAGATTTCCTAGGATAACTAAATGAACTGTGTCATTCCTTTTCAACTTGTAATATAATTATCTTCAGATGGAACCACAAAGATAACCAAATCAGCGTTTTGTTATTATGCATGCAGTATTCCTATTAAAATAAGCTGCATAAATAGTGCAATGGCTCTGGAAAATACCAACAGATTTAAAAAAAAAAAAAAAAACCCTGCAGACTGCAGCTAAGTATGACTACAGTGACACCTAGAGGACAATCACCTCAGACCTAATGACACCTAGTAGTGCTGGAACAAGTTTTATAGTGGGGGCAATCAAAGCCATTAAAAAAAAAAAAAACCAATATGAGAAGAAAGCAATGCATTTGGTTGCTATTGTGTTAAACATGTTAATAAAATGAAGCCAGCATAAACACTTGTTTATCTATTTAAGTAAAAAGTGATTCACTTTTTCATGAGGGAATGGACAGGGCGCGTCCAGAATGTCACTGTGTACGTGTGTTTTTAGTATTGTTCCACAAAACAACACCCCCAGAGCAGCATTTGTGATAAGTTGATTTTAGCAACTGTGTTTCAGAAAACTGTAAAACAGTGACATTTATAGGAAAATTATTGTTCACCATGTGTTAAAATTAGATCTAAAAACACATAGATTTCTTATTGTACCTTGCACACAAGGATTTGATAACTAGTAAATATCTGCTAAATAAAAAGCTGATTAAATTTAACATTGAACAATGCATGAACAACATAACTTTGCAGAGCAACACAGACAACATTGTTTTACGGTGAAATACAAAAGCAAATCCGATAGATAAAAGCAAATAAATGTACTCAAAATCAACTTACCAACTAAGTTACTATGGCACAAGAGTGACAGGTACATTTTATAATCAAAATCATGTCAATTCCATTACAATAGGCCATGGTATTTACTATAGAGACACCTGACCTTGGTGCAATAGTAAAGTTGTTAAAAGCAGCAATCTCTGTGCTGAATATATGAGTACAAAACCCTTCTGGTGTGCAATACATTTATGTCTGACATTCACAGATAGTAAATGGCAGAATAAATACATGGGCAAAGGACTTAATCTTTTAATACCTATTAACATTTATATTACAGTTAGATTCAAGTCATATCCATTTGCATTAAGTGGAACTGTCTTTTTCCTGATGCAGTATAAATGAAATTGACCTTAAAAACAGCTTGACAGATTTTTCAATTGGCATTTATCACATTATTTTCTTTTACACCAGTTTATGTCATATACTGAATCGTTTTTCTAAATGTCATATATAAACTGCATTTTTCACAGTACTTAAATATTGGCCAAATTATTATTTTTTTGGATTGAAGTTTAGTAAGAGCTTATTTGTTTTTCCACATAATTAAACCTTACTGTGGTGTAGGTAAATATTGACACCCTCTATTAATTTCACTGTTATTCAAATTAATTTCAGTTAAACACCATGTTTAGCAGTGTTTCCGGTGGGCTTTGATGGTTTGTATATAGAATTGGGAGACTTTGACAGGAGAGTGTACCCAGTGTATAAGCTGGATGCTGAACACAAACCTGTTTTCTTAGCGTTATTTACACCAGATTTTAACCACTGTAAAGAGCTGTTATAGACCACTTACATAGTACAGTATGGTATCTTGTTTACGCCAGAGGTTAGTCCTGTCCTAACTTACACTGAGCCAGCAACATTGAGGTTCTTAGTCTATAGCTTAGAATTTATCCAAAATCAGGAGACTTTCTTCTGTACTTTCTAGGACACCATTGTAAACAAGCTGCCTGAAGCTCATACGGCCTTCCTAAATAAAGACATTTTATAATAATCCAATCAAGCATTGCTGGATCTTGACGAAGTCTGTCAAAAAAGAAGTCAGTTAGTCTTCAGGTATTGAGCTGTTGAATCTCATATTGAGTATAGTGGTATAAGATATCCACCAGATTCGTTCATGCTATGAAAGGTCATCTAGAAGCTGTGTCAAAGTCAGAAATCATGCCAAAGTTTTAGTTTAATAAACGTAATAGAGTTTATTGTTATTCTGTATTTATGGTAAAAATAAATAAATAAGTTAGTGAATGTTTAAAAGCATGATTCTTTTTTTTTTTTTTGTTATACCTTAATGTGTCCTAGTTATAGACTTTTCCGGTAACATGAATATAACATGGCTAACACAAGTGTGTTAATTCCACTGTACTTAGTGCCTGGCTCCATCTGGTGGTAAATGTTTTTAACTGCAGTACTACACGTAATTTTCTCAACACAGCTCATTTTTTATTTATAACAATGGCTTATTAATTTAGCAACATACTGTTGCTAAAACAGAAAAAAAGGATAACAGTGTGAATTAATAGATTCATTAATTAGTTAATGTTGTAAATAGCTAAAATTCTACTTTAAACATTAAGGTGTTTCAAAAGATAGTTTCCTGTGGAATTAGAGGTCGTGAAATACTGATTCAATGGGTTTTTTTTTTGTTTGTTTTTTTCCTGGCATTAGTGGTTGTGAAATACTGATTCAATTGGGGGCGGTTGTTTTTTTTGTTTTTTAAGTGGCTGAATAAAAAAAAATGCAGCTTTCTGTAATTTCAATGTTTACCGTTCTAGAAATAAAAGAGCTATTTCTTACCATGCAGTTTCTGAGCGAATCATGCTGGCTATAAAATAAGTTTTGTTTAACATATTACATTCCTTCTGTACAAGTCACTGATGAAGAGTAAAGAGCACTTTGACATACTAGTCTGTATCCAGTTCAAGATCTGTGAAGTAACACAGCAGAACCTTTCATAGTTCCATTACAAACGGGGAATGCCAAACCAGGCAGCCCATGGTGAATTTAAAGACCAACTCTTTCTCTTTGGATTTCCAGCAATGATACACATGTGCCAAAGCCTTACTAAAATGACACTAGATACTGTAGAAGACCACACTTTTCAGCACAATTCTGTAGTTCAATAGTGCCTACATTGGTACGGAATTCTTGGTGGCAACTAGTTAATTGGCCACCCAGACTGAGTGGTTTGACCACTGCATTACTTCCTTGTGACTGGTCACTAAAATGGAGGATATAAATACCAAATGGGTGTTGTAGAACCAGAACAGGCCCACCAATAGAAAGACCTTGGTGTTCAAGTAGACTCGGCACTTTTAGGAATCAGACAGTGTGGAGAGATAATCAAAAAGGCAAACAGAATTCTTGGGTATATTAGCCAAAAGTGTAGAGTACAAAACCAAGGACGCTATGATGCACTGGTGAGACCGCACAGTGTGTTCAATTCTGGTCGTCACGTTAACAATAGGACATTGTGGCCATGGACTCCAAATAAAAGCACCCAGGTATATCCTGGGGCTTAGCCAAAAAACAGAGTAGGGAGGACTTCAAGTCTCTGAAATCTTAAAAGGAAATTTAACAAGTTAACCCTAACAAATATGTTCTTATGTTTAGGGAGTCACAAAAAGTCAAATGTAAGGGACTAAACCCTGGAGCACTGATGATTTGAAAGAACGTATGGTTTAATCCAATATGAAAAAAATATCAGAAGAGTACAAATGTATGCATTCTGCTTTTTAACACGCAGAAGGCCTCTTCTAAATTTAGCAAGTTCAATGGTACAGTTACATGATTTTCACCATAAACAAGGTGGAGCATACTTACACTCAACGTTATAGTACAGTGACTTGTATCTGTCAATTTGTCGTATTGATATACTATTAATGTGTATCTTTTTTTTATAGGATGGTGTGGGTATTGATTATTAAGGTCTGTCTCACTGCCACCTACTCTAACCCGTGGCAGTGTTAATTCAGAGCAAACAAAAGGTGTTGCCATGGAGTCCTCTGCTGAGCAGCACATGCAACAATAGAAAATGTGATTCAACTGAAATGCTGTAATGTTTTATACATTGCATTACCACATCATTAAAAATCTCACTTTAACCATTTCAATATCATTTTTGTACAATAATCAAAACGAAACCTAATTACGGCATAATAGTATCACAACATTAGCTTTCTCCTAAAATTGTTACAGCTTGAATTGCTTTCTTTTTTTCTTCATTTTTTATGAAAGGCTCTGATTAACATATTTCTGAGAATGAATATGAAGGAAACTGGTTATTTATTTTCCCAATAATTTAACATTACTTATCAGGATTCTTTCCTTCTCATGATGCAGTAAATGTCTTTCATTTTATATGACCAAGATTGTACCCTCTAAGACATACTTCGACAGATGTACTATGGCAAATCCTTTGGAGGTATATTTAGTACATTGATGGACAGGCACATATACAAAAGTATTACCTCACTATTGGTTTGTAGACAAACTTGAGCCAAGATCTAACTGAAACAAAATGAGCTAATAACTTGATGCTATTTCGTTAATCTGGTATGAGTTCAAATCAACAGACTTGGTTTAAAAAAGTATTTTGTTCAAGCTTTTATTTTTTTTTTTTTTTTTTTTTTTCCTGTTGGCCATGCTTCTAACATCTGCTTTGTTTATACAAGGAAAATAATTTAAAAAAAAAGAAAAGAAAAATTGCTTACTTTGTGCCCTATTTGTTGAAAAAAATGTGTAACTTGGAAAGGCAATGTTTATGTAAATCTATGCAACTGAAAAAGTCACCATAAACAAGTGAAGGAAATATAATAAACACATTGTTCATGAAAGAAATGTTTGTTTTTAGCCCTGTGCTTACCAGATTGATGAAGAGCTGTTGATATTCTTGGTCTGTGCTGCATTTTTTTTAGCAGCACTGCTGCGTATAGCAGACAAGGTCATTTCACCACAATAAGGATTTTAGACCTGCAAAACAAAACACAGTTATCCAGGGCTGGGGAAGAATTGTGGTGTTTGGCTTGCCTTCTATGGACACTAAAATAGTTACATTTTTGTGACAAGCTTAATATTCAGAAATGGGGTAGCAACAAACAGCTAAAAAGAAAAGCAGTGGACTTTAAGGATGCACAGATAAAAACAAATTTATGGAACAAAGATAAGACAATACACATCCTCCCAAGCTCACATGCTCTGGATCCATAATGGTTTTCATCAAGCAGCGTTTTGACACAAAAACAAAAACGCACAGGAAACATATTGCAGGTGTCTGTTGTTTGTGGGAATTTCCTGTTAATAGGACTATCCCCAAATGTGTCCAAAAGTCATTTGCTAAGTAATGTCATTGTGACTTGCAACCCACTATTGAGATTAGTCTTCCTTCCTCTTTCACTACTAAACCCTCTAATTACGTACAGTATAGCTGTATAGACATTTAAACAGAATCTGCTCGCTTTGCTTCTCTCTCATAATTTAGCACACAGGCTGTGCAATCCAGTTAATGGAACATACAGTAATTAGAATACAAGCCACCACTGACTAATAGATATCTAGTTACCAGTACCAGAAGATAAATGTTAAAATCTCAGTAAAAAGTAATCCATTTTTCTTCCACAATATTTTTTCAAAGGCCCATCTAAAGGTCAAAATATCAGTCTTGACAAACAATTAAATTGTTTGGCCAGTAATATATAGGCTATAGGGCTGATAGGTGTTTTCTGAATACAATAACTACTAATGAGACCATATATTCATTCACCAAGCTTATCAAATGTGTCACACAAGATTGCATTAGCTCACTGGTGAAGAAGACAGAAAAGCAATTACACTGGTGTAATACGTGGGAATGCTGTAATTCACAAAGTGAGACAATTCAAGCACATAATGTCATAAGACTTAAATGAATGACTATACATTCAATGCATAATAATTGAGTCTATTCTGTTTTCACTGTCACATAAACTTGGATCTCTTCAGGGTAACCGAAAAAAAAAAAATTCAGCTACATTTTCTCAAATGGAGATTACACCACTGCGTTGTCATTCTCTTTGACAGATAGTTTATTATGTAATGGTATGAGATATTTCAGACACCATGTTTAAGAATAATGTCCAAGAGTAAATAAAATGTGATTTTTTTGTTTTTTGTTTTTTTAAAGTAGCATATTCAACAGTGAATATTAGCATTTGTAAAGCTAGTCCTGACTGCCATAAAACTTTTGGCAAATTAATGAGCAAATCAATATGCCTCCTGGCTAACTATACAGAATAAAATTAGTTTTGTAGAATAATCATTTCTCTTTCAAAGGTTGCATGTACTTAAATCTTTCCCAACAAGTTACCAACCAACAATGGGAAGCTATCCACATCAGACAGGTTTACTGAAAGCAGCAATGCTGAAATTAATAACATAATAATATAATAATATATTTATTTTTATATAGCACCTTTAATAGTGGACCACCATCACAAAGTGCTTTACAGAGGTAGGCTGAGAACTGTGCATTATATGCAGAGTCACTTACAACAGGACATTGATTTAACATCTCATCCACAGGCTGGAGCACAAGGAGGTTAAGTGACTTGTTCAGGGTCACACAGTGAGCGAGTCAGTGGCAGAGGTAGGATTTGAACATGTGATCTTCTTATTAACAAGCCACTGGACCACACTGCCTTCTATGAAGCTGATGATGGATTTTGGAAAAGAGTGTATCCTGACTACTGAGGATACACTAACTGCACTTCAATCAAACTGATACTTTTCATATGATTGCTATTTATTTGGGGGTTACTGAGTGATAAACTTTTGTTGTTGTTTTGCATTGGTTCATTTTGTCCAATAGTTCACTGGTTTGCATCCCATCTGGGGACAAACTTTTTGATTGGGTACATCCCACTTCTGTGTGTATTTTGATTATTTTGTGTTGTATTTGTTGTATTATGACTTAAATGTATTGTTTAGTGTGTGAAAACACCATGTTTTATTGTTAATTATTTTACTGCATGGATGGAGTTAAAAACACCCATCCTTCAGAATGTGACCGTCTCCAGATTGATTCATTTATTACTGATCTGGAGACAATCACATGTATCAACGGGGTTAGTGTGTTCAGAGGCAGAATGAGAAAGGCAAGTCGTGAGATAAAAAGAATGACATAGAAAAAAAGTGCTACCCATGCTGGTTTTACACCAGCACGATACTGGTTTTGTTCCATGACTGTTTTCTTTGTCTGTGTCCATTCTCTTCCTGGTCTAACATCACCCACAAGCCATCCGGGTCACAAGGGGTCATCCACATGTTGATTAGAAAATGTTGCATATTACACATGCAGTGTCCCATGTGTCAGGCAATGTCATCTATCATGCCAATTGGGGTGTTCTCTGTGAAATTGGGTGGTCACACTTTTGGCTATCTGCACCACTCATCAAAATTATCTGAATTTGTTCCTCTTTTTTTAACGACATTTCACTCCTGAAAGTAATAGAGAAAACATTATGCCTGGCTTATGGGATGCCCTGTATAGTAACAGTATAAAGCAAGTGGGAGCCAGCAGTGTTGAAATCAGGAAATACTCAAATGGAATCAGCAACTAGGATTAATGGCAAGTTGATTCTGACTCAGAAAAACTCAATACTAGAACAACATAACTAAGCACTCGGGGTAAGGTAAAGGTGACTTACCCTTTAATAATCTATTTCTGATCTGAGATTTTGTTGGGCACTGATCTTGTGCAGCCCAGATTTAACATTTGGATTAGTGGATATAGTAACCTAACGCAGTGACCAGGAGGTTTACTCATGGATTGAGAGCCTCTGCCTCTCAATCCATGAGTAACTACAGCAAACAGTTGTCCAAAAATATGATGAAAGAATGAATTTTGGAAACACTAATGAAACTCACTGCAAAGAGCAACACATGATTCCACAGCCTGAACAGAACTGTACATCCTTGTAGCTTAACAATAGATCCACATTTTAACACATGAGGAGGTCACACCCTCTGTATGCCCTCCCTATTCTGATCAATACACCTTGCTCAATATCGACATTTAGTGCTGAGGTTACTGTGCAAATTAAAGCCATTCAGATACTGTAACACTCTACAGCTGTCAACAAATTTTATTAGTCACCAGTCATATCTGATCACATTTGACTAATCTTGTGGAAAGTTTCTTTAAAACAATTGTATTGGATGCAGTGGCATCCAGGGATAGAGCTGTTTTAACCAGTCCAGCACTCTTTGGTTCACAGTGCTCATGCAGTGCCTAGGTTATTTCATAACAGTTTTGCATATAACCTATTCTTTCTTATGTAATCATTTCCTTATATTTTATAATGCCTGTTTAACTCACTTGGAAGATCAGCAGGTTTTGTTAATTTAGAGCACAACAAACAACTGTTGGCTCAAAATTGGCTAAAACTATAAATATTTCTTTCAGACTGATCTAATCCAAGCATGCATAGTTTTGTGTGCTTTACTAAACAACCTCTCTACTTTGAAAAGAGAAATTTATTTTGGAACATACAGTACTGACTCCAGGCATGTTGGTGGACAGTACAGATTGAAGCCCTCAATTTTGTCATATTTTATAAACTAAAACCACTTCAGCTTTATATGGAGCTCCGTGACATTCTCTTGTCTGGAAGAAGAGGGCTTAATAGTTACACTTTGTGGTTTTGCTTAAACTCTCCAAGACATCGTTGTGAAATTGTTTGCCTCAACAACACAGTCATTATTTTTACTGTTACCAGCTGTGATACAGTATCCAAATCTTTTTGTTAAAACATTACTATCTCTCTTGTGATTTTATTTTTTGGAAAGTAAGAGAAATAAAAGATTAGCTGGGAGAGCCTATGTTAAACGTCATGCCAGTAGTTGTGCTGGAAGATTTTTTGTAATGAGTGACACTGAGGACACCATGCAATATTTCCAGGTCTAACTATTCCCAGAAAACTGTTTTACAATGGATTAAACAAACCAATTATTGCTCTAACGTCAAGGGTAAACTCCTGCTCTGTTTATTTGGAATGCTTTGTTATGTTACATGTCACCTGATTATCAACAAAGCTATTCTTTTGTCTTTTTAAAACAGGTCTCATTCCCTCATAACTGAAAGCAAGCTTGTGTTTGATTATCTCTTTGTTATAAAGTTTGATTTGACTCCAAAATACAAACATCAAATCTGGCAGTATTCATTAAGGAACGATTGTTTTGATTGAATATATATATATACATTGTTTTCCTTTAGAATGCCTGTCCATACATGGCTGTACAGTTTACTGCAGGTTGTCACAAAGACGGCTGCAGTGGGTGACGTCAGACCAGAAACAGGAAATAAACGACAGAGAAAGGTGAAGTTTGGTGAGTGGTCTCACTCAGCATTTAATAAATAAACAGAACAGAAAATAAAAAGGTTGTAACAAACAAAAACACAGGACACGGCCCATATGCCAAAACAAAAGAGACAAACAAAACGGACTGTACAGACAAACACGGTGAGCTGATTTAACGATTCTTATTCTTATTCTTATTATTACCTCCGTCTCCAATCCCGTTCTCCACTCACCGAACACACAACCCAGAGTGGGTGAAAACATGTAGCTTTTATGCAGCTGTACTGAGACTCTATTAGCAATCAATCATTCAATTGGAGTCGTGGTACAACTGCACGTGAATTAATAAAGTGCAATTCCCTGTGCTCACATATTATTACATTTTACTTGCACGTGAAGTGCTGCGCAAACCTTGTGCCTAAATACAAATATACATTTTAAACACTTGTGTTACACAGACCAGTTTATATCCCGTGTACCAATGACTATATACCAACATTAACACATAACACAAAATACACACAGGGATGGGCACTTTGCCACATATAACCCCCCTTGTGAAAAGCACACATGGCCTCAATGGCCACCTCCCCCCTTAAAATCCCAAAAGTCTCACTCAAAGTCCTGGGCCAAGAACAGGGACTTTAAGGGGTTGATGGGCAGCAATGTTGCAAGTAACCAGGCTACTACTGGCCATGCTGTCAGTAGACGTGCTGACAGTGGGGCAAATCTCTTCTCCCGCTGTACCACTGGTAGCGGACATGCTGCCAATGGTGCGGCTGTCAGCAGATGTGTTGACGGCTCCCAGACTGACTCCTTCAGCTGGGGCAAGCCGGAAAAGCTGCTGGGGTTGGTGGTCTCCAGACCTCCCCCAAGATCTCCTGCAGCAGAATTGCTGCGGGGAAGGGTGGTCTCCTGACCTCTCCCCCCTTTTTCATAGCCGGGAGCTCCCTCTGGTGGGGCTCCGGCCACACTGACCCTTGCGGCCAAGCAGAGCTGACTGCAACCCCTGGCGAAGCAGTTCCAGTGACCCCAAGCGATGCGGAATGGCTGGCAACCCCAGGCGATGTGGAGCAGTTGGCAACCCCAGCTGATGTGAAGCAACAGGCAACCCCTGGCAGGCATCCTTGTGCGAAGCGAGGCAGGGAGTCAGGACAAGCTAGAGTGCAGATGTTGGCCCTCTTCTCAGCCACTGCGGCCGGGCGGTTCTTCCCCGTGCTTCCCTCAGCAGCCTATGCAAGGGCTGCTGAGGACCGCCAGCATCTATTCCTGGTCCTTCTGGTGCTCCTGCTCCTCTCCCCCTGATGGTGATGGAGGCAGAGGCAGCTCCAGCTCCCCTCCTCGTGATGGTGAGGGAAGTGCTACCAGCAGGCATTAATCCTCTGCTGGTGGGGGAAGTGCTACCAACAGCATTCATCCTCTGCTGGTGGAAAGGGCCCAGCAGGCATTCACCCTCTGCTGGTGGAGGTGGCGGAGGCAGAGGCAGCTCCTGCTGCTCTGCTCCTGTCGGTGGAGGTGGCAGAGGCAGAGGCAGCTCCAGCTGCTCTGCTCCTGCCAGTGCAGGTGGCGGAGGCATATAGTCTCCTGCCAGTGAAGGTGGTGGAGACAGAAGCAGCTCCTGCTACTCTGCTCCTGCCGGTGGAGGTGGTGGAGGCAGAGGCAGCATGTAGCCTCCTGGCGACGGTGGTGGGAGCGGCATGTAGTCTACCCTTGTTTCAGTGGACTGGTGCGGCTCTCCCTCTCAGGGTGAAACCAGCAGGCATTCTTCCCCTGCTGGTGGTGGTGGAAACAGCAGACATTTTTTCTCTGCTGGTGGAGGTGGAAGCAGCTGTCCCTCGGGCTTTGGATTCCCACGGTCCCCCCGTCTGGGCGCTGGATGCTCACGGACCACCCGTCTGGGCGCTGGACGCTCACGGTCCCCCCGTCTGGGCATTAGTTCCCCCTCTGCATATTGCATGGGGCATAGGGCCAACGTGTGCCCATATACCCCACAGCCGGGGCACAACTCCACCGTGAAGCACTGCGAATGGTCTCACACAGAACAGAAAATAAAAAGGTTGTAACAAACAAAAAAACACAGGACACAGCACATTCGCCAAAACAAGGGAGTCAAACAAAACGGACTATACAAACAAACATGGTGAGCTGATTTAACGATTATTATTCTTATTCTTATTCTTATTCTTACCTCCGTCTCCAATCCCATTCTCCACTCACCGAATACACAACCCAGAGTGGGTGAAAACATGCAGTTTTTATGCAGCTGTACCGAGACTCGATTGCTAAGCAATCATTCAATTGGAATCGCAGCACAACTGCACGTGAATTAATAAAGTGCAATTCCCTGTGCTCACATATTATTACATTTTACTTGCACGTGAAGTGCTGTGCAATCCTCGTGCCTAAATACAAATATACATTTTAAACACTTGTGTTACACAGACCCGTTTATATCCTGTGTACTAATGACTATACACCAACATTAACACACAACACAAAATACACACAGGGGTGGGCACTTTGCCTCAAGGTGCTTTTCACGTTAAAGAAAAGCATAAACACAGCAGTTATGAAAATGATGGTACTATGCCAGGTTTTAGACCTTTAATGATGTGCTCAATGAATCACAGAGGAAAACCTCTGCATGCACCAGACTGTGTTTATCTATACATCTGACTGAGAGCAATTTTCTTGGTATTCGAGTTCATTAGCCTTTACTGTAAACTTCAATTGTTATTACAAAGATAGACCATTGAGTTTAACGTAAATAATTCTTATAAAAATGGCTTGTGTTTTTTTTTTGCCAAGAAACCTCCTTGGTGCTAAAAGGGAATTTGGAATGAAGAGAGATGTGAGGGCCACCCAGCAAACACGTGACAATATGGTACAAGATGCTGGTTTGTTTCAGAACAGCTGGAATTCATGGCAAGGAGAAAAATATGTTTCCTTTGTTTCATGAATGCCAGGTGATTTGTGCTTGCCTAGTGTCTTCAATACATATTGCTACTTGGCAACATTAAAAGCAATTTACAATGATAAAGAGATAAGGAAGAGAGAGGTATTTCAGAAGCTAAATTACATCATTAAAAGTGAAAGGATATCATTCTAGCTCCCTGTTTCTATCTTCTCCTTTTGAAACAACAATGAGAAGCAGAGCTTACACTAATGCTAGGCCTGTGGCTCTTTATGCAGATAATGGAATGGAATTCAGTTTAAGTACTAGGACCTGGTAAGCACTCAAAAGTGCCCTTTTAATGTCCTCTGCACCTTACTGTATGCTTGCATATGATTTCACTTTTTATTTATTAAACTTTGCAATGCATTCATAGATACACTGTGTGCATGATACAAAAATGAATGAAGAAAATGTTGTGTGTTATACAATAGAAAAGTATGTGTAATATTATATTTAAAAAAGCAATGTACTCAGCAGAGGGAGTCTGGAAGCCATATCTCAGCACAGGGACTATGTATAAAATTACAGTGCATCAACATAAATTAACTCTGCTTTGTTTATTATTTTGAATGTTACAGTGAAAAGGAAACGGCAGTGGGAAAGCAACATATATTGTGTAGGCCCTCCTGAAAATCCCTGATCATAATTTAAGAAAGCACAAAGACATCAAGACAGCAAGGTGGAAAACATTCTTTTTTTTCAGCCTTTTATCCTCTACGTAATGCAGTTTGTAAATGGTGTTTTGATATAGAGGGTGAAAGGCCAAGTTAAGGCAGGCTTGCACAATCCATGTACTGTGACTGCACCAGGAACTCTACTCATTCACATTGCCCAATGAAGGCAGAGATCTGATTTGATTGCTGTGACAACAAGCATATCAACAGAAAGCTCAATTGAAGGTTGATAGGCATTGTTATTAGTCAGGCTTCAGCCAATGCCAGTACTCAGTCCGACACTGGGAATTAACCTATTCTCAGTGAAGTGCTCCCTCTTGTGGTAAAATTGTTGTGTGTGAGGGTTCATTCACAGTAAGGAGAAAACAACTACTATTCCAAATTCATTATCATAGAAAATATTCAGATTATCGTCTACATGATTTCATTTTGTGTTTTTATAGAAGACACTGCTGAAGTGAACTGCCCAAAAAAGTCAAACAGTAGCAGACAAACTGAAAGGAAGGCAGGAAAACTGCTAACTTTCTTAAACCTAGCACGGTACCAGATATCTTTTTTTGATATGAAAATACTTGTTTGCCACACAATTCGTCATCAGCTATAACCACTTTACTTTAGCATGGAGATTCAGGAATACCCCTTTAACTGAGAGCCATGCTGCTAAAACACCATAGTGATAAAATTTGCCCGTGGGTTTTATCTCCAGCAATGTCATTGCGTTCTCACAGTCAGCTCTCTGCACATGTGAAAAGTTTGCCTTCCTTGCAGCAAAGCTAAATGTACATGACGAAGCCACTGTCTGACACAGATTTAGTGCAGACTTCGATGCAACATGTATTACATTGAAGACAATGGAACTCCCAAGAAAATAAAGTGGGTTAACTGTGCCACCCTACCTTGGGTAAAGGTGTTGTTGCTCTACTCCATTCTGATCATGAGCATTAGCAATGCTTGTTCATGTTCATGACACTGACAAGTAAATAAAAGGCAGTTTAATTTGGTGTGAACCCATTTATTTAAATGCTTGTTATGAATAAAAGTACTGTAAACCCAACACCTTCAGTTGGGTTCTCTGTACATTTCTACCAAGGTATTTGTCAATGAACCTGTGCATTTAATGTGGTTCAAATTCATGTATCGATCAATACCAGGCTATCAGGGTGTGGCATGAGTAAATGGTGCAAGGGTGACATCTTGTGGACATACTAGGAATGTCAAGGCATTGTAAAATCGGTTCAGTCCCTTGTCTTCACTGTGGCTTTATGATACATGAATAATGAAGTATTATTACTTTGAGATTATGGTACCCACATAATCACCTACAGTTCTACGCTCTACCAGTTTAGCTAGCAAAGGCAAGTATATTGTAGTGTCTTGTGCGGCAAGACTGACCGTATCTGCACTTATTATCAGGCACCATGTGTGCAAATGAGTGCAGAATAATACCTATTGAATTATTTTGAATTGATAATTCCTAAATTTGAAAAAGTACATTACAGTGGAGAATACGGGCATCGATCCCGCTAATTCCCCGGATTAAAAGCTTGCTTTCTATGCATAGTAGAAGTCTCAACATTGTGAAAATAAATTTAAACGAGAAGCTATAAAACAAGACAAACTTGCTGACTCAAAAATAATAAACATTATATAGCGTTTTCGCACCAGTGTAGCATGCATGTTTACAAACGTTAAAACTAATTAAATACCCGATCCTTCATGGAAACTGAAAGTATAACACACTTATCCCACAAAGAATTTGGTACTAAAAGACGTACAATAGAAAATATGTTGTGCTTTAAATATAAATTTAAAAAATATATATACAATAAGTAAAATTTCCTTCGAGCCGGATTTGAACCAGCGACCTAAGGATGTCTATGCATTTCCACTACAGTCCTCCGCTCTACCAACTGAGCTATCGAAGGCACACTAGATCTGTAAAAACTCTCGTATTCACCGTGAGTCTCCCATATTTGGACCCTTCTCCCAGGACAGATTTTGCTTAAAATTCTACTGTTAAACCTCCTGTCAGCAAACCTTTAATGTCTGCAGGTCATAGCCGTGGTTACTGCAATCCCAGGCTATACCTCGCAGGGTTTAGGACCCAGGGGAGCCCTGGGGCAGGGAGGCATTCATTACGCGAAGCTCCGGATTGCACTCCCCATAATAGTAGATATTGCGATTTCAACCTGCAAATAATAATAATTTTAAAAAAAAATCAATATATACTTAAAAGTATTCCTGGATAGTCATTTCTCAGTGTTATTGTTCACATTTAAAGTATATTGGAAAGTAGATAATGTACTCCACTTGCTGAAGGCACGCTTTTAACCTTTTCCTTCCAGTTTAATTTTCTGCTAAATCTGTGCGCCAGAGAGGGGGCACAGTGTCCTCTTTAAAATTCTCCCGGTCGTTTCAGATATATCTGCCCCACCAGTGGTACTTAAAAATGATGCCTATTAAAGAAAGACAAAATATTCAACAGTTGTGTAAATGTATTCTTGTTCACATCAATTCTTGTACTTATACAAACCCAGCACAACCTGATCTATTAAAACAATACTACTACTAATTGTGTGTGTGTGTGTGTGTGTGTGTGTGTGTGTGTGTGTGTGTGTGTGTACATTCCGAATATTAGCTAAAAAAAAAAAAGCAACAAAACAAAACAAAAAACAAACAAAATAAACCAGCGGTTCTGTTATTGTAAGTTGTGAGGACAAGGACGACAAAATCAGACGACTGTGCTTCAGATTGGACTACAAACATTTAAAATGCGCTATCAAAAGAAGAGATAAATGCCCAATTGGCAGAACTGTGCGAGATGCTATGTATTCCACAATAACAGAACACTTAATGGTGTTCTGCGTAATAAAAAGCAAGTGGTGGCTAGATTCTATCTGTATGTCTTCCAGTCTTTTCATTAGTCTACTGTGATATTCAGAAAGTACAGTAAAAAAAAATGTCACGCATACCACTACAGTTACCAAAGGCATCATTGCTTTGATCATGGTACTGAACACTAGCAAATTATGTTAATGCGAGTCTGTGTAAATGTGGTAAGCCGCCAAATTGCCGGCACTGAACTGGCAATATGGTCGTGTGTAAAAGGTTAATTTAAAAAAAAAAAAACGAAATGCGGCAACAGTGTTGGCACGAATCCTGCATTTTCTGTGAGAATAATCCAAGATAAAGAAAGCAGCGTGGGTTCGGTGCAGTGTTGACGTACTGCCCAGGTGACCGTGATGTCAGGGGCTTCTGTGGTTCTGGATTCGGCTGGACAAGATGGCGGCCTCCACAGGTCTGAGTTGTTTCTGAATTATTTAAAGAAAAAAGAAAGCCTAGCTTTAACAGCATTTTCTCTGTCATTTTATTTTTAATTTCCAGAAAATTGGGAATTCCTTATACAAACGGGGTTTTATGGCGTGTTTCTGCTATATCAAACAAGAAAAGATAAGAGTCTTTCAATGCACAGTCACTCATCACGCTGTGAATGAAACGGTGACAAAATCGTGAAAGGGTGCTGCCTAAATTATCTAAAACGATTAGAGACGCTAGAAGTACAAGTCGACATCTAATTGTTATTTTTTGGTTGTGGTTGTTTTATTTTTGCTTAATATTTAGGCGCGTTTGCGTGTGCAGTACCCGTTTTGTTGTTCAGGAAGTAGTTTTTCCTCGGGCCTGGCAAATTCAGTCAGACAAGGGGGAACAAAATACATATCGGCAAAACAATGTGAATTAGAGGTCTAATATTTATATATTAACTTAATGTGAAAAACAGTGTTTAAAAACAGAGTACATGCTTTCTTTCTTTTTTTTTATGTAATTGAACTCGTTACACAGGAAGTATCGGGGGACTTGTGTGGGTGTGACGGCTCTTGTCTGCATGTTTATTAAATTATAAAATTGCAAGGCAGTCTTCATTTTGTCAGCATTTAATTTATTTTTAATATTAAAACATCTTTTAATTCACTCGGTTTCATAGCGCTGTTCAAAATCTTTTGTAAACATGGTAGTGTTCTTTTTTTTATTACCATATTATACGTGGTAATGAATGATTAGTGATTAGCTATATATATATATATATATATATATATATATATATATATATATATATATATATATATATATAAATAAAATATGTGTGTATTATGCAGTGGCATTTACAAATGTAGTATCTGTTAATATGCAAAAATAAGCATTGCTAAAAAAAAATAGTTTTTATTTACAAAAAAATGTCATTTGTGAAATAGTCTTGCCATTTGTCTGCGACAGTATTTAAAATTCGAATCACATCCCTCAAAATCGAATTAAAATAATTTGTATTGTTGGTGAATGTGGTTGTTGAGTTTGTAATAACACTGAATAAAAATATTTTAATGGTTTTTTAAACTCAACACTAAAAGTTCTTTAACAACAGTAATGCTTCCAAATCGTAATAACGTTTCCCGTTACGTTATCTAGTTAGCACTTTGATTTTTTAACCATGAGTTCAACAATCGTAATGTTGTAGTAATACTGTACTATAATAAACTAGGCTTCTGTTACATTTTTCTTTCTGCAGGAATTAAAGTTCCTCGTAATTTCTGCTTGTTGGAAGAGCTTGAAGATGGACAGAAAGGAGTAGGTGATGGTACTGTCAGTTGGGGCCTTGAAGATGATGAAGATATGACACTTACCAGATGGACAGGAATGATCATTGGACCACCAAGGGTAAGCACACACACACGCACGCACTCTCAACCTGCCCTGTAAGACTTATAAAGGATTGCTTCTGGGTGTGTCAAAAAGGCAGAATTATTGAACAGGTAATGCCATACCACAATCCACACAATGCAATAAAATCCCTCGACCCACTCGTGTGTAGATGGTCTTTATAACCTTTTCATTGCCACATTCCCAAGATTAAAAACAGTGCATTGTTTTCAGAAACTCCTATTTCTAGTCCTGTATGCATTATTATATTTTACATTCATTTTTAAATGCAGTGTTTAATTTCAGTGGTATCAATGTTTTTCGTTAAATTTTGTAAAATATTTTACTGTTCATGATTTTTGCTTTGGCTTTCTGTTTAAATATTTGTTGATAGATGAAATGGTAACCATATTAGTCTGGAGCTGATAGACAAAGAATGAGATGTGGTGCCTTTTTATTGAACTAAACAAAACATAGTCCAATAACATAGAAAAGCGCTACTGCACTGTTTTAATCAACAAAAAGTAAATACAAATTTAAAAAATCAAAACAAACACTGCTCACAGAGCCAAAATAATAGGATTAAACAAAAAAAACTGTTCAGGCTGGGCAGAGCCTTTACTGAACTTCGTACCACACAACACAGAAACATTCACCCCAAAGCACCACCACCAAACAAAGTAATTTCCCCCTTTTATATAGCATGTGGCTGGAGCCTAATTATTAATTATTCAATTAGCTCCAGCCACATTTTCACATGTATTTTGGCAGGGATAGGAAATTAACCCCATCCCTGCCAACCACCACCAAATCACCACAGCACAATATTTACAGACAGGGCCCTGTCCTGCCACATTTACGCATTAGAATAATATTTTACTCACAGTTCATTGTTGGATTTAATGTAGGATCAAGTCTGTTCTGCTACACACAACTCGCTATCATATTGTCTTCGGATATAAAAAAAAAAAAAAAAAATCTAAACATCACTCTTTTGAAACATATTTACGATGATCGCAGGTTACACAGCACTGGGAACATTACTGTGTCAGTGATCATGCGTCGTTAATAAGCGTGCCTGACCAAATATTAAATTCTGTGCTGGAAGAAATTCAAGCATGAATATCGGTGTATGTTATCGGCTGAAATAACACAAACTGCCGATAGCCGATTGTGTTTTTATCTTTCTACCGGTGCCATGCCAATAAGCTACTGTTTATCGGTGCACTCCTAAAAAATATATATATATATATATATATATATATATATATATATATATATATATATATATATATATATATGAGAGGCATGTAAAATTCAATTTGAAGTATCATGCCATTCCTGCTACCCGCTGAGTAAACGCAGAGGTGTATTCTACAGTAACCTTTGTCAAATTCCTCTTACCCCTGCTAAATAACCTGCTCTCGGATGGGACCAATTTACACGTAGGTTTCTTTAATGTCAGTTCTCTGTCTAAAGGCTCTGTTAATTAGTGATTTTATTCAAGATTACAACATTCAGTACGGTTGCATGACAAAGTGTTTTCCGAAAACTAATGTTTTTGAAAAACTGAATCAGAAAACTGATTCTTAAAATGTCACTTCTGTGTTTACATGGTTAACGATAGAAAATCTAATTAGAATTCAGCTGTATACATGGATTGAAGTTTTCAGAAAATACAGGATATTTTCACATGCAAAGTACAGTAGTAGCCTAAGTACGATTTGAAGACTGGACATTTATCCATTATAGTGCTTTATCGAAGAGTCAGGTCTTAAATTCAAAGATTAGTATCGTATACCTCTGTTCAGATTCCCCACTATGTGTAATCAGCCTTTCCAACAGCTAATCTTGTTCTATATTACTGTTTCTTTTGCAGACATTATTTTAAATGATCCTGTCATTTTAAAGCTGGAAAACATTTGCTGCTTCAGTATGGGCTATTAACAAATACATACAGACTTTAACAAATGTATTACTTCATCCCTAACTAGACAAATGGATGCCTGCTGACTAACTACAGATTATTATGTTCTCTTGTCTAAACCACGTGCAGGAATGAAGGTTAAAGTTTGCACATGTGCAGTACACTATTAGAATAAGTTTTCGGAAAAACGTGTTTACATGATACATTTTATTAACTTTCGGAATTTAATCTGGAAATTTATAGGTGCTATTTTCCAAAAACTGACTCTCAGAATATTCCGATACATTTTCCGAAAATTGTGTTTACATGACTTTTGATATCGGAATTACTTTTCTGAAAAATATCGGAATTCTTATGCTCATGTAAACACACTGATTTATATTCACTCTAACTGAAAGTTGGCTTGGACAGAAAGTCAATGTTTCCTTGAGGCTTCTCCATCTAACTATTTTTTTTTTTCCGGAAAGCTCGCTCTACTGCTGCTTGCTACTTGCTCCATAGTGAACTTAGAATCAAACAGGATATTGTTGCAGGTTATTCATCTTTTGAAGTTTTAACCTTGACTTAAACAGTGCATTACCTGTTCATATTGTAATTATTTATCGATCACCTAAGTCAAACCCACTTTCTGACAGAATTTGGGGATCTGCTGTGTTGACAGTCAAATGTGACAGGATTCTTTTATTGTGTGATTTTAACCTTCATGCTGACATTGATTCTGATTCGAAGTCCTTGGAATTCTTGAGGCTACTGGATTCCTTAGATTATATCCTGCATGTCAAAGGTCCTACGCATAATCGTGGCCGTACTTTTGATCGGGTAATTTCTCACGGTTTAGCTGTTAAGAAAGTCTTAACCCTAGATCTTACTATTTCTGATCATCTTGCCATTCTTTTTTAGTTTAATCTGCCAGTCTACAAAGACTGGACCGTACCTTTAAATCCCAGGTAATTAATTCAAATGCTGTTAAGCTTTCTGGTGTATTGAGCTCATTACAGCTCTCTGAGTACTCATCATTAGATGAGCTGGTTAATACCTACAGCACCACCTTGACTGGTATCTTAGATACTGTAGTGCCAGTCAAAACTCAGAGTGTCTTTTTAAAAAAAGCTGACCGTGGTTTAACCCTTAGCGGTCCAATTTATTTTTACACACGTTGTTTATTCGTTAAAAATTCACAGTAAAACAGGTTTAAAAGGCACTGCATATCAAAAGGACACTCAGTACTGTGTCTCCAGCCAAGCCCCACCCCTTGTTCGCTGTATTTTTCACATACCTCTTCATGGTCGTGTATACTGATAAATCCTCTTCTAATCACTTGTTTTATCACCAAACTCCTCAATAATGTGATCCAAGTAATTTATTTTATTACTATAACATCTCAAACTCTGCAAATGTCTGTGATATTCTTTGAGCGCTGGATGCGGAAGCAGCTATCTTCTTTGTGTCCGCGTTATCTCTGTGGTGCAGGGGCTATGTGTATTGCTCAGATATGCTCCTTTTCTTTTTTTCGGCTCCTGTCTGTCTCACTCGACCATTGAAAGGTTTTCTCTGCTTTTTCTGGAGAAGAAACGACTAGAGACCAGTGCTTGACGTCTTTTTAATGTCGGACAGGGTTCGACATCGGACTGGAAAGAGAAAATTGTAATATAGGACCGCAAAGGGTTAAACAAAGATACAAAATGGAAGTACAGGCTGCTATACTCTGCTCACCAAGGTTCACATTTTATCTTGTTACCTTTTTTAAATCGTTAGTGTTATTTCCCAACCCAGGAAAAAAAAACAGAATATGATAGTTATCACTGTGGATTTAAAAAAAAATAACTTTTCTGTAACCCCTTTCTAAGGTCAAATGTAAAACTAGCTTACAACTCCTTACAGTGGACATAGGGTTATGGTTACTATACAGCACATTTAGGAACCCATATATGCTCTATTATAAAATTACGTTTATCGTAACCTCTCTAAGGTTAAATGTAAAATGAGCATATAACTCCTTAGTGTGTAGATAGGATCATGGTTACTGTGGTGTTTAACGTTATAAAGCATCGTGAGAATGAACTATTGCAGTATTTTGAATTGAAACTGATCTGTTGCTGACAACCTTTCCAGTTGGTATCAGCCTTCTCAATTCCAGCCGGCTGCCGCCTAAATTGCTGTCTACTTTGTCAGATGAGCCGACTAAAACAGTTATTTCAAAAAGAAAAAAAATAGTAGTTTACAGTGCTTGTATATTCCTGTGAATACTATTAAAAATATTTATTTTGTTCCAGTAAAATAGCGGTAATTTGCACAATTCATTACCTATATAAGTCTAGTAAAACATTCTTCTATGAGGACCTTTCATTTCCGGGCATATGTTTCCATACACACCATGAATCACAATGGACCAATCAGTTGTGAGCTTACAAGCGATGTTGGTGATGAAGGCTGACTGTTAGTCATATACGGAACAGCACAGTTATGAAATTGTATAACTTTTTTTAAAACAAACCACCTATGTTTTCTGAGTGTCATCTTTTTTTACTAACAAAATACAGTGAGTATATGTTATAGCATTGTAAAATGTCTTATGCATTGACTTAGAAGATTGATCTGAAACCTAGCATGTACAGTTAATTCAGGAAATGATATTCACATTGCACAGTTAATGAATATGACTGAGTATTTTATTTTTATGTGCTTTGTTTTGCTGATTCAGTCATTATTAAACAACAAATATCACTGTATGAGCTTTAAGATGTACCAGTCAGATCTTTTGCTGCAATCAGTTGCTGTAAAACTGTGATCAAGTAATATTATTGACAGTTTACAAACAAAATGCAGATATTTTCGCGCAAAAGTATTTTTATTTTTATTTTTTTTAACCCAGAAAAGGGAATTGACACTTGGGTATAGACGCGCTGGTGTGGCACTGTTCTACTGGCCGTCAAAAAAACCCCCCAAAAAAACACAAAGTACTGTTGTGTCCATGCCTTTAGGGTGCTAAAAGGCATGGTGCAAACACAGATACACAGTATAAATGAGGCATTAGTGGATGGGTGAACTCTGCGTTTGCTTCACTTTTAAACTTTTTACTCCTACACACTCACCAGCTGTATAGTTGGCTCATCGATCTGAGAGGCTCTCGTGGTGACACGTTCTGGCAAAATTGGGCTACAACAGTATTACGTTGAAAGTCTTAAATAGTGTATACAATCTACGTTAATAACTTACCTTTGTCCAGGGTACTACATAAACATTAATATGATTTCTAGTAAGCCATGTACTGCAGTGTTTTGTGGCAGACTGCAAGCACCAGCCAAAAAGGGAAGCCGCTTGCTATTTCCTATAGTAGCTCATGCTAATCTCCTAAGGAAGTGGTATGTTGGTTTGTACTAATCCTGTATTAATAAAAATTAATAACAAATATGTCATTTTACACCAAAGTGATTTTCCGTTTCAACATTACTCTTTTTTTCCATCTGAAGTAGTTTCCATGTTTTTTAATTTCATATACCTATAACTTGATATTTATGTACTGAGCTTTTACTTTCAAGCTACATTGTTCAAGTAAATGCCAATGCATTATTTGTTATTTGTATTTATTTTAATCAAGCAACAGTTAACAGAATTAAAAAAAATAAAAATAAACATTTTCCTTGTGGAAGTGATTTTGTATGAAGTAACTCGACAGCCTATTTTTTTTTCTTTTTCTTTTTAATAAATTAGGCATTCTTCTAAGGGGAGCTTGTATGAGTTTCAAACCAACCACTGCAGCATCTCCTGCTGCATATAGGCCTATTTAAGCCAGAAGAAACAAAACCCTTTTGTGACAGTTTTTTTGCAAAGCTGTCTCCACCTCAGTGTCAAAGTCTCATATCTCGGAAACTATTTGAGTTAATGACTTCATATTTTCAGGGTTATATAAATCTTAGCCCTGTTTCCACTGATGGTATAGCGGTGTTCCAAACTGGATTATCTGTACATTTTTGTGATTTATTGGCCAAATAACTAAAACATAAAAAGTTATTGTAATTTATCAGATTTATACTTGAGCAGCATGACAACTACCAGTCTAAGTCACTGAGTTTAGAAGAAAAAAAAGTAGACCGTATATGTGACGAGTTTCTAAATTTCTCAAAGTTGCCCACCAACAAATCTGAGTTAAAATTAAATTTTAATAAAAATATATATATATATATATATATATATATATATATATATATATATATATATATATATATATATATATATATATATATATATATATATATATATATATATATATATATATATATATATATTATATATATATATATATATATGTACATTGTTTGTTTGGGTAAATGCTTTAATTGGTACAATCGCACAATATCAATAAACACGTACATTCACCCTCAGTCACTTCCTGGTTTTGTCATTACTTACTACAGTGCATTGTGGGAGATTGCTTTGGAATAAGTGGCGCGCTTCAGTTTGCCAGTATGAAATCGTTTGGTTCATGGAACACAGTGAAGTGCAGCTCTGACACGTACTTCAATTCAATTTGGCACCCGCTGGAGCATCAGTGGTGTTGGACGCATATTGTGTTAACCAGGTCATTGATCTCTGACCAAATATGGCTGCCATTGATGTCATGTGACCTGAAATTACAGCTGTATGGAAACAGCTGTATTTGATTTTATTACTTGAGTTCTATTAACAGTGTAACCCCTTTAAAATGAACCCTTTCACTTTTGCATTGCTTTAACCTCTGACCATAACAGTGATACAGACGATGTGCTTTGTTGGTTCACAGTTCTAATCTCTCAATAACGTTCTACTCTAGGTGATGTTCAGTGAACATTAACCATTTCACTACCCACATTGTTTAAACTCTGAACCTCTCTACATTTTACTTCATGTTTAAGAACCATTTGATCTGATCTCTCATCTATTACACTAAACAGGGATGCTTTGTTATTGTTCACAAAACTTCTGTTTCTAGTTTAATCTTTTTTCTTTTCAGATTTATATATATTATACTTACAGAAAATGATATTATATAATATATATTATATATAATATATATATATATAATAGATATAATATATATATATATATATATATATATATGGTATATATATATATACATACACACATAATATATGTATATATAGATATAATATATATATATATATATATATATATATATTATATATATATATATATATTATATATGTATATATAATTCATTATTCTTTTATACCAAATTTTACAGAATGTAGGTACTGATACTTTTTTGTTTTTTTCCCTAGACTAACTATGAAAACAGAATATACAGTCTCAAAGTAGAGTGCGGACCTAAATATCCAGAAGTACCACCAACTCTTAGATTTGTAACAAAAATTAGTATGAATGGAATAAACAATTCCAATGGAATGGTAAGTGTATTTTATTATTTGTTTATCTTTTTAATCTTCAATGATCTATTCAGCTGGAACTCCCATACTACAACTCGCAGCTTGACAAGAGATGCCCACTAAGAAGAGGCACAGATCTATGTGTTTAATAGGGATACACTGGTTCTAAAAATTCTGCAGATACTGTTGATGATAATAGGATTTCTTTAAACATAAAACAAATATTTTACATTCTGACAAATTGGTAAGCCCATCTCAATTTAAGAGGGGGGAAAAAAGTGAAATAAAGATGTATTTACAAAGATACAACCTCAGTAAAGTACGTGAGCCATTTATACAAAAGCATTCTCCACTCTTTGCAATAAAATTCCACAAACTCATCAAGGCATATTGGTAAAGCATATTTTATATTGGTAAATTACCATGACTGTAACCACAACAAATTTCTCAAGCCACTTTCACATTGGCATGCTCTTCCCGGATCGGAGCCTACCCGCGTCAGGACCCTGTATCATGCGGGTCAGCTATGCGAAACGTAAATATTTATCGCATTAACGTCGGTTTTAAAACCCAACCAATTGTTCTCTATGGCATGGTTTCCATGAAAAAAGTCTCACCTTTTTCTCACGCTATTTTAGTAGTACCTATATGCATAATTCCCAACCCGTAATTTTCAAACAACCGTTAAAGGCAAGATAACGTATAGATTACAATAAATACATAAATCATGCCCTCATTGGACAACTGTAAAATATAATTAAATGTTTACATTGTAACATCATGTTAAATACAGCACATGCATCCTGGTATACATTCTGCTACAGTATGCCTTATAAAAAATGTAGTACAGAGTAGACATTACATAATTTAATGTCATTAACTGTAGAGTTAAAACTACTTTATTTAACCCTTTTTTTTTGTATATTGTTTTTTTTTTCTGTCAGGAGCTTGTAATTTTAGAGCCATAAAAAAAAGTTATTTAATATTTGTAGTACTACGCAGCAGATGAGATACGATTTTTCATTGTGCAACAAGATACTTTCGCAGCTACATGACCTTACATACCTGAAGCAACAGTTGCAATGTGACACATTTGAAAACTGGCAGATCTGTTAAATTACTGATCAAGACTGATACATGTTTGACAGCATGATGTGGAAATTAGGTGTCTTCTCCGATGGTGTTTCAACATATATGGCAGTAAATCATACATAGGGGTCTACTTAAATCGCGATTTTGCGGAAATCGTGAAATTAAGGGGTCACCGCAAAATTCACCTCTTTTAGGGGCCAATGCATACAAACAAGTATGGAGAGGAAAAAAAAACTACTGCACAACGCAAGCGACGCAAACTACGTATCTTCCTTCTGATAGGCCTTTTTTATTCCTTTGCTGTCCTGTGTGCATTGCACTTAAGCAAAAAACAAACAACAAAAAACACCCACAAATAACATTTACAAAAAAAATTCTCCCAAGTGGTTAACGTTGTTGTTTACTATTCAAATGACAACAAAGTTTTAATCAGCTAATCGGTGCGTCTGTACTGCTTTTCTGTGACCTGTAATGTGCAGTAGGGGGCGGGACAAAGTTGGTGCTGCATTGTTTTTATTTACTGTAGGTTGCTAAAATCTTATTTTCAGCATTGGAAGGTAAAATAGTAGAAGTGGACGTCAAAAAAACAAAGTATATTTCGGCTGATGATCATTTCAAGATATTTCCCAAAGAAACTGTACACGCAGATTGAGGTAATTATTTTGCATATCTTAATGTGTCTTTGGAGAAAATACGATAGATCGCTATTTAGCTTCAAAATCACACATTAAACAAAAGGCTGCTAAAGAGGCTGCTGAACAGAACGTAAAATTAAACAGCTTTCAGAAACCAAACTGCAAAGTTCCTGTCTGCAAGTTAAATCAGTACTAAAACAATCTAGCAGAGCCACCTCGCCTCAACCTGCTGCTTACTTTTTAGCAGTTGAAATTTTAGGCCCGAATAGCCACGTTCTCTATCTTTCTCTATGTAATAAAATAAATTATTGGATGGGACAAATAACATGACAACGAACATGCTGCATATATTGCCTTTTATTAAAGTATGCCAGATACCCTTTGGTAACCGAGTTTGGGGCTGTTTCTAATCGATTTCCACATCTGTATAACTTGGCAAAGCTTTGCCTTAACTTCCAACCAATTCAGTGGATGCAGAACGTGCAGTCTCAATGTATGGGCAACTCAACTGCAGGGGAATGCTGCATGCGTGCCTTTAACAAATGGCAGCATTCTATTTTAGTTAGGAAGCAAGTACCACTATTTTTAGGCTTTATAGTGTTCTGAAATACTGTCTACTTAGGTTTATTTAATGTTTAAACATGTCTGCGAAATGTCCGCAAAATCCTAATTTTATTCCGTAACCCACATTTTGTTTAATTTAAATGCCCGTTGAATTCACTGCAACTTAATTAACCCCTATGGTCCAAATAGGTCAAGGAAACTTTACCTGAGGGTATATAACAGAAAGTAGAGATAAAATATTAACACCACTAGAACAGTATTTCGAGACCCATAAAAAGTTATATAAAAAGGTACGTAACTTCGACAATGCATTAACGAACTTAAGAATCAACAGTATGGTCTTATGCTAAGTTAGGATACATAAAACGCAACGGGCAGGCAGGCAGGCAGCGGACAGCACTGTCGGACACCATACTTTCTACGAAGAGTTTTCATATCGAAGACAATTAAAACAACGAGCGACGCCTGTAAAAGTGACGCCCTTAGTGACAGATGAAAATCGCCGGAAATCACACCAAGTATAGACATTGTCATGTTTGTTGAAATGTGCAATTGTTCAGTTGCATAATTGTTGATTTTGCGCCTTTAGTGTGGTTTATCGATCTGTAACGTACAATACTCGCGGTTACAATTAACAATTTTCTGTATTAACAACTTTCGTAATTTTGCTGTATTGTACTGTCTAATTATTATACGTTTACTAAACTAAAAATAGGGTTTGTTTTCAAAGCAAAATTCCCTTTAAACGTTACGATTAATCCTGTCCAATTGATTTTGAATCTATAAGTAACGTAGTCTTTCTACAGTATTCCTAGTGTATGGCAAAGTCGATAAAGGACAGGTTACATTAACTTATTTTTCAATTGCATCAGTAAGTTGGTTGACCACATTTTAATTTCAGCTAAAAACTTAATGTTTTATAAATGTAATACCAGTCATGCAAACCCATGTACCTGAAACAATTTGCAAAATTACAACTAATTTACCGGAGATGGATGACAGTTTTCCGTCAAAATGGCCTCTCTAAAGTCCATCCTATGATTTTTTTACAGAAAAGCCCCCCCAGGGGGGTGGCGCTCTGCAGCAGAGGCATCGCAGAATGTGCAAAGTGCCAACGTGGAGCAAATTTTCCAACTTTCGAAGCTCCGTCACCGATCTAAATGTTTAGATCTATTTTTCAGCAAGCTCCGTCTATCGAAATGCAGCCGGTTTATAACACAGGTGTGCTGTTATTTACGACATCTGATTGAATTAAGCATAATTGTATGTGAGGTAAGTCACTTGGGCTGTGCTTTCACTTTGCAGGGGTCGCGGAGATGCTGTACAAAAAACTATCTGCATCCGTGCGACTAACTTTATCTGATCCGCTCTCTGCACTCCACCTGAGAGATCCATCCGCAGTAATGTGCACAAATTGCAAAAATATGTTTGAAGGTATTGGGAGCGTGTTAAGGCCAGTTTGCCTGCATGTGTATGCACAAAAAACGACAAATTTGGATAGCCTAGCTGTAATTTTGTAAATGTTTTATAGCTGTGTTTTCACCTATGTTAGTAACTGTATAGCTTGTTAATTAACAATTTCCGTACACAAGTAATTCCATTTATATCAGGAAGACATTTTACGACAATTTTAACCAGTCTTATAAGGACACTATCTCAAGAAAGAACAGTGACATGCGTCAGAACAATTAACATTTTGTGTTACAAAAAAATAAACAGGCAAATAATCAAGGCAGTAATACTTTCGGTAGCCACAAAGCTGAGCTACAACAAAAAATAAACTGATGGCTTGACAAGGCAAGATAAACACAAGCACATTGTGGTGACGAATATAAAATATTTTGTTAGTGCTGAAAATAAAATTAAAGTAACCAAAACGTTTTATTCTGGGGCCGGTTGCACTAAAAAGGTGTTGACTTAAGTCTCAGACTCCAGTTAACTTATCTAAGGTAAGAACTTGTGATAAGACTGTTGCACAAAGCAAAGCCTTGAAAAAATAAATGTTAAATTGACAGTGTTACCATGGATTACAAATCACAATGATCTGACTGGAAAACTACAAAGCATGATGGTTGATTAAATGTAATGTGGCCAGTGAACTAAATACATTTATTGCCAATACTGTTCAAATCTTTATGGGTCTAAACTTCCAACCATTTTCATTTGTACTAGGATGAGATCATGTACAACCCCAGATCTTGGGCCAAAAGATTTGTTTTGCAGGAGTTTGTGAAAATGATCATTGGCCACTTTCACCCATGTAGAAATTTGACGTTATTTATGCCATGGCTGTTTTCTGGCATTTTATTTATTTATTTATTTATTTATTGTAATTGTATTTTATCGTCCCATATTTTGATGGAATATAATTAGGCTTGCTGCTGTTTGATTTAAAAAAAAAAAAAAGTTTTGCTAAACCGACAATTAATATCGCTGTTTATTTTAGAAAGAATTTACCATTTTTTTCGATCTTTATTTTTCAATTCAAGCAGAGAATGGGTGAAATCGACCTTTATCTGTTCAGCATGCAACAAAACCATGGTTACCAACATTCTGATTGAAATAACGTTTGGTCACAGCTGAGCTATACATTTAAAAAATGTCTCAAATAAACTAGTAAATGCAGCATATGAAAGTGTATTACCCAGACTTTTATAGCATACATTTACAAGTAAAAATATGCACAGAACAAAACATGAGATAGTTGAACAGAACTAACTTATTATTCTGAGTCTGAGCTCCCCTCCCCCACCTCCTGCTTTAGCACAGCCGGACAGTTACAGGCAAGGCAGATGGGCCCGCTTCGTCCTGCTGCAGAGACTTCAGCAGTCGGGCAGGGTATTGTGCACAATATTCATTAAGTGTTTTTCTCTTGTGCCCTGTTTTCAAATCAAACTAGTAATTGTCACCGTATACATAAAGCAAAAGCTTACATACACCACAACCCGCTAATGTCAAAATAGGCGTTTTGAATGACAGGCGCTGTAGCTGGCAAATGAGAGTATTCTAGTACTGCTTCAGTCAGTGAGGTCTGACCGCTGAGATGACTGACAGCGACCCCCAGGCATTCAGAGCGGAACGGAGTCGGGACATTCAGCAAGTATATACATTTATTTGTCGAACTGATATTTTTGGGGAATTCAACGTTTAACGAGCTTTACTGATTTTAATATCAAAGTAGAAATTCTAAATATAATTGATAAAAAGCAGGGAATTTTTAGTATGATTACAGATTGTGAACATTTAAGAGTGATTTTCCAGCTCCATCTGACCTTTAGGGAGCGTAGGATTTTGTTGGGTTTGTCTACTGCTACCAATGTTAATTTTACAGGGTTGGATTAATCCTTAGATACCGCCAGGCTGCATGCGGTTACATTCCTTTAGAGACATTGAAGCGAACAGCCAGGTTTGCAATGCCAGTGCTAAGACCATTTCAGTTACAGTACCAAAGTAAATCGAATCAACCAACTATATTATCTCATTTAGTTGATGGTACGTTAGATTAAATCAGTAATCTAATTTTTAAAATAGCCAAGAAAACAGTACTTTTTGCTGCAGTGTTTGTTTCACATTGAATTGTTTTTTTATTGTATTTTTTTCATTACAGGTGGATTCACGTAGCATACCAGTTCTAGCTAAATGGCAAAACTCCTATAGTATTAAAGTTGTACTTCAAGAGCTAAGGCGTCTAATGATGTCCAAAGAGAATATGAAGCTTCCGCAGCCACCTGAAGGACAGACGTACAGCAATTAATTCTAATAGATTGTTATAACCCTCTGTCTTAAAACCTTATTCTCCTAAAATGACATGTACATTTTCACAATGCTTACCACCCACACACAATTTCATTAGGGGGTGCAGGAGTGGGACATTTGAAAAAGTGAAAGTATTTGACATTATGTGAGGCATAGTTTAAAGTAAAAAAATTAGAACGGCACAAATTTATTATTTTTCTTTAATCAAGGCACTGTTTGTGGAACATAAGCTTGAAGTATGTTGTATGTGAAAACTTAAGTCAGGCTTTTACTAGGAGAAAAAGTGTGATCTGAAAGTTTAAGGTCATTGCAGAGCTGTATATATATATTAAGTTAAAAATACTGGTAAACAGAAATAGGATGTGTAATATATAATGGCATGCTTAAAAAAAACATCTTAATAAAATAGAGCTGCAAAAAAAAAAAAATTGTTGGTGAAATCTAGCAGGTACACTGAAATATGTTGCTGATATTGTTAATTAATATTAGAAGTGTGGGTGTAGACTACTAGTAGTGTCACAATGTTTTAAGGGTTGTTTTTGATACCTTTATTCATGACAATTAATTTCTGTAAAGCAACTCTTGTGTGACATGTAATAGACATTGCAAATATTTGTTTACAGTCTTTGTTCTACTAAAACTTGCATTTAACTTTTTGTGAAAAAAAGTAATAAAGACAATAGGTGTATGGAACTGTGATTTTTCTGAGATGCAAGTATGGATGTTCTTTTTGACACCTCGTTCAGATTCTGAGAATTCCTTTTTCTACATTTCTGAAAGACTTGTAGACCAGGAAGATGTTTTTGTTGCAATTGTAATGCATCCAGCTTCAAGTTCAGCTGCATGCAGTATTGTCATGGAGATGTAGTGAAAATGTGGAAGTTGAACCTACAATTGCCAGACTGACACATTTCCCCTAGTATATTGACTCCCAGAGATCAAACATAATAAATAAAATATATACCGGTAAATGCATTAGTCTGGCTCTGATATGAAATGTAAGATAATAATGATACACATTTTATTATGTGCCGTTCAGGTTTTTTGTTTTTAGTCGTGTCCCCCCCCCCCCACCACACACACACAAACACAATTTATTTGTTTTTTAATCTTGTCTATTGTAACAAAAATAAAGCAAATTCTGACATGTGGAAAATGTGTTAAGAAATGTAAAATACAATTACAAGTGCAATTTGAGGTTTCTAATCACGTAAAGTGAAAATGGGCCTGGATTCATTTGTTTGTTTGTATTTTACTGTTGGGTCACCCACATTAATGTCTGTATGGTAGTTGAATTTATGGTAGCTTTTATTTATTTATTTTTTTCTTATCTCCGTTATGATTGCCCTGATTTTGTGGAATACAGCTAGATCTGGTATTTTACTTTCAGATATTTTAGTACAACACAAATGTGTTTGAGAGACAGAATGTGTGGGTTTGCTGGAATGTATCACTGGTCTACAATTCCTAAATTGTTTTGCTGAAATTTAGGACTGAATAGCACATGAATTTAGTTTTAACCTTTAAATGTTTTTGTGCATCTTAATTCCAAGCTATATTTACGTAAACATTGGCATTTTTGGTTAACTTGAGCATCTGCTGCCTTTGGTATTCCAAATCATAAAATGTGTTCAGTCAGCACATTTGTTAGTAAATTTAGATAAATATTTAAATTCATTTTATATAGTGCCTTTCATAGTCGACCACCATCGCAAAGCACTTTAAAAGATAGTGAGGAACAATGCATAATACATTAAATACAGTGAAATACAGGGCATAGTACATTAAATACAAACAGTAAATAGCAATTAAGCAGCTAGTAACAGATAGGGGGCTTAAAAAACATTGAAAGCAAGAGACAACCAGTGGATCTTGAGTATTGATTTGAAGAAAGCGACTGGAAGCTACTCAAACTAAAGCTGGGAGAGAGTTCCAGAGAGTCGTGGTCATGAAGTTAAAAGCATGCTCTCAGAGTGTGGTGCACTTTTCTTTGGTATAACAAGCAAGCCAGGTTCAGAGTACCTCGTCTTGTGTGCAGGGACGTAGTGGGTCAGCAGGTTGGAGAGATACGAAGGGCCTTGTAGGCAAGCAGGAGAATTTTGAAAGTAATCCTGAACTTTACAGGTAGCCAGTGCAGCTGGGCAAGATAGGCAATATGGTCATGTTTTTTACATCTGGTAAGGATCCTAGCAGTGGCATTTTGAACCAGCTACAGTCGGGTTATGGCACGTGACAGAAGACCACCATAGAGAGGGTTGCAGTAGTTGAGTCAAGAGGAGATATATGCATGATAAGAGTATCTGCATCCGGGACGGACCTTTTGAGATGTTTCGGAGGTGTTAGAAGGAGGATTTCATTACAGGAGATTTGGGCAACAAAGGAGAGCTTACTATACAGAAGTACACCAAGGCTTCGTACAGTGGAGGAAGACAGCAGCAGACAGTTTCTGAAGGTTCAAGGCAGCAATATTGAGATTCTTGAGTTGAGTTTTGGATTCTTCTAGAAGTTCAGATTTCTTGGTGTTGAACTGAAGAAAATTGGCAGACATCCAGGCCTCGGTCTTGGATGCAAGCCAAGAGCCGGACCATGGCAGTGGGACATGCAGGGTCTAGTGTTAGGCAGAGATGGGTGTCATTTGCATAGGTGTGAAACATGAGGCTATGTTGGCAGATGAGATCACCCAAGGGAAGCATGTTGATGTTGAAGAGAAGAGGCCCAAGAACAGACCCTTGAGAGACACCGCAGGTGACCGGGTCTGCGTCACCACTGCTTCTATCATAGAAGACAGACCGCATTTGTCCAGATAAGTAATAGGATAGGTTCCAGAGATCCCAGCATCCTTTTGAAGGCGGTCAAGAAAAATACTATGATCATACGCAGCAGTTAGGTCAAAGAGGACAAAGACAGGGAGCAGCAGCATCATATTTACCATCCGGAGCAGAGCAGTTTAAGCACTGTGATGCGGCCAGAAACCAAACTGCAGAGATTCAAGCAGATTGATATGTGTGAGATGTTTCATCAAAAACTTTAAAGAGTTTTGGAGAGAAAAGGAAGAGTGGATATGGGACGGAAGTTAGATAAGACAGTCGGGTCAAGGGAGGGTTTTTTGAGCTCTGGTGTTACTCGGGCAGTCTTGAGGGCAGCAGGAACAAAGCCTGAATCCGGGGACAGGTTGAGAGTGTACATAATGGATCAAAAGCACAGAGATGGATGAGATTTGTTGGCCAGTAGTCCAAGGGGCACATGACAGTAGTTGATTTCAACAGTAGGTTGGAGACATCAGTAATGGAGAGAAGGAAGTGAGAGGGGCAGTCGGAGGGGAGTCAAGGTGGTGAAGTACTATGCTGGGTTGTGGTAGGAGAGCGTAGAATAAATAGATGATAATAAAAAAATACCCATAGGAGTCTACATACATAGCTCACTTCTAGCAAAGGTTTTGATTTGTCTAAAGAATTAGCTTGCCTGTTTTAGGTGACAACATGGACAGTGTTACAATAAATGTTTCCAACTGCTATGATTGAGGGGCAGAGTGGCCTGCCTTTCTCTGTTCAGACACTTGATTTGCAGATCTATTGAAGTCTTGATCTTGGAAACCTCTTTCCTCTTGTGAATTAAACCATGCAGCAACATTTATTAGAAGACACTTCCTTGCAGCACTTGTGGCTGGTTTCACAGATCCAGACAGGTAAGGACTTGCTTGCCTAAGGTAAGATTAGGTAGTCCTAATTGGGTCTGAGAAGTTAGTCTTTAGGCAAATGACATGTATTTGCATTAACAGCGTCAAATCTTAATTTTTCTATAATAAATTAACGTTGATTTTCAGAAGCAATTGGAGAATTAATCGGAAATAACAATGTCGGTTCAGTAGAAGAGTATCACCCTAATTTGAATGACCACATATCGCTGACAAAAAAAAAAAAAAGGATTTATTTGTTTCTGTGAATTAGAAAGATTCCTTAATCATTCCATTTTATTTTTTTATAAAACAAATTTTCACTGCAAGTATTGTCAAATCCATTATCATGATAATGTAATGTTTAATCTCTTGTCTTTTCATATTTTATTTTTCGGAGTCCATGTATTATCTAAAAAAGATACAATTTAAGGTATGAATAGCTTCACTTTCTGTGGTCTTTTTGTGAAATAAAACAGTACACCACTTCTGATTTGTTTAGTTTTTTGCATACAACATATTAGTAGAAATGCAGTTTGCAAATCCATGACGATCTTTAAAAGCTTCAGTAGCCTACAGTCATGTTCAGAAATACTTTTCATTTTATTTTATTTTTATGTATACTCAACATTCCACAGAAGATCCTTCAAAGGGTAAAAAGTTTCCTCTAGTTTGAAATGTTCATTAATTATGTGAGTTGAGATCAGGAAAAGGCATGTACAGGTGACAGTCTGCAAAAAGTAAAACACAACAAAAATATAAGACAAACAGATTGTGCCCGTTTTATAATATATTTGTTTTTTATTTACTTTTCAAAATTTTAATTTTTACTTTGTAGAAATATCTGACTATGTAGCACCTTTCGGAATTCTCTAACCCCATGCAAGCAATAGAAAGCTGGTTCATGTTAAATAATACATACAACAAGAGAAAGGTCACAAGTTTTGACAAAATAGCACATTTTGATGTTCATACTTGTCACATTTTAATACCTGAATCAAAAATAATATAAAAATACAAAATGCCCAAAAAGTCACTGTTAATCTAACAACATAAAAGCTTTGTGTTTTCAACGCAGGACTATTACATTACTGGGAGATTATTACATTAATGGTTACAATCATAGTTCTGATTAATTCTTCATAATCAGTTAAATGTAGACCTACAACAATCACTGCGGCAAGAATGTTGAATCCTGAATATAGTCAGCTGCTTACAGTTCTTTAAAATATATTTTGTTTAATGCTGAAGTGACTGACCGTATTTGGGATTCAATAGTCTGACTGCAGGGATCGTGGTAAATAAATTTTAAAAAGCACATCAAGCACTTACAACCCTATGAAGTACATTCACAAATAAGTAATATAAATTTTAGGTCAGAATAAAAAACATAAATAAAAGCACAACAAACAAAGACAAGCATTTAAAAACAAATATATATATATATATTTTTTTTAATTTAAGAACACAATTTAAAAATTGAAGTGATCATAAGCGTTACACAGAGCCAGTCGTTAAAAGAATTATCATTTGCAACAGGGTGGTACTTCTTTATTTTTCAATTGTCACGTGATAGGGGTGTATGCCTTCAGGGTCAATTGTCACAAGGTAGGGGGTGTAACGCCTATAGTGATGATGTTTTTTTAAAAGCTGCACGCGCAAGACCTCCCACAGAGACGGTCCTCCCACAGAGCACGCCTCCGGCCTGTAGTTATATACTCTTGGAACAATGTGGCTGCATGCTCACGGTGTTCATTGTATGTGTTTGTAATTCCGGTTCTGGAATATGAAATAGATACACTGTTGCTTAATCTGTAATAAATTAGAGTCACTCTCCTAGATGTGCCTTGGATAGCTCAGTTGGTAGAGTGGAGGACTGTAGAGGAAAACCATAGGCATCCTCAGGTGGATGGTTCAAATCTGGCTCGAAGAACTTTTTTTTTTTTTATAATCAACATCAACACATTTAGGACATGTATCTAGTTATAACATGTTAATAAAAAATAAATTAAAAAAAAAAAACTTGTGCATGTTGGAATGTGAACAACAATACAAGGTGTATTTGGGCTAGACAAGCACAGGTGCACAACAGAAACCAGTCACTTATTTTAAACTCATGCATGAAATAATGGAGAATAAATAAATACAGAAATAAATACATGTTTATATATTTATTTATGTGTCCCAAAATGTATTTATTATGTCGATGTATATTTAATAACATTAATAATAATATACAGTGGTTTGCAGAAGTGTTCACCCTCTACTAGTAATGTCACATTTTGTTGAATTATAAATAATGTATGCACAGTTCTTCAAACATACTTTTTTTTATTCAAAGCTGTAGTGGTTAAACTGAACACTGTTATATGAGGAGGATAAATGTCAACAAAACTTGCAAAGAAAATGTACAAAATGAAATTTACTGGTTACATAAGTATTCAGTCGGTATTGTCTACTAGCTTTACAGTAGGATGGAGAAATTTTTTACCATTCTTCACAGGAAAATTGCTCTAGTTCCGATAAGTTTGTTGGGGATCATGAATGGACTCGCCATAAATTTTCGATTGGATTCAAGTCAGGACTTTGACTGAGCCACTCAAGAACATTAATGCTCTTCTTGTTCAACCACTCCATATACAATACAAGTTATAAAAAAAAGACTTGTGAAAAGTCTTTATAAAATATTTTCTTTATAGTTTGTAAGCCAAATATTTCCATGACGAAGTGAAAACAGAAAAGTTCTTCAGTTTCTTCTAGCAACACCACAACAACAATGACAGGGTCCTATATATCTATATATATATATATATATATATATATATATATATATATATATATATATATATATATATATATATATATATATATATATATATATATATATATATATATATATATATATTATAGAAATGTTAATACAGTGATGTGACAAAGAAAGTACATCATTAATAAGTGGAGGATGCGTCATACCACCCAACACTACCCAGATCAGGTCACCCTCCCAAACTAAACAGCCGGTCAAGCAATAAACTGGTTCGAGATGTCATTCTGACCTGTATGGTCGGGTGGCAAGAAAGAAACTTTTCGGTCTAAATTCCAAGCGTTACGTCTGGTGCAAGCCCAACACTGCACATCACCCAGGCAACAACATCCCAACTGTCAAGCATGGTGGTGGCAGCATCATGTTATGGGATGCTTCTCTTCAGCAGGGACTGCAACACGTGTCAGGATAGAGGGGAGAATGGATGGTGCAAAGTACAGACGAATCTTTAAGGAGAACCTGTTTGAGTCAGTCAGCCAAGACTGAATGGGGAGGAAATTCACATTTCAGTAGGATAATGACCTGAAGCACAAAGCCAAAGCCACACTGGAGTGATTTAACAAGAATTAGTGTCCTTGAGTGGCCCAATCAAATTGAAAATTTATGGCGAGACTAGAAGATTACAGTCCTTCGACGATCCCCAACAAATTTATCAGAACTGGAGCAATGTGTATATATATATATACACACACACACACACACACACACACACACACACACACACACACACACACACACAGTGGTTTGCAGAAGTATTTACCCCCTACCAATAATGTCACGTTTTGTTGAATTACAAATAATGTATGCAGCCCCTTAAGTCAGTACTTTGTAGAAGCACCTTTTGCAGCAATTACTGCTATGAGTCTTTTTGGATAGGTCTGGATAGCTTTGCACAGTAGGATGGTGAAATTTTTAACATCAAATATATTATGGTTTAAAATCCAGATTAATAGTTTTGAATAAGCAAGTTACAAAATCATCAAGTACCATAAAAATGTAAACAATTTACTATCTATTCTTACAGTAGAAGTGTGCAAAACAGTATACCAGTCTATTGCGAAACACACATTTAAAAACACTATTTTTAATTCCTAAATATAACTATTCAATTGCAACATGTATGTTAGATTAATAACTAAAAGGCACCGCTGGGATTCGAACCCAGGATCTCCTGTTTACTAGACAGGCGCTTTAACCAACTAAGCCACGGCGCCGTACAAGCGTTTTGCCCTCTTCTGTTTGGTCTAAAGTCATATACCTTTCAAATGGTATTCCACATTTCATCAGTTCACACATGGTCGCCTAGCCACAATATGTTATATTTTATCTCGCCATGTGCATTTGTTTTACCACATAGATTATCTCACAGTACGCGTTTCTTACAACACAAAATATGGTACGACAAGCCATGGCTTTCTTTAGTTCATACAGTTGCTATTGAGTTGATCCGACGCCCGATCAGTAGCAATGATAGGTATCTATCATACATCGCATCACAAGACCAAAGTTTTGGTTATGTAAAAAAACATATTTTGTTAACTCAAATAGATGCGATGGAATTGAGTTTGCCATATTCTGTAAATGTATTGTTACGATAGTCTAGATTCCATTTTTTATTTATTTTTTTATTTTATTTTTTTATCTGCAATAGTCTATATTTACGAAAAAAAAAATGTTATCGAAATATCTAAATTAGTCATGCAACGTTATCATTAACGATGGATATCTTTACTCAATGGCAAAGCTCAGGCTGGTATGTGTTCCTGTCTGATCTCGTTCCTGTTGATAGTTTCTCTGGTGCTATTTAACCACACACTATTCAATTTCGTACACAGCTAAAGACCACTCCCATTTATCAAACCTTGCAGTCCTTGGACAGCACGCTGTTCTGTAATGTTGCGTCCTGTTGTGTGGGAAAGGTAAATAACACAGCAAATAGCACATTTTTGATAAGAGCTGTGTAAAAAAAAAGAAAACTTTTGAAAATGAAAAGGTGTAACGCTGTAACATAGTATGGCAAAAATCAACATAGACGTAAAGTTGGTCTGCCTGTAGCCGATTGTTTTTTTAATTAACTTGTTTGCCGATTTATTTTTAATTGACTTGTTTGTCGTTACTTTTTTCATTTACAGACATTTCTGTGTACAAAGAAATACGAATCGATTACTGTTGCATTGTCTGATACTTAATGTACAGTGGTGTCATTAATGCAAGTGTTTATATGTTGTAATAATGGGCTCGGAACCACTGCGGCAGTTGCTATTCGTTGTCTGTGAACTGCGCAGTGATCCCCACTCAGAGCTATTTAATAGTGCTTATGGAGCTGATTTTTCAGTTGCAGGCAACTGGCAGAGGTACTTTTAAAACCTAACTTGCTGGTTATAAAGGGGCTGTATCTCCATCATCAAAGCTAATAAATAAATAAATAAATAAAAAGTTTAAAATAGACGTGAAAGATTGGCTTTATCATGTATGTATTGTGATAGCCTTATGTACATAATAATAATAATAATAATAATAATAATAATAATAATAATGCTGTACCACGTTTCCTGTAGAGTTTCATAGAAATATAGGGCTAGTTGTCAAAGAGATATTTTAACCAGACACACAAGTCTGTTATTGAATGGTTCATAAACTGTTTAAAAGTCTGAACTATATGAAACAGATCAAGCCTTGGGTATATTCTATATAACTTGTTTTTAAATCAATACACAAATCTCTCACGCTTATGAATATTTGTTCAAAAGTTGTTTACATAAAATCTGTGATTTTGAAAAATCACAAAAGAATCATGTTCAGAATTACTGTAAAATGTAAAATGAATGGTCAATATTGTGGTTGCAGTTTATTTTATTTCCTTTAATGTCTTGTATAACTTTCTTATGCATTGTTCAATTGTGTGACAGTACATGTTAATTGTAGCATGTCACATAACCTTCTGTGACATTCCCTCTACTCCAGGCCTAGCTGTTATGCCAAGTGTGAATGCTGCTGTATTAACCACATACTTACCTTCAAATCGCAGGCTAGGAGATATAATGGTTCCGCACCAACTAATGATATTAAATCAAGTTTTGCAATGTTTTTATTTCAATCACAGTATATTTAAGATCTTTCATATTGGACCTGCCGATGATAATGCCACTTCTGACTGAAATCTGCAAAATCCTTATTTTATATTATAATATATTGTGGTAGACACATCACACAGGGCAATGCAATCCACACAGAGGTGGAGGGAGGGTGCAAACCTGGAACTAAAGCATATCGCTGATACGGTTGTACAAAGGAACCAGATCTGATCAGGCTATAGGAATAGATCAGGCTCATGTCTTTATGTGTGATTATCAACTACCAGCCCTGCTGCTGCCTACTCACATGGACAGTACACACTCCTCTGTCAGCCTCAAGTCCTCCCCAGACTTGCTCACCAGGCTAAAGTCCAACAAGTGTGTGCTGGGATACTTACACCCAACTCTGACACCAATGTGGCAAACCTCAGTTCTCACAAGCAGGCGCATTGTCCATGGCGAAGTGGTCCACACACAGGAAGTGGGGGCGTGAACCCAGGACCTCTCGCACTAAAGCATAGCGCTGATACCGCTGTACAAAGAAGTTGGCTCTCTTGCAAGTAGCGTATTTCGGGCTTATGCCTTTGTGTGTGATTACGTCACCTACCAGCCCTGTTGCTGTCTGCCCCGTGCACCCTACAATATTACAAAAGCATAAATAAGTGCTGCACATTTATTAAAAAAAAAAAACACTGGTAAGTAATGTTAGAATCTATTTATTTATATGCTTTGTTTGTTTTTTGTTTGTTTTTTTCTCACAACTTACAGTACCAGAAACGCTGATCTGATCCAGGAAGAAAAAAATAGTCAGAATGTATACAATTAAACTGTCCAGAACTGTCAGCAGATAGTCTTTAAAAATGCATTTAAAAACCAAATGTAATTGTAGCCTAAAATGTATTGGATGCAGAGCGCCAGAAAAATGACAGAGGAGGACATAAAAAAAAAACATATCCATGATAAAAAATAGCCAAAAAATAACCAAACCACCAAAGACAACATTAACATTATTTCAAAACATGCCAGATTTGGATGGAAAAACATCAGTTTGGCAGCACCTATTAAACGTTACCTCAAGCTCAATGTATTATTATTATTATTATTTATTATTATTATTATTATTATTATTATTATGCTTCCAAGCTGGCTTGGGAAGCCCATTGTTACTGTTAGGATTTATCTTATTATTTTTTTTTCTATTCCTTTTTTCCTAATTATATATTTATCATTATTTTTTTCTTGATGTTACTCTTTCATTTCTTGTTTTATTACTGTACTTGTTTTATTACTGTTTAAAAGTGAACTACAATAAAATATTTTTTCAATTCATCCAGGGGAATGCTACCAAAGCAATGCATAACAGACATTAATCTCTGTAATAATTATATAAACAATTATAAACAATTCCTCTGAAATCAAGAGGCTACATCTAACAAATTACATGGAAGTTATTAACACAAGTAAGTGGTCCAAACTCAAGCAAGCCAGTTGCTGCTGTGGGGTACATGGGTCTGTGGCTATGACATATGCAAAATTCCAATAAACAGTTGCTTTACTGGGATTTTGAAATGTAATTCGCTACATGTTTGGCCAATATCAATGTCTATGAAATACTTTCGTATAGTCGTTCCTTAAGATAACTCTACAACCAAAACTTTACAGGACCATACCAAAAATACTACTAGCCTGCCATTATGTTTATTCCAATAACTAAGGCTACATTGACTGACACTCTACGAACATGGTTTTACATTATGTTCCACACAAACACACATTACAAGTGTAGATGTAAAGTCTAGCTAGTTCACGTTTAATTATTTTTACAAAGCGCTGAAGTCAGCTATATTGCTTGTTGTCATGTGAGTGTATAGATGTGGCACCCTCTGTAACAGAGGCTACCACTACTATCATTCAATTACTATATATATATGTGTGTGTGTGTGTGGTGTGTGTGTGTGTGTATATGTATATATATATATATATATATTATATATATATATATATATATATATTTTCAGTGATGTCCAGGAGGGAAGTTTAAAGTAAATGCAGCCACTCCTCTCTCCCTCTCCATCAAAAACACAAACCAAGTTAGTAGAAACAACTGGGGCAACCTCGACCCCCACCGCTGTTGGGCCTATTTGTTTTGTGCTGGGCAAGGTTGTCCCAGTGATTTATTGAAACGTGTGTTTTTGATCTCTCCACTTTAAATGGCTGGGCACTTTTGATAACTTGGTGTTTTTTTTTTGTTTTTTTTTTTCAGATTTCCAATTTGTTTTTGTTTCAGAAGTGAAACCTCTGTAAAAGCAATCGGCAAATCTTATATCGATTCGTCTCTCCTTGTACACTGAAATGCCTGTAAATTAAAAAAAAAAAAAAGTAATCAGCAAACAGGTAAATGAAAAAAGCAATAGCCAATAGGCAACCAAGTTAACGTCCCTAAAATGAACAGATTGTTTTGTTCATGCATGCCTTTTAAAAAATAAATTGTATGGTTTCTTCCATGGTTATGTAATAGTTGTACCTATAATACATTTTCCAGACAGTTTCAAATAACTCGATGTCAAAATGGTAGACACGGATATGAAGTTAGTTTAATCATGACAAAGCTTTTCCAGAGAAGCATCTGCAAACCGAGCGCCCTCAATCTCTAACGGCTGGTGTCACACACGCCAGCACTAATCATGGACTACCTACTCAGCAGTACACGTCAAAAGTCAGCGATATTTTCATGTTTGTTTATTTATTTATTTATTTGTTTCTTTATTGGCTTCTGACGGACTCCTGATCCATTTGCCGTGGCAAAAATAAAATCACAAACAACCATCACATTAGGAATTTACGGAATCATAGTAAGATTCCTTCGGCAAGATTTTACTGGAGTGCAATATTTGAGCATATAAATTGGAAGAAAGTTTGAAAGGTCTCCAGTAGGTATTGTCTCATCAACTAAGAGGTTATAAGATTGTTGATAGGATTTATCCTGTAAAACATGTCCTGGCTAGATTTACACTTTGAAATAGATTACAGTTTCAATGTGTGTTTTGTAATATTAATTTTATCAATGTATTTACAAAGTTATTTAGGAATAAGAACATAAGAACATAAGAAAGTTTACAAACGAGAGGAGGCCTTTCGGCCTATCTTGCTCGTTTGGTTGTTAGTAGCTTATTGATCCCAAAATCTCATCAAGCAGCTTCTTGAAGGATCCCAGGGTGTCAGCTTCAACAACATTACTGGGGAGTTGATTCCAGACCTTCACAATTCTCTGTGTAAAAAAGTGCCTCCTATTTTCTGTTCTGAATGCCCCTTTGTCTAAACTCCATTTGTGACCCCTGGTCCTTGTTTCTTTTTTCAGGCTGAAAAAGTCCCTTGGGTCGACACTGTCAATACCTTTTAGAATTTTGAATGCTTGAATTAGGTCGCCACGTAGTCTTCTTTGTTCAAGACTGAACAGATTCAATTCTTTTAGCCTGTCTGCATATGACATGCCTTTTAAGCCTGGAATAATTCTGGTCGCTCTTCTTTGCACTCTTTCTAGAGCAGCAATATCTTTTTTATAGAGAGGTGACCAGAACTGCACACAATATTCAAGATGAGGTCTTACTAGTGCATTGTACAGTTTTAACATTACTTCCCTTGATTTAAATTCAACACTTTTCACAATGTATCCGAGCATCTTGTTAGCCTTTTTTATAGCTTCCCCACATTGTCTAGATGAAGACATTTCATGAGTTATATTACAATTAACACTAAGTGAAACAGTTTGGTAGCGACGATATATTATTTAATTTACAAAAAAAAAATGGAACCCAGTGTGGTATATATAATTTATATTTTATTAGTATTTAAGGTAGTAATAAAGTGACATAGTCAGGCCATAAATCACATTTTAATCTGTTTAAAATAGAGGTGGAAGATTATATCAGCACCATCTGAACCATTATGGGAAAGAAAAAAAACATACCGATATGCTGTGTTTGATTTATTCAATTTATTCAAAAAGTGAGAATGCAATATCCCTGGCAATGTGTAAAGCTGATGTCATTTCTTTAGAGAGGATATAAAAGAAATCCTCTTGTTGGATATTCTTGTTATATTTTTTGTGTTTGTGCTAAATAAATAAATAAATAAATAAATAAATAAATAGAAACACACAGTTTGCCACAAAGAGAGAGAGGCTGTCGTGTACCTTACGTAACTCGTCATAGGCTTGTCGTAAAGACAGCGCGTCTGTTTGGTGCCGTTGTGCGGAAATCTTAGGTGACAGAAAATGAATTTCATGTTGAATAAGTAGTTAAATATTTATCCCCGTGCCCTAGGGGAATAGAGACAGACGACGATCCCAGATATTTAACATTAGTTGGTAGCAGGGGGTTGGTTTGCAGATTGTGGTCCAGTTCCTGAATAAATGTTTGCTTTGTTTTGATGCTGTTGTTGACCAGGCTTGCTCTGACGGTGTGTTATGTGTTGACTGTAGAGTGCAACTGAGGTCAGTGCGTCACGACACAAGATGGACACCGCCGAGGAAGGTAATGTAACACAATGCGACATTGTAAAATTACAATAACTAAACATCGGGTAACGTCTGCAATAAGGCAATTGTAAGCAATCACACAGGCAGGGGTTGAAGATGTCAGAGTAGGGAGGGTTGGTCTCGATTGGTGTACATGTATTATTAAAGCACGTAGTCTGCAGTGCAACCACACAAATAAATAAATGAAAACACACATCCACTGACTTGTCAAAATTGTGTAATTGCTGTATGCGTATGTGTGTTCGGACTGCTAAGGTATATCCGACGTCTTGATGGGGTTTCTGTAAGTTACTAGAATGGTCTTAGAAGCAGTATATCCTGCTGTATATAGTGTGTTTTTTTTTTTTTTTTTTTTTTTTTTTTTTTTGTTTGTTTGTTTAGTTTTGTTTAGTTTGTTTTTAATGTATACTAAATATTATACGAGTTGCCACTTTCATAGTGTCTTACTTTTTTTCTGTAAGTTGTCAATTCAAATAAAACATCTTTACTGTGACAGAGTGTTTCGTACAGTGCAGAAATAATTATTGGACAATTGGTTAAAGTCAGCGTATAGAACAGCAGGTATGAATAAGCGACCTAGATTTCAAAGGCTTATTTCCCGTAGTCAGGCCCTATGGACCCTTATTTCTTAGCGTAATCCTGTAGGTGTGCCACAGATAGCATCAGTTACAATGAATATGTGTCTTTTGTATGTGCAGCTGACATATGCCGTGTCTGCCGGTCGGAAGGTGCCCCGGACAAACCTCTTTATCACCCTTGTGTGTGCACTGGCAGTATTAAATTCATACACCAGGAATGGTATGTTCATCTCATCTAAACATGTAGTCCTTATATTTAAGCTATCTTTTCTAATTTGTTTTAAATACTTTGCATCATAATTTAAATGCAGGCAGTAACCCAAACTGGGCAATATCACTGGTAAAAAATTGTGAAAAGGTCAGGAGTTTCTGTTAGGTCTTAGGTCTTTTTTTTGTGCGTGTGTGTAAACACAGCAGTCCCAGGTCCAGTCCTCCTAAAGGTGTCCTGCTGGGGGGGGGGGGGGGGGGGGGGGGGGTAACAGAATGCTAAGACACAGAGATACTGTAACATGGAAAGACATGTAAACTTGTATAATTTGTGGGATAAATGTGAAACAAGCCTAGTTGTCACAACTTTTCTAACAATAGTCAAATGCTGTGAATGTATGTAATCCCCATGGAAATAAGCACACAAATCTGCAAAGAGAACTGTATTTGCTGTAAAGAATTTGTACAGTTCTGCAGCAATGATTTTTCAGTGAAAAATAATGTGAATGAGTATTAATAAATAAGAAAAAAGTAAGTCACAGTTAGTTAAGTAAGCAATAACACACGTCAGGGTGTGTGGGAAGACATAGCCCTATCTTTTACACAACCTGGGTTCGTTGTGAGGCATGAGACCACCATAGGCCAAAATATGTTTTAGCACACACACTGGAGTGAGTTGTTGTGCTTCTAAAATTATTTTGTAACAAAAAACCATAGCATTTTAAACTAAGTTTTATATAATGCATCCTTTCACTGGCTAGTGCAAAATAGCTCCAAAAGTTTTTACACTTTTGGTGTTAAAGGTTTTTATTTAAAATAAAAAAATATGTAATTGCTTATTTACATGTTTTATACATTGGTAAGTGCTGCTTACATATCTTTTCAACACTTTAACTTCAATTTCCACTAACTTCAACAGAATCACCCACTTAGTCAGTATGTTTACATGAGATCAGACTTTCAGAAAACTGAATCAGAATTGGTTTTCTGAAAATGATACATTGCTGTGTTTACATGATTTGGAATAGATAATCCAATTATACTTCCGATAAATTAAACTCTGTACGTGGATTTAACTTTTCGGAAAACATAGAGCATTGCGCATACGCACTAGCAACTAGGATGTGAACAGACAGGGCTCGGCTCAGTCTGCAGTGAATCTGCGGCATGAATTATCAGGTATTTTAGATTTCATGAAATTACAAATTCTTATGCTGTGTTCAACAGATTATTATCCTATACATCTCTCCTGTTCTAATTCCCCAGCGTGTGCAAACTGTCCACTCCTTGCAACAGCTTATTTGTGTCTTCATAAGCTATTGTACCTCACATACGGTACTGTAAATGCTAACTATAGTTAGCACTCATCTTGGCCTGCCTAATGTTAATTTAAGTAAAGCAGACCAAGGTTAATGCTAGTCTAGGTCTGTGAAACCAGCAGTAAAACTTCAATTTCATTATAATTTGTTATGACAAAAGTTTTGTAATTCATGAACATTTTTTGTTTTCCAGTTTGGTTCAGTGGCTGAAGCACAGCAGGAAGGAATACTGTGAACTATGCAAGCATAGATTTGCATTCACGCCAAGTAAGTCGCCTTATTACGGGTTTATGATTTATGCTGATACCTTATGCACAAGATGCTTTTTATTCCTGTAACGTGGTTTATTTGGAGGAACTTGTGTGTAGATCATAGTGGTGTTAATGGTCACATTTTCTGTTTAAATCCTCCAAAAGTGTATTTTTAACATCCTAAGATTCCCCAGATCTACAAATCTAGTAATCTATAGTCTGATTTAAAGTAAAGCATTCAACGTGTGTTGGGGCTAATTCAACATGGATGTTGCTTTAAAAAAAAAAAAAAATAGCTTTATATGTATTAGAGCTGCTCCAGATTATGGCGGCACCCGCTTTGGAGGACAGTGTGTGTTCGTCTTCGCGCTCCCGAGTCAGCGCAGGGGTGGTAGCGGTGAGCTGAGCCTAAATAATAATTGGGCATTTGAAAGTGGGAGAAAAATAATTGGCAACAACTAATTGTATTTAAAAAAAATAAATAATTTTGATTGAGTGACAGCCCTAATATATATAACGAGAGTCATTTGTGCACTACAGTGCTTACTATTGAAGAGGTGATGATCAGTAAAAGGTAATTACATGCAGTGAAGGTTTGTTTTGTTTTACAACCACATTTTTAAAGAAATAGAGATTTTTGTTGAAAAATACAAGCGAAGAAAAATGCCAGAAGTGCGAGCACGAATGTCCCTACGGAAATTCTTTTGGTAAGCCATCAAAACTGAAAGTTTGGCTGAAGGAATTCTGGACTTTTGTGTTGCCATAGAGACTCTACCTTCACTGTGTGTATATGTGTGTATGTCTTCAGGTTAAATTGATCACATGTTTCTAAACCACTTTTGTTGAACAACTTGCTTCTTTTGTCTTGTAGAACAATACACCACTATTATTACCAATTATTGTTAAGCTGTTAACCATTTGATATTTGAATAAGCTAACTTATTTAAGGAATTACTTTTTGATCTCTTGGTGTCACTTTTTTTTTTTTTAAGTTTATTCTCCAGATATGCCTTCACGGCTCCCTGTCCAGGACATATTTGCAGGACTGGTAACAAGTATCGGCACAGCAATACGATACTGGTTTCATTATACACTTGTGGCCTTTGCGTGGTTGGGAGTTGTACCTCTCACAGCATGTAAGTAGCACACATTTATATTACTACTTTCTTTAAAGCGTTTTTGCTGTGCTGTTGGGATTGACTAAAACATTGTTTCAAATGTGATTTTAAAAATTATTTAAAATATTTAATCACTGCCCAGAGGGCTTGTTTGTGAAGATTCTTTAACACACTTTTTAATAACTAAAAGACTCTGTTCTGAAAAGAAGAATAATGTTGGAATATAGGGCCTTATTCACAAAGCACAAGTTATCCGAAGAATGTTTATGTTCTTAAATTGCACTGTTCTTAAAAAGCCAAGGACAGTTCCACGAATGTCAATCTGCCTTTAATTCATAAAAGTAAATTATGAAAAAGCATTATTTAAATAACTCATGAGTCAAAGCTTTGGAAATAGGTGTAGGTCGAATTATCTCTCTTTTAAATGATTGAATTTATGGGGGTCACAAAATGGGAACTCATTGCGTTAGGGTGCCAGATACAAATATTAACTAAATTGTGAATGTTTACATAGTATTTTTAAGTGCCTTTTAATTATATTGGGTCATGGTGTGCTTTGTTCTCCTCTTGCAAAAAAAGTCAGTGTTCCTTGCCTATCAGTATTGTATTTAAAGTATTAACTTATGTTACTGTCTTTTCCAACAGGTCGTATCTACAAGTGTTTGTTTACTGGCTCTGTGAGCTCCTTACTGACACTGCCATTAGATATGTTATCAACGTAAGTTTCATTGTCTCTTTAATGCCTGACTAATTTTTTTTAATATGTATTGGTAAATAGATTTGTAGGTTTTTGTCCTTATTGTATTCTAAAAAAAAAAGGAACAGTAGTTGGTTTCTGTTACTGGTCCAACTGTGGTAAAAGGAAAGATAAGAGGCAAGTATTTGGATAATATTTTTAAAGTACCAATAGGCCTCTTCCGCTTAACTATACCAGTAATATTAACATTAAAAGTATGTGAAAATATCTGTATACATAAAAAGCTGTATAATTGCAAAATGGATATATTGCCTTCTGAAAAGGGTAATATACATATTATGTCAATTGTGATAATATAAAATATTCTTGAGTATTTCATTTAAAGTATTAGTTCAGGGGTCACCCCGAGTGGCTGTGCGAAGTAAGCAGGTCTTCACTGGGGACTCCGAAAGGAGCATCTCATTTGTTCTGGCCCGTGGGTTAGGGAGGCAAAATCTCCAGGGACTGTTTCTCCTCATCGCGCTACAGTGAACCGTGCTGGCCTGGTGCCCAATGAGCTCAAAAGCAGAAACAGCTTCAGGGCTGGTCTTTGTCCTCCAGATGTCAGTATCTTGCTGACATCCACTTGAGTTCCTTGTTCAAAAAGGAAGCGGGCTTGGTCGTGGGATCAGAGGACACCCATTGAACGTTCAGGTCTCCAAAGCTGTGTGGAGAATTGCTGGCTGATGCGAAAAGCAATTGGGCATTCCAAATTGGGATAAAATGGCAGGGGGGGGAGGGGGGGGGTTTGTGGTGGTAATTGGACATACTTTTTTTTTTTTCTTTAATTTTAAGAGTGAACCAGATTGTCTGGTTATGTGCAGGTGACCAAAATGCTGTTTGGCTGTTGATGCCCATACAGCTGTTCAAGTGTGTGTGTGTGTGTAATTGGTATATAATAAACAAGGTAGGTTGTGTCTGTGTCAAGATTGCTGTACTTGCTATGTTTGTTCACTATTTGCTATTGTAGAATGGCAGCACAAAAATCAGGTTGGAAATATAGAGGAACACTGATGTTTTTGTGCTAGATTATGTGCTTTTTCAAAGGCGACAATTGAAGAGGAATACTTTATTCTTTGAATTTATGCTGGATGTTACATTTTCACTGGCATCAATCTGACATCAGTAAGTTGTAGTGCCTCTTGATCCGTGTTTATCAGCCTTTCTGATGTCAATATGCTCTTATTGTAATGACACGTTACTGCTCGGCAAGTACCCCTTTATCAGTAAAGAGCTGTTAAGTGTGTCAAGGCAGAAAGAGAGAGAGAGAGAGAGAGAGAGAGAGAGAAAGAAATCAAGTAAGCATAGCAAGAGAGACCAAGTCATTTATATATGTAACTTTTAAACAATTTTTATAAAATATGTAGAAAGACTGTGTGTGTACACATACATACATACATACATACATACATACATACAAACATACGTACTTCACAAAGGTGCAAGCTGTGTGGGTGCTTCTGTAGAGCACCCCCCTAATGTTTATTTATAGGTGCTAAGCTCCCTGGAGATGTGCTTCCCTAACTTTTGTATAGAAGGATTGAATTTTGGTTTTTTATTTTCCATTTCTCTGCCTTCCTGGTGTTAATCTTGAATTTATTTTCTGCTTGTACGATTCTCTTATCTGTCATACCTGTTGGTCGTACCCCGACGTCTTTAACGTTTCAGTTGTGTTTGTTCTGTGGTACTTCTTGGTTATGTTATACATTTGTTGAGGGAAGGTGGGGTCACTGGGAACTTTTTGTGTATCTTGGATTTAGTGAACCATTAAAGCAACACAAGACTAGATCCACCCCTGTTAATCACTAATTGATTGTGTTCACTGTTAAATAAAACCAAAATCCTACAAGTTATATTCCACTTTTTTTATGTGTTTTGCGTGACGGGTAGAAGGCAAGTAGATTTGTATAGCATTTTTTTTATTTTTAATTTTTTCAAAAATTGCACACCCCTGTATATCTATCTGTCTATCTCATTCATTCACATAAATATGATTTTGTTTTGTTTCAGGGAAAATGTGTTGGCAGACTGCTTACAAGGCTGTTTTGTGGTGACATGTACACTCTGTGCGTTTATAAGTTTGGTCTGGCTACGAGAACAGATTGTTCATGGCGGTGCCCCCCAGTGGCTAGACCAGAATCAGCAGCAGCCTGCCAATGGAGCTGGTCTGCCAAACGAGGTAAGTGCAGGAACAAACCAAACTGAGAGAGGAAGTTTGATTCTGAACAAACCAAACAGCGAGCAGGTTTGATTTTGAAAAGCAAAAAATGAGCCCTCGCTTATAAGTAAAACCATAAGTGTACTTTCCTTGTTTTTGTGATTTTTTTTTTTTTTTTTTTTTTTTTTTTTTTTTTTTTTTTTTTGTTTGAGGTTTATATTTGCAAAAAAAAAGGCTGCATTTAAAATAAATAAATAAAAATTGACAAACTGTACAATATTACATCCTCCTTTTTCCTACCAGGCCCCTGGTGCATGGCATGGGGCTGCAGAGAATGTGCCAGTGCCAGCACCCCCTAACCCCCCTGCAGAGAATGCAGTGGTGGCAGAGATACCAGATATCCAGGTGGACCCTGCCGAGGACATGGAGGCAGACAACGGTGATGAAGATGACCCAGCAGCTGAGGATGCCGCTGATGCAAACAATGGCGCACAAGGTCCTGCCCTTTTTTAACACCTTTTAATTTTTTCAATGCTCATAAATTTTCTCTATTGCAGTTTCAAAACAAATAGCACACCCTAACATTTCTTCTAAAAACATAGTTGTCAGGGACTGTTCTTTAAGAAAATGCATCTGCTTATTAGACATTGACTGAAAGTGAAGTCCTGAACAGAGCCTGATTAGCACCAAAACAATAAGAATGATTTCATCAGGATAACTTTTGATAATTCATACCAATGTCAAGTTGATTTTAACTTGTTGAAGTGCAAATCTAAATGCTGTTTTAAGTCTACTTTAGACTGGTCTAACCCATTTTTCAGTACTAGTCAAAATTTAGACTTGATAATTATTTATTTTTGGGCTTACCAGCCAGTAATTGAATACAAAGTAAATATTTTAAAGCCATGTTCTTACAACCACAGTGAAGTTAGCCTTTCAGTAATCATTTTACCAAATAGCAGTAAAAGTTTAAGTATTTTAATTTTAATCTGTGTAACCCAGATTATGCCAGCATTAAAACCATGTAGGTTTTCATCAAATCTAAAGCAAGTTTAGGCTAAAGTTAACAACATAAGGCAAATTTATAACCATGTAGGTTTTCATCAAATCTAAAGCAAGTTTAGGCTAATGTTAACAACATAAGGCAAATCTATTTAATTTGCCTCCTGATAGATGACATGAACTGGAATGCACTGGAGTGGGACCGGGCTGCTGAGGAGCTTACATGGGAGCGTGTAAGTGTTTGAAATAACATTGACTGAAATTCAATAAAAAGTTATAATTTAGCCAGCTGTAGCATCTGAATTAATTTTTTTTTTTTTTAATGTCCTTTTGTAATGTAAACCTTGGGCCTTGTATATTTTGTATATTAATCTTCTTTTTTCTTTTTCTTCTCACTTTAGATGCTCGGGCTGGATGGTTCTTTGGTTTTTCTGGTATGGAAAAGAGAAAATTAAATACGTTTAAAAATGTATTTAAATAGCATTAAAGAATGCAAACTATTTTTGCTGTCCTCACATTTTAGGTTTTTAGAATTATGTAAAAAGTCAGACACTTAAACAACTGAATCGTCTTTATAGCCTCAGTAGACAGCTGTTCCATGTCTTTATACTGCAGAGTATCTTTGAATCCATTAAATATGTTTGTGCATGTTAGACACATGCAAACATAACTAATCTTAACAATAACATTCAGCATTTCTAGGTTTATTGGTGATGATGATGATTTAATTATTTTAATAAATGTCCCTGCATATACTGAGTATTGTACATTTTTTAATTTTGTTTAGGAACATGTTTTCTGGGTTGTTTCATTAAATACACTCTTCATTCTTGTGTTTGGTAAGTATATTTCATATTTTTGATTTAAAGCTTACAGTATGTGTGAGGTGACACTGCAAGAGTACTAAATTTGCCACATTGAGTCTACAAATTTTGCATTTCCTAACAGGTGTGTTTTTTGTTTGTTTGTTTTAAAGATTTTTAATAATGTATGTTGATTGATTTTGCTCTTAACAGTTGTGATTATTCTAAAGATCAACAAAAAATGTTTTTTGAAATATGATTTATGTTGATAAATAAGAGTTTACATGACTAATTAAAAAAAAACACAGCAGCAAATGCATTTAGACCTAGACTTAATGTAGTTCACTCTATTATCTGTGTACTGTTCTTGTGTATTTCAGCATTTTGTCCCTATCATATTGGTCACTTTTCTGTGGTTGGACTTGGCTTTGAAGAATATGTAAGTAATAGCATTGTCAGATTTTAGAAACCTATGGAGATACAGACTTACTATTTTGAAGGGTTTTATAAACTCTTGAACGTTTAATTGGCTGGTAGCTCTGTCCTTTTGACTAATATGACTGTTCTATTACGTGAATTTTAGTTTTGCAAATGTAAAAAGACCAAACACTGTTTGATATTTCTATTGCATTAGGTATGATTCTCTGTCAAGTGTGATTATGGCTTTTTAAAATAACTTTATTTTTTGTGGCATTCTTGTATTTCATATTTCCTCATATTTCAAACTGTAAATTTGCTGGCATATACTGGGTATGTGAATTAACTTTTTGTAAGCCATGGTGACGTGATTGGAGGCTGTATATCTTGCCCTAATTTGAATAAACCTTGACAGAACATTATGGTGTAGCACACTGTGTTCTCTGTAAATCAGTGTTGTGACAAAAACAAAATAATGGTAAATAAAAATGTATGTAAGATAATGATTTAGTGTGAGAGCATGTAAAATGCTTGTGTTTGAGTAGAAACCACATTTGCATAGCGCATGTCTTTATTTAGTTCTTGTTATGGTAACCCTATGTTAACGACGTTCAGAAACAAGTGTTTCTGAAAATTGGGGGGGGGGGGGGGGGGACAATCAGCCTTCATGTCCTGGGGGGTTTATAGAACTAAACGACAGACCAAAAAAATTCAACCAGATTCATGTCTTTTTCCTTTTACTGAGTATGTGTTTTTGCTTGAGTACTTCTGATGTCACACACAGAATATAAAACTGCACTCTTGAGTTGCCTCCCTTGCTTGGACTATGTACTTGGGTCTTGCTCATCCAGCTGTGAAACTTGATATTGCTGTGCCTTTTGTACAGTTTGAGGGTATCATGGTCTGGCTTCTAACTGGCTAATTAGTGCTGTGTCATTTCAATTTGCTGAGGTTTTGTGGAGACATTTCTTACTAGAACCTATTCCACATAGTGAGTGGTTTTTTGTTTTTCTTTTCTTTTTTTTTAAATGTATTGTTTAATCACAGTACTGACACAAATTGACTAAGCTATTGAAAGCTATCTTGAGGACCACTTACCTGTTATTCAATCAATCAATCAATCTTTTATTTTAATAGCACCTTTCATAGTGGACCACCATCATAAAGTGCTTTACAAGATGCAGTGACAAGAAGAAAATCCATACTACTTTAAATACAGAGAAATGCATAATACATGATAGTAGCAATTATTCAATACCGTTAATTATTTTGCTGTTTTACATGGTATGGCTGAAGATTCGTAGTGACCTGGTTTTCCATTATTCTGACACCTGTAACGTGGTGTCCTTATATGTATTTTACTGATGTACCATGTTTTCTTTTTTCCACAAGGTCCAAGCTTCTCACTTTGAAGGCCTGATAACAACGATCGTTGGCTACGTCCTCTTGGCTGTAACTTTAATAGTATGTCACGTATCCTTTTACCCAGTACCGGATTCTTCTGTTTTAACTGTGAATTGATTTAGAATGAAAGGAATGATGTGCATTATTAAGTTCAATGCCACTTGACTTCAGTAACCACCTATATGCTTAGTATGTATAGTTCAGATTGTCTAATTTTACAGTTTTTAACAAGGACATTGCTTTCTAGCATAAGAGACAGGGTCAGCAGTACATCTTTTGTAAAGTGCTGTATGCACTTTGTTTCCAATTCTAATAATTTTACAGAATGTTTTCAAGGTTTGGGAGAGTGAGTTAATGGTTTATTACATATTAAAGACAAACCTGTGGTGGCAATCCTAAGTTGCAATTCCACTGCCCAAACACCATATTCTGATAACAGTTCTCAGTGAGCATGCTGATTGTGTTGTCCTCTCCTTTGCAAGCAGGTTGTAGTGACAGATGGTAAAATTGTTTTCATTGGTGTCAGTTTCTAATTAAATACAGGTCTGTGCCTGACTGCAGATGGAAACAAGAATAACTGTCTGTTGGCACTGTACATTTAGAATCCTTCATTTGGTGCCTACTTCTACTAATTTAATTAGGCAAACATTATTTTCCACAAAAGCAGTTTAAAAATCCAAGTGATTTGAAGTCCTTTTAATCAGCCTACATCCTACTGTTTTTTGTTTGTTTTTTAGTGTTTTCAGCAACGCCTACTTTTTCACCACTTGAAGTACACCTGTTTAATCCTGCATGTAAATCTTTATATTAAACTTTATTGCTTGAAGTTATAGAAATGTGTCCATAGACATTCATACTTGATTCTTGTGTAACACATTGTTCCTTAATTAGATTGAACAGGGACTAGCAGCAGTAGTGAAGTTCCAAAGATCCCGACGTTTATTGGGAGTTTGCTATATCGTTGTCAAGGTAACTTGGTTAATTTATAGGATTTATTGTTTATTTTTTAAGTTGAAGACTATAACGGTCAAGCTCAGATAATGAATTAACCTATGACCATGAGACTGCAGTTTGTTTTGTGGTTGCAGAATGTGGCACATGGTAAAGTTTCACATTAATGAGAAGGTTCTGCTGGGCCATATTTTGTTGATATTTACATATGTTTTTTTTCAGCACCTGTTGCTAAACATGTAGAGAGAAAACATGTCATAGTATGTACTGGGATATAATTGCAGGTCTTCTTTCTTTTAAGGTTTCGTTGCTGGTTGTTGTGGAGATTGGTGTGTTTCCTCTGATCTGTGGTTGGTGGCTTGATATTTGCTCCCTGGTAAGTGGATTGTTAACATAATTTCATGACTGTTTTTATTCCATTGTAATATTTTAAACCATTTAGGTGTTAACACAATTAAATGTGTTTTTATTGTGGAAAACAAATGTATTGATGTTTCAAGCAAACTAATGGGTTGATCTTTATGCACCCTATTGAGGTAAGCCACAGGGCATCACCCAATCACCCCCCCCCCTCCCCCCCAATAACCAAGACAAGATGATTCATGAATACAGAATTGAAATACAGCTGTGGCTTATCCCTGTGGCATATAGGTTAATCACATGCAACAAAAAACAAAATAAATATGTATTTGTGTGTAACACAACCTGTTACCTACTATAAAATCATGTTTAAATCATACTAATAGGCAGAGTTGTTGTTGGGTCTGCAGGAAATGTTTGATGCTTCATTGAAGGACCGAGAACTGAGTTTTCAATCTGCACCAGGCACTACTATGTTTCTGCATTGGCTAGTGGGAATGGTCTATGTGTTCTACTTTGCATCGTTTATTCTCTTACTTCGAGAGGTAAGTATTAACCCTTTGCAGTCCATTTGTTCAGCGCTTGTCAGGCACGTCAGATCCAATTTATTTTTACACACGCTGTTTAAAATATTTTTTGTGAGTAAAACAGGTTTAAAAGGCATTGAATCGCAAAAGGACACTCAGTACTGTATCTCCAGCCAAGCCCCACCCCTTGTTTGCTGTATTTTTCACATACCTCTTTATAGATATGCATACTGATAAATCCTCTCCTTTATCACCAAACTCCTCAATAATGCGATCCAAGTCATTATTTTATTACTGTATTATTTAAATTAATGTGAACCGTGACAGTAACTTTTTAGTTCTCAAATTACATTACAGGTACTGAGACCGGGTGTGCTGTGGTTTCTGAGAAACCTGAATGATCCAGATTTTAATCCAGTCCAAGAAATGATTCACCTTCCTATATACAGACATCTCAGACGGTTTATTTTATCAGTGGTAAGAACTTCCTTTTTTTCCTCCATGTTAAATCTTTCCCAAATGTTTTCTACTGTATCAAATACTAATAGGTATTGACATTTTTTTTTTTTTTTTTTTCAGGTCGTATTTGGGTCAATTGTCCTCTTAATGCTTTGGCTACCAATTCGCATTATCAAACACATTTTGCCTGATTTCCTTCCTTACAATGTGATGCTGTACAGGTAATTCTTCAACTGTGTCTGTCTGGGGAACATTTTGCATTGCAGATGTCATAATTGTATGCACTTTAAATACAATATTGATGTGGTAGTGCTCGCTCAGACATACTACAGCCTGTAATGGACATGTTTTTGGCACACTGCTGTAATTGAGAGACTGAGCTCAGCAGCTAAACTTCTCTTCTCTTGACCCACAGTAAACTTTTCATTCTAGTAATTGGTGGTTGTTTCTTTTTACTGTCCATTGTGTACAGTTAGCATTTCCTTATCAGTTGCTGTGATTACTGCAATGTGTTATGTTTGTTACTACAGTGTGCTGTCACTGACGTGCAGTACCTGCAACTAGTTCAAAATACAGTAGCCTAATCCCACAAAACACAAGTCAGCTTTCAGTCATCTCTTGAAATAACTAGATCCAGGGGACATTAAGTCTCCTGGAACTAGTAAAGAGTAAATAATTAACAGCATCCAACGAATTCTGGTTATTTTGAAAATATTACATTCTATATTTATTTTCTGTAGTTACCAGTGTTTCAAAGCCCATGGAACTACATTGTCATTCAGCAAGTTGCTGCAAAAGTTTCCAGAAAGATGCTTGTTGTTTCATGTCCTTAACATCTGAAGTTTATGTGTTGCTCTAACAGCATGTTGATCTCCACGGTGGAGGAAAAGTTCAGTTTTACCAAGTTGTTGGCTCAGCTGGCAGTGTGCTATAAAGCTGAAGCAGTGTGTGGTTTTATAATGTTCGTGTTTGCTTCTCCCAGTGATGCCCCAGTGAGCGAGCTGTCTCTGGAGCTGCTTCTGCTTCAGGTGGTGCTTCCAGCTCTTCTGGAGCAAGGGCACACCAGGCAGTGGATGAAGGGTCTGGTCAGGGCATGGACTGTCACGGCAGGCTACCTGCTGTAAGTACATGTCCACTATACACTACAGTATTGCATTCCATTTTTTCCTTTTAGAAGTATACTTTGAGATACTACTTTTTTTTTTTTTTTTTTTTTTGTTATTTCTGATCATACAGAGACCTTCATTCGTACTTGTTGGGAAACCAGGAGGAAAACGATAACAATGCCAACCAGCAGGCCAACAATAACCAGCAAGCTCGCAATAACAATGCCATTCCAGTGGTGGGAGAGGGTCTCCATGCCGCTCACCAGGCTATTCTGCAGCAGGGAGGGCCAGTGGGCTTTCAGCCTTACCATAGGCCTATGAGATTCCCTTTCAGGGTAGGTACATGTTACTGAGAAATGCCTTATGCACTTAGTGGTCACAGCTAATACAGTCTTTTGTGAGAATGGAAAAATCTGCACCAGCACATAATTTTTTTGGTTTTGTTTTGAGTTAAGGATACGTGTTTGCATTAATTTGCAATTAAACCACCAAGCTGCTTCGCAGAAAATTGTTTTGATCTCCTTGTTGTTTTTTAATTTAAACATGCTCCACTAAAACTGAAATTTCCTTTACCTCAACCTCGACTTTTGCTGTAGTTATTGTATTGATGTAATGTTTTAGTTTATTTTATAATTAGGCTAGTTCCATTACAGAATATACAATGAGATAATGTACTAAACATAGCAATACTGTAATGATCTGTAATAGTGAAAGCAATGTTATGATCATGCACTTTTAAATGTAATTGATTATTACTATTTTTGTTTTTTTAGATTGTGCTGTTAATCGTTTTCATGTGTGCAACATTACTGGTTGCCAGTCTCATTTGCCTCACATTACCAGGTGTGTGATCTGATTTTTATTATTGGTATAAATTTTCTATTTTAAAATCATTTTTGAAAAAATCTACATGAATTAAGAGCAGTGCTGTATCACGCAGATTGCTTTATTATACAGTTTCACCTTTAAAATGTGCGTAGTCAGTTGGTCTGGAGTTTTTTTTTTGTTGTTTTTTCGTTTTGTTAAGAATGCGTAATTTTAAGAATGTTCCATCTTTGATATGTTTACGAAAGCCTGCAGATTTTAGTTACACTAACATTAATTTACTGGTGTCCGGTAATAGTGATTTTAATAGTGAATTAAATTTTTTTATTGTCAGTATTCACTGGCCGCTGGTTAATGTCTTTTTGGACGGGCAGTGCCAAGATCCACGAGTTGTACACTGCAGCCTGTGGGCTGTATGTGTGCTGGCTGTCCATCCGAGCCATCACTGTCCTCCTTGCCTGGATGCCACAGGGACGTCAGGTTATTGCACTTAAAGTGCAGGAGTGGTCTCTTATGGTAATCACTTGATTTATCATAAAAATAAATGTAATTTTATCCATTACTTTGTCCATTCAAGTCTTTGATACTATTTATTGTTTGTCCCTCTAGCAGCTATCAGCAGGTATCTTGTTGGTTTTGCAGATAGTGAAGACCTTGATTGTGGCTGTGCTGCTGGCTGGGGTTGTCCCCTTGTTGCTGGGCCTCTTGTTTGAGCTGGTTATAGTAGCCCCTCTGAGGGTACCTTTGGATCAGACACCACTCTTTTATCCATGGCAGGTATGTACTGGTATGCAATGTTGTAGCCAGGGTTCTCCCCTGGCCTTTTCAGCCGGACGGGCCGCCCGTCTTGCAGATGCTACTGTGCCTTTAACAATAAGGATTGATTGCGCTTCTAGCATACTAGATCACTTGCTTTGCTGGGTGAAAAAAAAATGGTGGAACCACATGACAGCTGTGTTAGGTCTAGACACACCAGTTAACCAATCAAAGTTGAAGGGGCGGGTTTTCTGTGTTAAGCCTTTGAGAGACTAAAACGTTAAATGACTGCTAAAAAATATAACCAATTATATTCAAAGCAAAAATAGTGACAATGAATGCATGGGAACAAAATAAGCCGGCGATCGGCGCAATCCAACACCTAATACTATGTTTGCGCCGGCTACTTTATTAAAAAATATTAAGATTATTATAGTCCAGTTTTTGTCATATTATTGTACTGTAAGGTGATATATAGTACATAATAGAGGGAGAGAGAGAGAATGGAGTGATAGGATATCAGATGAACACTTGTCAGCTGACATACAAATGCTTAAGTGCAGATGTGCTGCATTATTACACTCCGGTTTCATGCAACAGTTATGATGGTGACCAAACGTGTGTGGGTACTGTTGGGTTAAAATGAACAGCTGCATTCAAAAAATGTAGAACAGCAAAAAAAAAAAAAAATGTGTATTAACAAAATGCCCAGAAAATTTAACAAGGAAAACAATTTAAATGAAACAATAAGCTCAATAATTAATCTAAAAAGGAAGTGAAAAGGTTACTGTTGTGTGTGTGGTGTGTGTTTTTTTATTTTATTTTTTTTGGTTAACTTATAACCCTGCATTAACTTTCCCCAGTCAAATCGTAGAGTGCCTAAATAAACATGGTAATAATAAAAAAAAAACAACAACAATAATGAAAAAGAAAATGTGGAACATAAAGTGCAACCAGATATAGTTAACAAAAGACAACACATTATTCAAGTTCTTTGTCGTATTATATATTTAAGGTAAGGCAAAATGTTCTGCCGCTCGACTGTACAGAATTCCTGGCGAGAACCCTGGTAGCTGTATATAAAACAGGTTTTTATATATATATATATATATATATATATATATATATATATATATATATATATATATATATATATATATATATATATATATATACACACACAAACACAGTGGCTTGCAAAAGTATTCAGACCCCTGACCAATTCTCTCATATTACTGAATTACAAATGGTACATTGAAATTTCGTTCTGTTTGATATTTTATTTTTAAACACTTAAACTCAGAATCAATTATTGTAAGGTGACATTGGTTTTATGTTGGGAAATATTTTTAAGAAAAATAAAAAACTGAAATATCTTGCTTGCATAAGTATTCAACCCCTGTGCTGTGGAAGCTCCCAGTTTGCACTGATGAAAGAAATTGCCCAAACGAGAACACAATTACCCTATCATTGGCCTCCACCTGTGAACCATTAAAGTTGCTGTCACATTTTCTGGATAAAAACCCCACTGTTGAAGGATCATTGGTAAGGCTGTGAGTCTGAAGGAAAATGAAGACCAAAGAGCATTCTACAGAAGTTAGAGATAAAGTAATACAAATGCATAGATTAGGGAAAGGGTACAAAATAATATCCAAGTGTTTGGATATCCCAGTGAGCACAGTTGGATCAATAATCAGGAAGTGGAAGCTGCATCACACCACCCAGGCACTGCCAAGAAAAGGCTGTCCCTGAAAACTCAGCGCTCAAACAAGAAGAGTGAGAGAAGCCACAGAGATGCCAAAAATCACTTTGAAGGAGCTACAGAGTTCAGTGGCTGGGAGTGGAGTAATGGTGCACCAGTCAACCATATCAAGAGCTCTGCATAACACTGGCCTGTGTGGAGGGTGGCAAGAAAGAAGCCGTTACTCAAAAAGTACCATCTGAAAGCATGTCTGGAGTTTGCCAGAAAGCATGAGAGTGACCCAGCTGTGATGTGGGAAAAGGTTTTGTGGTCAGATGAGACCAAGATAGAGCTTTTTGGCCAAAACTCAAAGCGCTATGTGTGGCGCAAACCTAACACTACCCATGCCTCAAGACACACCATCCCTACGGTGAAGTATGGTGGTGGCAGCATCATGCTGTGGGGATGCTTCTCATCAGCAGGAACTGGGGCACTTGTTACAATTGAAGGAAGAATGGATGGAGCAAAATACAGGAAAATACTGCAAGAGAATCTGCTTTAGTCCGCTAAAAAACTGAAGCTTGGGAGGAAATTCACCTTTCAGCAGGACAATGATCCCAAGCACAAGGCCAAAGCAACATTGGAGTGGCTCAAGAACAAAAAGGTGAATGTCCTACAGTGGCCCAGTCAAAGTCCTGATCTCAATCCCATTGAGAATCTGTGGCACTATTTGAAAATTGCGGTCCACAAGCGTCGTCCAACCAACCTGAACAACCTGGAGCAAATCTGCCAAGAAGAATGGGCCAAAATCCCTCCGCCACTGTGTGCAAAGCTGGTACATACTTACCCCAAAGACTTAAAGCTGTTATTGCAGTGAAAGGTGGCTCTACCAAATATGAATGTGTGGGGGTTGAATACTTATGCAAGCAAGATATTTCAGTTTTTTATTTTTCTTAAAAATATTTCCCAACATAAAACCAATGTCACCTTACAATAATTGATTTTGAGTTTGAGTGTTTTAACATAAAATATCGAACAGAACGAAATTTCAATATACCATTTGTAATTCAGTAATATGAGAGAATTGGTCACGGGTCTGAATACTTTTGCAAGCTTGTGTGTGTATGTATATATATATATATATATATATATATATATATATATATATATATATATATATATATATATATATATATATAGATATATATATATATATATATATATATATATATTAAGCATAAAAAAAAATATATAACATTGGAACACCCTCAAGTGTTTGTGAAATTAACTTGGTTTATTATTGTATTTATTTTCCTATCACCTCTCCTTACTCTTTTTTTTTTTTTTTTTTTGTATTTTTTTTTAAATGTATTTTGAAACACAATCCTACCTTTTCAATGTGTGTGGGTAATAAATGTATTCGCCTAATTTCATTCGGTGGAGTTAACATGTGGATCTGGTTAATATGTTCACACAATTCAATTAAACGTATATATTTTTCTAGGACTGGGCTCTTGGAGTTCTACATGCCAAAATCATTGCTGCTATTACTCTGATGGGACCCCAGTGGTGGCTCAAGACTGTGATTGAGCAGGTTAGTTTGAGGACTGAAGTGCATAAAGTTGACACCGCATTTTATTTATTTTTTACTTATTTATTTATTTTTTTTATCCTTTGCCATTGCCGTTTCTTCACAGTAGACCGTGGCCATAGATGCATTTTCATAAATAACACAAGGTTAACTTGTGGCTTTTTTCTAGTTGAACAAGCAAAATAAGTTAAATTTAACTTTAAACACTTCAAATAAAACAAACGTGGAAATGGCGTTGTAAAATGAAGGGTAAAAAACGTTTTATTACATTCCACATAACAAAGTTGCAACAAAAAAAATATGATATATAAAATCTATATAAAAATCACTACACAACCTGTCCAGCAAGTTGGGCACTGTTTTTAAGCTAGGCATTTCATAATGACGGGCTTGCCTTGTATCTGTCCCATGTGATTCTGAATTAATCTAAAGCAGCACAACACATTTTTTGATGCTGTGTTTTCTTTTTTTTTTTATTTTTCAAATATATTAATCTCACATATCGCACAGAGCTCTTTTTAATTTGCATTTTTGAATGTCGCGCAACTTCTGTTGAGGTGGTAAGTAAGTGCAAGGTATTTTTGTAATTTCTAGCAAATACGAACATCTGATTTTTGTATTTTTAATATTTGTCAAAATAATATTTGTTTGAATATTCAGGTATTTGTCCCAGCACTCACTAATCCTACTAATCAATAATGCACTTAGATTTTTTAAATTTTGTTTAGTGAAATATGTTTGAAAAATATTTAGCTTAAAACAAGTTCCTCTTTGAAATTAATAGTAAATGTTAGATCATGTCATCGCCCTCACGGCTTAAGTAAACATTTAAATGACACTTAAGGTTTAATGTATTTCTTTTTTTCAATTGAATTTTGTATTTAGCATTTCTTATCAAAGACAATTGTGGAGCTTTCTGTTGTCCATTTTGTTACCACGTTTGAAACTGTAAAATAAGATTTACTTCAATTAAATACATTAAATGCTTGTTACATTTCACAATTCTTATAAGCATTTCATATTACATAGCCCTTAGTTCTTCCCCAAACTCTGTGAAACCTACACAGCCTAGATCTTTTGCATGTAGTGGTACACTGCATAGAATCCTGGCTTAATATAAACACTTCCCAGCACAAGAGTAGAGTTCAGTCCCCAACAGTAAAAGTGGCTACAAATCTGCAAAATATTTTGTAAACATTAATCTTGATTTATTTATTTTTTGTTTTGTTTTTGAAAGGTTTATGCAAATGGAATTCGCAACATTGACCTCCATTTTATAATCCAGAAACTGGCAGCCCCTGTCATTTCTGTCCTACTCCTCTCTCTCTGTGTGCCCTATGTCATTGCTGTTGGCATTGTACCTGTAATAGGTAGGTTTTTCAGACCATTTCAGCATGTTGCATTAATTCCAGACACCTACAAGGTATAAACGCTTACAGCCGTGAAATATCATGGCACATTTCCAGAATCCAAGGAACACTGCTTTAGTGATGACTAAAGATGTTTTGGGAATCCTAACAAGCCAGCCTTTAGTGCAATTTATCTGCAAGTCTGTTACCATTCTATACTAATGGATCTGGTTTGTCTCACTAAGATGCCCACTCCTAGTTTCTTATAGGTTTTACTATGGAATCTGTGTGATACAATGCAGACTAAAAGTATTGATAGATGAGTTTTCTTAAACTGTCCCTGTTTTGCTTGATTTGTATACAGGGCTGGGCTGAAATCACTCACCTAAGGCTCATACACAGGCACACACACATACACACAGTGAGCATTTAAGACAAGTGTTGTGGTAGGATTTAACAGTTACTCACGGTAGAAAACATATCTGCTTTTATGGTATGACACTCAGTCCTGGAATAGACAAACAGTTAGGCATACATAATAATGTTTCCTCTTTTTAATTATACATTTACTCTTTGATCTTGATTCCTTTATTTCATACTTTTTTTTTTTATACCAAAGAAATTTTACAACTTTTTGAAGTGTTCATTAAGAAAAAACAATTGAACCAATATTGTTTGTTTTCTGCAGGTGTAGCTGATGAGATGCAGAACTTGGTTCAGCGTCGGATTTATCCTTTTCTTCTAATGGTGGTGATGTTGATAGGAATCCTGTCCTTTCAGATTCGCCAGTTTAAGCGCCTTTATGAACACATTAAAAATGACAAGTAGGTGCTTATTTAATTGTTCTAGAAAAAACTCCTATTTACGTAATGGTGGTGTGCTCTCTGACTGTCTGCATCCAAGTTGCACATGAAGCTGCCACTAAAGCACAGAATAGTGTTGTTGGGGTTGCGTGGTCTTTATCATTGAGTAAGGCTGGATGTTTTTCACGACTTTCGTGAAATTTACCCATTGTTGCGTAAGTAAATACAGCAAACGTTTGCCTTATTGATACAATGGCTTTCTTTTTGCCACTCTCCCATAAAGGCCAGTTTTGTTAAGCACCTGGGCTATTGTTGCGGTATGCACAGTGTCTCCCAGCTCAGCCATGGAAGATTGTAACTCCTTTAGAGTTGCCATAGGCCTCTTGGTGGTCTCCCTGATTAGTAACCGTCTCACCCGGATACTCAGTTTTTGAGGACGGCCTGTTCTAGACAGATTCACAGTTGTGCCATATTCTCTCCATTTCTTAATAATGGACTTTACTGTGCTCCAGGATATTCAATGCCTCAAATGTTTTTATATCCTACCCCTGATTGGTGCTTTTGAGGAAACTTATTCCGGATTTGCTTTCAATGTTCCTTAGTCTTCATGATGGAGTTTCTGTTAGGAAATGTATTAACCAACTGTGGGACCTCCCAGAGATAGGTGTATCTAACCTGAAATCATGTGAAACACCTTATTGCATACAGGTTGACTCCATTCAACTATTTGTGACTTCTAAAGACAATTGGTTGCACCAGAGCTTATTTAGGTGTGTCATAGCAAAGGGGGTGAATACTTATGCAATCAATTATTTTGGGTTTTATATTTGTAATTCATTTAGAACAATTTGTAGATTTTATTTTTTTCACTTTGACATTATGGACTTTTTTGTGTTGATCAGAGGCAAAAACTCCTAATTTTAAATCCATTTTGATTCCATGTTGTAACACAATAAAATATGGAAAAGTCCAAGAGAGAGAGGGGGGTGAATACTTTTGAGAGCCACTGTATGTGTTCTAGTTTAGTTTTTCAGCAGTGTTTTTAATGGTTACATTTTTCTTTTGTGCTTGTTTTTATATCCAGGTATCTTGTTGGTCAACGACTTGTGAACTACGAACGGAAGGCGGGCAAAGTTAGCTCGGCGCCACCAACCATCTCTCCTCCAGAATAGTGGTAGCTCCTTTTAGATCTGAACTCCCCATCACAGCCTTTTTCTCCCGGGCCCGAAGTTGGCTACCTTTGGGTCTATATTGCTCTTCTGTTGCTCTACATCCTAGTTTCAGGCAGTCTTGTCTTGTCTTGCCTTGCCTTGCCTTCTGTTATCCTGCTGGTCTGTGCTGCCTGAAATTTGTATATGTGTAAATAGAACAAGATACTGACCCTAAAAAGAAACTTGGATAAAAATAAGAATGTGCTTTGTACATCTTAAATAATGTATTTTAATTTATTAAATCTAGTTGTCACTTTATTTTGGGCTCTTGTCGTTCAGTCTAAATGACACTGTGCCGCAAACTAATAAGAGTGAGGAAGCACGGCGTTTTTTGATATTTATTTTTTTAAAGTTTCTGTAAAGAACAAGTATTGTGAAATCACCAATAGTGCACAAGTTGTACTTTCCCCAAAAAATCGGGGGTGGAAGCCTTCGCTTGTTTGGGAGATATTGGCAGGGTTTATTTTTAACAACAGAGACAATCATAGGGATTCTGAACATTTAGTTTTTTTGTGTGTGTGTGTGTAAGAAGACATTTAAATAAGCATTTTGATTTCATTTTTTGTAACAGAATTTTCACATAAAGTAGCACCAAATGTATACATAAAAATTGTGCGCAGTACCTTTCCCCATAACTACCAGTAGAGTGGTAATAATGTCACCTCACCCTTTTTAATGTTTTTCTATTTTTTATTGAAACATTTAAAAGCTTTAACATTGAGGTATACAGCACAAACAGAGGGCAAAAAAAAGCAGTTATGTTTTTTTGTGTTGTATCCATAGATGTTCTTGTTTACTGATAACTTAAATCCAATTATGGGGAAGGCTGTGTAGTTATTGCAGACTAAAATTATAGCAGTAGTTGAAGTATGATCTGTGGCATCATTTACTAATCTAAACTTTTAATGAGCAACAAGGAAAATTTACATTTTTGACTAACAGTAAAATTAAAATTGGGTTGTATCTTTACGATACTGTTTTGTTTATATTGCTTAAATGGTTAGTCAAAGCAGTGTGTCTGTTTTGCTAGTAGACAGAAACATAGACTGCATTCAAATACAGCTGTGGTTTGATAAACTGAAACTGGATAATCTGATACCTCATGTGACCTTTTAATAATATACATATACTTGCTGTAAACTCCCAACTATCTGAACAAAATGTGTGGTACAGAGCAGTTTGCTTAAAATAAATTGTCTACTGTTTGCTAAGTCAACCAAGTACTTAATCAAGATTATGTGTTATACATCATCAGTAACCACTGTTGTGAAATACATTTCTACATAAATGCAGGGGAAAAATCATGATGGTTATCAAAACTCTGAATCTTAAGCTTATTAATATTGTTGTAGACATACAACACAGTTTATAGATGAAAGCATTTGTTACAGGTAAATGTGTGTCACAGTACAGACAATATAACGTGAATAAACTTTGAATTTCCATTACTTAATTATAGTCTTAAAACAGAGGGAAGTAAAACCCTGCTCATTTCTGGTAATTCTACTCTTCCAAGTTCTTGTGAAGAACAAAGCTAGGTTTATTCCTTGTTTTTAAATGTCCACAAAAAAAAAGCAAATAAATAAATAGAATATCTCTTTAAGAACTTCTTGCTATGACTGTCTGAAATTCCTGGCAACTTCCTTTTTTTTTCCATGCATGATTTCTGGTTGCTGGAATGAGGGGAAAGAGTTATGTATTCCTGTAACTCGGAGATGCAGTGATTGGAAGGAAACTTTTAAAAGCAACAAGCAGTCACTGTGCCTCTTATGAGTCGCATGGTTTTGAACCTGTTGACTTAAGAATTTCATGTAACTATAAAAAAAATCAAAGTGTTCTTTTGTGTTTAGGAAGAGATTTACTATGTGTTAGCTTTTAGTCCTTTAAATAGAGTACACATTATGCAGGCGTAAGAGTGGGCAACTTCCAAAAGTGGAAAATAGTGGAGGGCGGGAGTGAGAGAGTGGTTTCCCCGTCACACTATAATTTTTTTGTTTTGTTTTTAAAGTTAAAACGTTGCCTTCTGAGACACCGGGTGGTTAATAATAGAAGTGGAGCATAATGGCATTAAGTAATTGTTAAATATCTACTGTAACCGTTTGTTTATACAAGAACTTGTCTAACAGTTTCTGTTGCATTTCTGTACTTCCATGAAAGTCTTAGTTGATTTTTGCAATGCAACTGTTAACTATGCTAAGGTGTCTCAGTTAATAGCACAACTTCACAGAAGTATCAAGGTTAACCAGTTTCATTTATAACTAATTTCTAACATCACTGTAAAGATATAAAAAATGTTAGTGGTATAACTTGATATTAACTGAGCAGATAAAATTAAATACAGGTATAACTTACCTGGGAGTTGGTAATTGGTAATTTTCGGCCTCTTGTTTTTATGTTTCTGTGTTTTGAAGTGATCATCTATAGCTTGTTTTTCTCGATCGCCAGTACGTCTTGCTTGCCTCGTCCAGCTTCCGAACATACTTTCCAACAAAAACCCCATCTGTTTCTGTGTTTAGCCACTTTCGGTTCTTAACACCTTTGTCAATCTCCTTTATATTGACCTCTTAGTCGTGCTCTACAAACAGCCTCGGGATTGTCAAATCATGAAATTGCAGGAGCAAAGAGAAAGCAGCATTGTGATAGGCTGAATAATTTTTCAGCTTCCAATCAACAAATGGGTACACCATACGCCTTGTATAAGTGTTAAACCGAAGCATGGCCGATTTTTAAAATAAAGAAAAAGCGGAAATCTGCAGAAACGTGGACGTTTCTCATGCTTGAGTATGCAAGTGACCTACAAAACTACAAAAGCAAGGCTGCATTTTGCTTTTAGCTTTAAAGGTGTCGCCATTTTAACCAAAATTGGTTGTTTTTTTTAGTATGTATGTTTAAGGTGCATGGCTATTTTAAGCGAGTAAAACTCTGTTCAGGATGCACAAGAATTTGTCAATTTATCTTGGTAGCTTGAATACCTGAATTGTGTATATATACAATTAATATGCTTTGGCATAGCTGTCAGTTTTCATAAGCATGCCCTTATAAACACTTACAAATAATCATGTCAAATATGCAGATATAAATGCTGTACTCCAGAACTGTTGTCTTGGAATTGTAGTTTTCCTTCCCAGTTGGTGTGTGAAAAGTAGTCGGATTTATAAATAATAAAAAAAAATGCACTGCTGGGTAAGTCAGATGCAAATGTAAAATACTTTTTATTTTAAATTTTATTAAATAGCAATTAAGACACGTGTTCTGTTTTGTTTTCTGGGGTGGGAGGGGGGAAACAAACTTTTTTTTTTTTTTTTTAGCAAAGAAATATGGGCTAGCTGACTCTTTGTATTTATTTATTTTCTTTTTAAACCCTTTGCATTATAGTGTATTCAGTGTCCTGACAATGCTGCTCAGTACGTTTAACTGGCTTATAGAGGTTACTACCTTGTGACCTGATTACAAAAAAATACAACCCGTTCTAAGTTAACTAAACTTACTAAAGACCCTTTTCACACTGGTGCTCCTGCCTGGGTCACAATCCAGCATAGTGTGAAACCATGTACTCCAATCGACAGCGACCCACCCCAGGATGTGGGTCGATTTAGATATGCTTTGACCGGGTCGACCGATCCAAAACGCATTTTGGGCATTCGTAAGCAAACAAACACAGTAACAGTCACGCTTGTGTGACAGAAAATTTCTGTTTGTTCTCTTTAGCCATATTTCTGTTGATTGAGACACAACATGAACCAGATTGCAGCAGGGATGAAGAAATATTTGCTCTAAACAACATTTGGGCCGACAATTCAATCCAAAGAAGCTTGTGACACCCAGGTCGATCCGGCTTCAAAAAGTAGTTCAGACATACTCTTCACTCCATTTCCAGCGGTGTCCTCTGGGCCTGGTCTTTGTGAAGAAGGTGATAGAGACAAGGATTGACTTTGTTGACTCTCAAGTGACATTGATTTTAGTAAGTAGTAAGCTACTGGGGATCCTTATTGTTACATATCTTGTAGTAATGTAATACCTTTCATTTTAAACTTACAAAAACAATTTGGACAACAAACAGTGAATGGCCAGCATAAACACAACATAGTAAATGGGAACACCTCTAAAACAAAGACATTTATAAAATCTTACCACTATAATATAATGCTGTGTATGTCACCACTTAGAAATACAGTTTTGTATCCAGGATTTATCATATTTTTAAACAAATGTATTTAATTACTAAAAATGATTGTTTTTCCATAGAAATTTCTATGACATCAAACATTACATATAAACCACAAACATGTTCAGGGCTGGTAGACTTCGGTCAGCTCAAACCACCTTGTTGAGCAGGTACTATATATGTAATATATGATAGATGGTGGGACTATGTCGAGATCTTTGGGAACTAGGGGGAACAAAAGCTATATTCCAGACTTTTCCTTTCGAATAACAGAGTTCTGTGTTCAATAGCTCTGCAATGGTCTGAGTCCCTTCACCCAGGAGATGGGTGGTCATCAGCCTGTGCCCTATGTAGGTAGTCCTTCTGCTGGGCAGGTGAAAGGAGCACAAGAACTTGCAGTAAAAGATTGAACAGGGTGAGGTCAGGTAATAGATGCGCATTTCCTTGAAATCTTTCAGACAACATGCATCCAGTGTAAATTTGTAAAGGTCCTTCCAACAGTTGTGTCTTATCTGTCATCATCCCTCATTCCCTTACTCCTGCTCTTTACCTCCACCTTGTGGCCACTGTCCCTTCAAGAACTAAGGTTTCACCCTGCCTGCAAAGACTCAATTTTCGTGGCTATGTGCTAAATCTGTTTACAGCGCTAGTAGAGACTGGAATCCACCTCTAAAGCCAACGTCACAGAGATGGGCTTGGGGCGGTCAATACCCCTGTGTGTGCGTTCTGCACCTGGGCAGACAAAAGCTTAACTTCAAAACCCAGCTGGGATAGGAGCCAGCCAAAAAGTTGTTGCTCTCATAGCAGAACCCTCCACGGCGCTGCACAACATTTAAAAAAAAAATCTGAGGTAGTTTCAGCCAGATGTCCTCTCCAGAATGAACTGGCAGACTCTCAAATAGTACAGGTGGTAACGATGGACCTGCTGCAAGGTCTCCAGAGTGGCTGCCATGGGGCTGGCACAGCCAATCCTGCACAGATACTACCCAGCATCCAGCATCAAACCCTGCTCACTGTTTCACCTGGCAGTATGTGTTAAACATGGAAATCCCATCTCACTAATGTTCACTGAGGACACCTAGAGAGAGACTTGAAAGAAAAAAACGTTTTCTCTTTTTCTTTATAATATTTTTGTCATAATAACTCACCATCTTGTCAAGTAAAAAGCATGTTTCCTATAATTTCTATTTTTTTTTTTTTTTTTTTTTTGCTGAGCTTTAAAAATACCGAAATCACAATTGAACAAACAAGGTGTTTCACTGGATACGGAAAGGGAAGTAAGTGCTCATTTCCATATTGCAAACAATAAGTGGTCTGTAAGTATCACAGTAAGGAGGACCCCAAGGATGTCCCAACCGTAATGTTGATAAATTAACCATCTTAAAAAATAAATGAACCATACTGTTGATAAATTAACCGTGCTGTTTATAAATTAAATATACAGTTAATAAATTAACCATCTTAAAAATAAATTAACCATGCTGTTTATAAATGAATTATTTCCAGAACGGCGGTAACTCGTAGTTTTCCTTTAATTTTAACTTTCATTAAACCAAGTTACTATATTTGGCATAATCCACCTCAAGCTCCATACAGACAGTTTTTTAAACCTTCCAAAAAAAAAAAAAAAAAAAAAAAAAAAAAAAACAGATAAATCTAACATTTTATCGTAAAGATACAACAAAAGCGTATCACTTTTTTTCTGTTATAAACATAGTATAGCGGTCATTGCTATTTTGATTTCGTATTTTTGGTAAGAATGTTTTTATATGCGCCAACAAAACAACCAGTTCACATTTGTACATTATGAAAATGTTTGTATACAGACCGTCACCTAAACCGTTCTTGATCTGTACAAGTTTATTAGGAATTTTGTTAAAAGTATATTTTCATCACGATCGACTGTCAAAAAGGGTACATCAATCAATCAATCAATTTTATTTTATATAGCGCCTTTCATACTGAACCACCGTAAAGCATTTCAAAATAGTGAGGGGCAATGCATAATACATTAAATACAGTGAAATACAGTAAATTAAATACAAACAGTAAAAAAAATGCAAATACATTAAATACAGCCTTAATACATTAAATACAAGGATGCGTGTGTCATACAGAATTATACGAATAAGATGGCGTGAATAACAGCTAATAACATTTGTCAGTTAATTTGAAGCGAGAGACTAAAGCTGGGAGAGAGTTGCAGAGCCGGGGCCATGAAGCTAAAAAAGCGCGCTCATGTGGTGCACTTTTGCTTGGGTATAACAAGCACGCCAGTCAGAGGACCTCAGTCAGCTACCGTGCAGGGACATAGCGGGCCATCTTGTTGGAGAGCTAGTCAGGACCTGTTTGATGAAAGGCAAGCGGGAGAACATTGAAAGTAATCCTGAACTTTACAGGTAGCCAGTGCAGCTGAGCAAGACGGGGTAATGTGATCATGTTTTTGTTTTTTTTACATTAGTAAGAATCCTACCAGCGGCATTTTGAACCAGCTGCAATCGGTTTGTGGCGCGTGACAGAAGACCACCATAGAGAGAGTTGCAGTAATTGAGTCGAAAGGAGGTCATCAGTACATGTATTTCTGCATCTGGGAGGGAAAGTTAGGGACTGATGTGGTAGAGGCTTTGACTAGAGGAGAATTGGGCATCAAATTGAGAGGTTACTATCCATAAGTACACCAAGGCTTCGTACAGTGAGCATAAGGCAGCAGCAGACAGTTCAGACCGAGGTTCAAGGCAGCAATATTGAGATTCTTGAGCTGATTTTTCTGTCCTACAAGAAGTTCAGATTTGTTAGTGTTGAGCTTTAGAAATGATAGAATAGATAATTCAATACAACTCAAAGATGTTTCTTAACGTTTGTTGAATAACACGACCTCTTCGACTATGGAGAGGATAGTTATTTTTCTTGTTGTTTAATGATAGCTTACAAAACGGTTTGAATATAGCGCCAAAGGGCACCGATTGATGTCTTTCGTGTTTTGTTTTTGTTTTTGTTTTTTCTTCAAAGCATCGCTGTTGCCACCTTTTGGTCGGAGGTAAGTATCTCATTTTTGGAAGGCAGGCTACTATGTTCTTGGCCTCGTTAAACATACTTAAATTTATGCGAAAAACATAAAAGATGCACTTTTAGCTTAATGGTATTTTTGGTATGTCCGTTTACCTGTTACCAGTACTATAACAAAAACACACATCCATAGCTTCAAACACTCAATAGCAGATCCTAAGGTAAAACAAACGAAGAAAGTTAAGAAGAAACGTTTCAGCTAATTCCTTTAGGCCAAGTATTTTCCGATCTATGCTATTATGATCTCTGTGGCTTGAGCAAAGCGTGAAATAAGTCACGTGATCATAGAAGCTTGAGCAGTTGCTTGGAGATGGGTTCTATAACACCACCGTTGCTAGGAGACTGTCTGCAGTTTGATCCAGGTGTACAATTTTGTCACTGGCGAAAAGAGGAACAGCAGAGACGCGTATACAAACTTAAACATTATTTTTTGACGTTCGTCTTAAAATCTTGAGTCTAATACAGCACGTCAAATCAGGTAATCATTGCATAGATATAATAAATACATTTAGCTCTTGATTTGTTTACAGACGCTGCGTAGTAAAGCACGACTTGAAGTAACAACGTTTTTTCATAATACATTATTGCTTACTTTAGTTGCTGCTGTATTATGTGCAAAGTCATAGCACCTTTGATTCCATTTATTTGATCAGTTCGTTTTTGAAGATTGTTGGCATACAGCGTGATGTTTGTAATTTAAGGTTTTGCTTTTATAAATGTGTTTGAGCTGCAGCTCTTGTAAAGTTACAATATATTAAACTCAAAATATATTATGTTTTTATTTTATTTTTTACTTCTAGAACAGTTGTTTAATTGTAGTCATAACTTTTCAGCAAAGGACTTGGAGCAGTTTTACCGTGAGTGATAGTGTTACCATGTGGCCTGGTACCTATTTTTTGTTTGTTGGTGTTTTTCATTCTTTCATTAGATTTATAAAGATGTTAATCGTTTTGTCCAGAATTCCCTTTCAGGAGTCATGCCCCTTCCAGATACTATGTTCTGTGCCCAACAGATCAACATACCTACAGAACTGCCCGACATTCTGAAACAGTTTACTAAAGCTGCTATCAGAACCCAGCCTCATGATGTACTTCAGTGGTCAGCTGCGTAAGTGAAACCATCTTTCTAAGGCTTGCAAGCAAAGTAGTTGTGTCAAGTTGTTAAACTAGTCTGTATAGTAGACTAATCATTCTAACCTCTTATTTTTAGGTTTTATACTATATGGAATCAATATTACCATTAATGTTATGTTTGAAAAATAAAAAATAAATGAGATATTTTCAATGTACTGTGATCATTTACAGGTATTTCTCAAGTCTGGCTTCTGGAGAAACCCTTCCTGTTAAGGAGAGGCTTGAAATGCCAGTAGCAACACAGAAGACAGACACTGGGCTTACACCTGGCCTTTTGAAGATTTTGCATAAACAGGTAGAACCCCTGTTTCTTATATCTTTCTGGGATGGCATAGCCCTACTGGGGGATAGAGTGAAGACTGTCTTGCTGTATGTCATTTTAGAGTTTTGCAAAAAAAAAAATCTAGAAAACTATTTGTGCAATTGTAATGAAACTAGCTAACTAAAGACATTGTTCATAAAAAACAAAAAAAAATTAGCAGATCAAAGTCTTGGGGTATATGGAGGCACCCCATTTCTCTGTTTGCATGTCAAACTTACATCTTCATGTGGTTATTCAGAACATAGTGATCAACCTTGTCATGTTCTCGATTGCTCGAATTTTGAATGTACAAGAATGGCAAGGGAGGAATGTCACTGATATGCATGTTATTATTGGGAATCAAGTCAATAATGGGAAAGATCCAACTTGTTGCACTGCCCTCTGTTTGTTCTAGCTTTCTCCCAAAGGGACTGTGGAGAAGGCAGAATTGGAACAGCGATGGAAAGAACTCTGCCTACCAAAGGAACAGCTTAACAGCATTATAGAGCTAGGAAACTTTGGCACCAGTATTGTGTGGATTGAATTCTTTGCTTTGGGCTGCAGTGCACTGAATGGGGTATGTACAGGGAGTTTATGAAATTAAAAGAGAATAATGTTGCCATCTTTGATTCCAGTCCAGTGTAAATAATACATTTCCGATATTGCTTCAGCATAACTACAAACTTAGTTTAAAAATGCTTCCTTTTGTTATTCAACGCAGATCTATTCATTAGGTTTATGCCAGTGTTGCTAGCAAAATCCCATAGGTGTGTTGTCACTGCTTGTATTTTTTCTACACTCCAGACAGTGCTTTCATACTGTAATATACAGAAATGATTTTAAGGTTGAAGACTCAACTCAACATGAGTTTATTACTTCTGTATGTGTAATTAAGCAATACCCACAGGGTTCATTGTGAGTAATAGGAGACTGCAGTTTTCTGAACAGCTCAAATCGTGTTATTTTGGATTTCAGTTGAAAAAGTCAGTTACGTCCATTCTGCTTAACCTAGTCAGTCATATGCCTCGTCAATTTACCCATTGTAACATTTGGTGTGTTATCGCAAGATAACAGGATTTGGCATCCCAATGAAAGTGAATGTAAGAGCAAGTTCACTTGCATATAGTTGTATGTTCATTTTTGTGTGAAAAAAGATTGCACTTTAGCTTCATAAAATATACAAAAATATACAGCAAAGTGTTACATTAAGTGACACATCAAATGTTCTGTTTTGATTAGACATACATATACATAAGCGCAGTTTAAGAAAATAATATCTGTATTGGATTAGTCAGAACAAATACCAAATGTTATTTTCTTGGGAGTATGATAAAATGCTGTTTCAGAAAGATGATGTTATTAGGAAAAAATTGTAATGCAGAAGAAATCTTTTTTTCTTCAGATTTTTACGGTGCAAAAAAACCCATCCCTGCTAGCCTCAGACACTAGATGGAGATGTGACTCCAGCAACAGCATGCAAGCACACTCAACTGCAATTTGTTCTTTAGGCCATGGTTATCTTTTAATGAGAAGTAAAGATTAGGAAAAAAGGAAAGGATGAAAGGTCAAAACAGTAGATCTAAACACAGTAATGTCACTTTCACTCTATTAATAGGGCTGGCGTTAGAGAAGGGTCCGTGTTTGCATTTATTTAGGGTGACAGTATTATCTTCTGCAGTTCTCAGTCACCTAGGAGATTGTTTAGTCTTATCCAGTTTGTATCAGCTGTTAAGAGTTTCGGTGTACCCAAAAGAGCTGACAGGTAGGAAGCAGGCAAAGGTAAGAGAGGTCTTGTACAAGCCACCATCCCTTGATATGCAGTTGGATGCACGGCAAAAACATTGTAAAATATTATTGCAGACCCTTTTCTGGCATTGATTAAAAAATAAAAAACATGTCTTAGTTGCTGGCAATTTAAAGTGTATTTAATGTAAGCGTTCTTTTTATTCAAGCAAACATCAATATCAATGGACAGGGTCTGCCACACACTACCTACATTACATTATATAAAATCAATGTTCCTACTTAAGCCTTGGTTTCATTTAGGCCATATAGAGACTTCCAGAGAAGGGATCATTAACGTACGGTTACAATACCTTAAGCTCTTTGGCTGCCAATATTGTTATAACTCTGATGAAAAGGCCTGTATTTTATTTTTTTTTTAACAATTTTAGTTTTTATATAGAATTTAATTTATTAGGAGGGTTGCAAATTATGGAGTATGTGCAGTATGATAACCAAATATTATTCAGTTTTAAACATAGGAGAAAGTGTCTTTTTATACTGACTGGACAAATAATAGTGACCTGCTGTTCAAGCCCACAATGCTTAGCTCCTGGGCCCATTAATTAAGTGGAAACAGGTGTGTCTTGTCTAGCGTTGAAGGTTTCTATAAGTCATGCTACCGTAACATGTCCATTGCTTGTCACAATACTTTGCACACATCTGAGGGCTCTGTCCATCAATTCCCATTTGTGATCAGAGTTGTTCTTTTCAGTGGTGGTTTTCTGAAAACCTGCCAGTGTGATGATGTACACATTGATCAATGTAGCCACTGCATTGACAGACAAACCAGTTGCACAGGCACCCACTATTTATTTGTCAGGGACAGATGCAATAATAACATGTTTCATTTACTTAACACAAGATGCATTTAATTTTCAATTTAGCCGATTGGCTAATTTCCATTGATAGTCCCTGCCCATTGTGCAGTCAGTGAGATTCTTCTGATCCTTCTTCCCATAGTTCCTGCTGAATAGTTGCACACAACTGCCACATAGCTTATGCAGGATGCAGCAATATTTAAGGGTAGTCTCACTACCATGCTTGCTTGCCTATCATGTTTTTCTTGTGTTACAGACTATCACAACCTCTCTGAAGTGTGCATGTGAAATCCTTACAGCTGACCCAGAGGGAGGAGCAGCTCGCATTCCATTTGAAACATTTACATTTCTCTTTACCTACCTGAACAAGTTTGATGGTGAGATGCCTCAGGACCAGATTGACAGCTATCTGAATAGCCTTGAGGAGGAAGCGTGAGTACTGTGCAACTTTATTTTGCAAATTTGTATGGCTACAGTTGTAAGTTACTAGAGGTTTTCAAGTACACATAGAGCTTGGGCAGGAACAGATTGTTTTTACATCGCCAGTGCCTGCTCAGAACCACAACAGAAGGCTGGTTGTAACCTGAGATCTGTGATTTAAAAATGGGGACTTTGATCCCTAACAGATAATAAGATAATTAATTCAGTATTTGGGGAAATACAACAACAAAAAAAGAATTTACACTGTATTGTGTAGTTACACAATATTAATGTTGTGCTTTAATGTTTGGTTTTGTGTGACACACAGGACAAAACATGAGGGAATGATTAATGTGTCAAATATCAACCGTAGAAAATAGAAGTCATAGGAAAGAAGGAAGGAGATAAGAACTGAAGAAAGAAAGAAAGAAAGAAAGAAAGAAAGAAGGCAGGATAAACACAGGAGAGAAACATAGATGAACTGCCTTTCTAATGTGTGGCAGTTGTAAACTAGAATTGTTCTTTTAAATATATCAAATATTAATCACATCCTGTGGTATTTGTCTTTTATTGACTCTTTGCTCATGTCGTTTGTGTATTTTGCAATAGCTTTTCCCCATTCTTTTTGGCACCTGAGAAGTATAGCTAGGTTGAGGCCTATGCTGTCCCAAGATTCACACTTTTGTAACCTCAAGGCTTTATTATTCTAGTTCCTTGTTTGACTGCCTAGATGCCTCACTGAATAGGTTGCAGCTAGTTGAAAAGGTCACTATATTGGCTTCCAGTAAAGCATTGTATTGATTTTAAAATGTTGCTCCTTTTTTATAAGACTAACTGTGGTTTTGGTCCTGCCTATGTGCGTGAGACAGGACCACAAAACCACAAGTTTTCCAATATTTAGTATAGTCATTTTTTTAAAAAAATTATTTGGCCTATTATTTGCAAGTAGTTTAGGGATCTTTTTTAAGTTTGTCATGTTTTTGTAAAGCACCCTGCAATGCTTATAAATGATGAACTGCATTCATCATATTGAAGACTGCAGATTGGTTTAATGGTGCAGACAAACGTGGCAAACAGACCTTATAGAGAGCAATATCTTGTTACGCAAGTAAAAAAATAAGACTAATCTACTTTAATATATTGTGTTCAAGTTCAGTTTGTGGAAATACTGATTAATGAATATCATAAAAGATCAATCTCTCTATGTACCACCTAGTGGCTATTTTTATAAATTACAACATCAGTGCGCATTACTGGTTGATACAAACCAGTAGATTTATATTTAAATGGTAGTTCATTAATATTTTCTTTTCTCTTAAGCATTTTTTTACTGCCCCCTTTGTGTTGAGACACTCTTGTTCTTTTCATGATATGCAAATAATTCAAATGCAACACTTCAGGTAAATCGCTCCTTATATCAAAGCCGTACTGTAGTTCACATGGCCTGATTGCAGCAAAGCCGCTGGAATGAGTTTGAACAACACATGGTATCAGGTAGCAGCAACAACTTTTCATCTATAATGTGGGCTTTTGAGATATCTGCATTTTCCGGATTGCAATATAAACTATATGCACATGAACAGAATACATTTAACAGTAGGAAAGGGGGACCAGTTATAATACAGTTAGTGCTAATAAGATGTAAAGCATTGGTTGCCACACCTTTACCAGAATGTTACCACTAACATCTTGTATATTCTTAAAATAATGAGTTTGTTGATACATAGGGGCTTTGAAACATTAAGACAGAATTTCAGAAGCAGGATCTTAAAAGTCAGGAAGACTGAAAAGATGTTATATGTTTGGATAATTTAGTTCTGATTAGTGAGAAAGTAGGAGCAAAAGTGTAAAAATGACTTCTATGACAAAACAAGTTGTTTTTGAGTGTTCTTTTATAAACAAAATGAGTTGTTCAACAATTGCTTTTTGTTTGTTTTTTCTCCAGAAAGCAGCAATTTGGGATGGTGCAGCCATCAAACTTCACAGGACTGAACAGACCCAAACTGCCTAACTAAGGAGAACTTTGTTTCACCTGCTGTCATGTTGCTGGGGTCTAGTTCAATTATGTAAACTGGCGGATCCTAGTAACGGCATCCTAAAATGCAAGCCCTGTATAAGAATATCTAAGTTGTAATTTGTCATCATCTTATTGAGTTGCAATGTTTTATATGAACACTTAAATGAACCTCAGTCAGCCTTCTCGCACGAAAGAAAACGACCTTACTTGAAGTATAATAGAAATTATATGTTAAAAAGATCAATAATTCCTTTCGGAATCGGAATCAAGTTAAAATAAGTAGGTCACTTGCTTAGACGAGATAAAAATTTCCTTTCTAGCTTATCTTAGAAAGTGAATGTGCCCAACTCTTAAGTCATGTATACTGTACCAGATGAACAATGGTCTGTGTCTATTGGTGCCTCCAAGAGTTTCAAAGTGCTTTTTTTATATTTGACTTGCTGGGTTCTGTTGCTCTGGTATTGACTTGTTACCTGGCTTTGAACTTGTCTGAAGACCAATAAATCCTGGGTCACCTTTCATCTACCATCTACCATACAATGTAACAGGCCCAACTACTCTTGCTGCCTCTGTCAAGTAGGTGAGGCTGGCAGAGTTGAAAGTCACCTTGTCACAAAAGGAAGGCTGTTCAGTCCCAGAATTTGGGATAATAACAGTTCAAAGTAAGTTGAAAGCCAGGTAAAGGAAGATTTGGAGATAAATGTTTACTCACTCCACTCAGAATGATTGTCTACAATATATAATTATAAGGGGATTTTTAAATCACATAAGCTACTTACTATTTAAATAAACAAGCACAATACAGTTATAGAAAGATTTATAAATATGTTGTGCCAGGTGTGTTTTAATGCTAATTGAAGGGGTTGTGGGTATCCACTGACAGAAGGGAGAGAAACAAAAGCTGACGTTGTAATGCCACTCTTGCCCATGTGGCATTTACAGTATTTACTAATGCAGGTAGCCACCACTAGGGTAACAGCATAGGAAATCCCTTTGAGGGGGTCAAGCATGTGTAACTATCAGCAGTGGTACAGCACACAGGCACATCTACAAAAACTGGATTGTAAACAAAAAAATATAAATGCAAAATAAAACACAGCTACAAAATAAAAGCTGCCTATAGCCAGCACAGTGCTGCTCCCACTACAGGAATCTTCACTGACAAATACAGCGTTGGTATAGTAAATTGGGATTTTAAATCCTCTGTGCTAGTTCTTATACTAAGTTATTATTGCCCCAGTTGCACACACAGTGGCGCATAGTGAGTAGTACAGTGTTTGCTTTCTGGCAGTTTCCGTCATCAAGACCACCACAAGGGTGTGTCAGCAACTCCCTTTTATAATGAGATTCTCCACTGGGATACACCCACAGGCCAGTTAGAGATCTGCAGCTGCCCAATCCCTGGCTGCCGCCCCCTGTAAACAAATAGTTCTCTAGTGGAGCGTTTGGCTCTTTCCTGTAGATCAGTGGCTATGGAGGGCCGGTGTCTCTCCTGGTTTTTGTTCTAACCATACCCTAAATTGGATAATTGGACAATTAAGCTTCTAATCAGGTCCAATAAAATACTTTAGAGTGCAGTTGGAATAAAAACCTGCAGGGAGACTGGCCCCCCAGGACCGAGTTGTGAACCACTGCTGTAGACGCACGCATACACCGGAGAAGCCAGAGGGGCAGTGTTGAATCTGATACAGGCCCTGATAACAAGGCTTTTACGAGTGAGTTATTTAAATATCCCCTTTGGACACAATGATGTGTTTCATATTAAAAATGACACTTGTGTAAAATATTGAAAAGTATCTTAAAAATCTTTAAAAAAAAAAAAATATGACTTCAAATTTAATTCAATGGATTTTATTTTCACAGCTGCTCCATTTGATGTGAATGTGATTAAGCTTGTGATTAAGGTCATGAGATTGGGCCATGCTCCCTATGCTTTTAAATCCTGCACAAAATGATTGTGCCTGTTGAAGCTGCTCAACTATGGGAAGAATCAAGATGCTTTTGAAGCAATTACGCAACGAGATGTAATTTACAGTTTCCTCTTCTCTGACTTATATCAGACAGCACAGAAAGTGGGTGGCATTGAATACAAAAAACATTACATTAAGTTCAAAAGCATTTAGTACTCTGCATGGGAATCACCATTCAGGCCTGAAAAATGAGTTACCCTATATTTATCCTTTACTACTCATCAGTAAGTGATTTATTTGACAAAAATTGCATTTCTGTACATTACATGGTAACATCCCTTTCTCACTCCAGCATGTTTGTTGGAAACAGGTCCCTAGTGTATTCTTTTTGGAAATCACCGACATAATCCTTTTATAATACCCCAAAGGGTTCATGTCCATTTTTTACATCTGTGTTTGAGTCGATCATTAAAAATGGTCAGAGTGGGACATGTAGTGTAATGAGGGGAGTTTAAAATAACTAGATCACAACAAAGAGGCTGACATTCCCATAGCATGCGTTGTAGCAGCAATGTTGCCAGGCTGCTTGAAAATGCATGCTTCTGTCAGGTTTATGGAGATAAGAACACTGATTGGGGCGGGGGAGGGCGATTGCCAAAAAATATGAACATTAACATACAAAAATGATTTTATGTAGCATCTTTTGTGCAGACACCCCATGCTAACATGCAAACAAAAAGGTTTAATATTCAGTGACAGAGGAAAGGGAAGGAGGCATATTACCGGCACAAAAATGCAGTCACAATTTGTTTTTGTTTATTTATGAAACTTCCATAATATGCTTTTGTTCCCCGGTGTGAAAGTTTTCTGACCTCCATAGGATGATGCCTATATATTCTGCCACATAAGCAATTTCACCAACCCTAATAAACATCCTACAGCTTTCACCATTCTGTTACTTTTATACAGTGGCTCATTGAGGGCTTGGGGAAAATTTTATTAGAAAGAATGTGTTATGTCTCGATCCTGAGAATTTATCTTGCGATCTTGACAGCGATTTGAAATTGAGATCCTGAGATAAAAAAAAATAGAAACGTGTTTTGTCGAGATCACAAAACAAATGTCTTGTGATCTCAACAAAACACGTCTTTTTTTTTTCCACTGTCCTTAATGCGCCCCTGTACTTTTATAATATCTAGTTCCAGTAAATAAAAGGATTGCCACATATCTTACTGATCAGTGCAGGATATGTCTTGTGAGTCTGATGTCAGAGACATTGTAGTGGCTCACTGAATCAGCAGAGCCTGATGAAACAAAAAGCCTTTTTGTTGGGATTTGTACTTTTTCATGTCAAAGCATGGGCATCTCTGATATCTAATACAGCAGCTGCTTGTTTAAACTAATGTTGGAAATCTGTAAGACACTTTGTTGCCAGGTGAACACAGTAGATTAAACTAAATCCCAGATGACTCCTCAGAAAAAGGACAAGCAGGCAAAATGTGGCTGATACAGAATAGCGGTTCAAAGAGCCAGGCCAAACAAACCAGAGGTGCTAGGCGATCTCACAACTGACAGTTCAGTGCTTCCATTTTCTGAAAAATCCAATTAAAAAAAAAAACAAGGCAATATAGCTAATTACTGGACAAGGACAATGTGATAATTGACTTAGTAACAGTCAAATGGCACAAAGGCAATCAGAAAAGCCCTACAAGATAAACTTCTTTTAGTAGTGCACTTATTTTATAAGCATGTGAAGTGCTCCAGTCAACAGGGGCCTAGGGTGAAAATGTAGCTGATACAGAGGATCTAAAAAATTAAAGCCAATTCTTTTATTTGTTTTTTGGGAGATTCAGTCTTAGAAAAGAATAGGAATACTTAGCCTGGGTTTAAATCAATGTTTATGGTGCCGCCATGCTTTATAATGGATATGGTCATTTTGATTTACTCCAGATCAAAGACTTCCATCATTATTATAGTAATCAATTGTGAAAGGAGCTGTTAGAGTATCTCTAAAACATTACACAATTTGTTTTAATGTTAATGTGAAACTTCAAAAGAAGTACTATCGTGAAATTAATCATACCCTTAATATTCAGTGCAATAATACAATTTTAATTTGTAAATATCACATATATACACACACACACACCAATCAGTTAAAATCATAAATCAGTACCAGTATGTTAAATTGAAATGTGTTGAGCGGAGCAGATAGATTTAATGAAACTATTTTCAACAATATATTTTTCAATCTGTCGAGAGGGATTTATAGATGACAGCATCTGGTTTCCCAACATGATAATGCCGTGCTACAAACACATACTGGGAGAAATGTGAATAGGGAGTCCCGATCCCTCATTTACTGTAAGTGACAGTAAAATTAAAATGTCCTATTTATGTGAAAAGTAATTGAAAAGACATAGCACGTAAGTACTACTCTAATCATAACAAAACTGTCCTGCACTTCTGTAATGACAGGACCCAAAAACCCACGAAGTGCTGGGACACCAGAAGTTCCAACACAGGTTTGTGGGTAGTGCATATATCCAGTTACTGCATGCCTTTTCCTTTTTCTTCAACTTTTCCAACTAACGTGTCCCATGATAACATAAACAAGTTGATAAAATGTATTGTGCTTACATGTGGGCAGAGGGTATTTTGAGCACCTATCATTGGGTGTTGTAGCTTCAAGGGAAAGGTGAAGGGGAGGGTGTACATTGATGCAGCTTATTATCAACATTGGCGATACACACGAGATCGGATTCCTGTGACTGCAGGAATATCAACAGTCAAGAGAGAAAATAGGAAGAATGGGTAGCCAGATGGAGGGATGCTTATATGGTTCTTTTCTGTCCCAGCAAGCACATATTTTGACTTAATGACTCTCCAGTTCCATCAGCTCTATATGTACCATGCCCTATGGGATTTTGATGGTTCCTAGATTTCTGGGTCATCAAGTTTGCAATCAGAGCAAATAAAGGTTTTTATAGCCTGGCTGCTCAGCGTCACAGTGGTCTTTCAAGCCACTAAGTCCCTGTTCTGATTTCACACTGAGCCAAAGGATTCAGGTGATCTATAGCTGCCTGTTCATCATTTTAGTTTCGTGGACTCTAGTGCACTATTTAATTCCACATGTACAAGTTAAATGCCAACACATATAGGACAACTCTTTTGGCAGAGCATCTAGCGGCTGCTACTTGCTGCAGTAGCTGCTTCAGGCAGAGGTACAACATACCAACCAGTCAATGTGCCTCAAGATGCACAAATGAAGAATCCAATCAATCTAAAAAGGATAGGCATAATATAATGATTTAACGTTAACAAGATTTTCAATTAATAGTTTTCATATCATCTGAGAACAGCACAGAGCACACGGTTATTTTTCTATCTTTACCCACCTGTCATTGTGTCCTAAGCAAATCCAGACATCTTTTGTTTTCTGATTTGTGAGATGCTGCTCTTTGTTGTATTAAAATGCGTAACTCACTTGAAGTACAAGGAGTCCGTCTTGAGTAAAAAAGAATGATGTCATTAAGTGAAGTCTATTTTTGGCGCCCTCCCAGCCTGTACTGCACTGTCAGTTTGAAGCCTTGGAAGATGAATGGCTGCTTATACAATAAGACGTTTCCTACTTCTATCAGACTTCATCACCAGGATGTTCAAAGTACTATTATAGCTGTAGGTGGTGGCTCAACCTTTTACTAGTAATTAACACATGGGTGTGCTAAAGGTATATACCGCACACTGTAGGGTCAACAGCCTGGGTCACGCACAATCATATATGTCAAATCTACAGGGATTTCATTTAGAAAGACTGATGACTAATAAAACCCCTGCTGGAAATTAAGCCTCTTATACCCCCAGAATCTAATTAGCTTATGAGTTGTTATGTTGTGTGTAGGGAGCCTCTAACACAACATAATACATACCAGTTGTGTGTAGGCTATTTCATGCTGTGTGGGCAAACAGGTGCTGAATTGTGTCTGAGATGTCCCTTATAGTAAGAGTTTTGTTGTTTTATTAACCCTAATTCTGCTGTGTGTTCTATGCACCCTGTCGTGATTGCCGACATGTGATTTATAATAAGGATGTCGATATCAATGTCTTATCACAACTGGACCAGCAGTTCTAAATATATGTAATAATAATAATAATAATAATAATAATAATAATATAAATAATAATAATAATATAATAATAATAATACATGCAGACAGAGTCCCCCATAAAAGGATGCCCTCATCAAAAGCTTTGTAATAGTCACAATAACATTAATTATAGGTGATACAGATATTCAATCCTGAAAAACCTAGCTAATAAATTACTAGGTTTCTTTTTTTCTTATTATAAAAAATTGACTCTCACTTTTAAAATGTATTAACAGTAAGTAAAGGAGTTGGTTTGGTATCACTGTAATGAAATTACAGGCAACACATCTCATTTTTTAGTCACAAGTCACATGTGTGTTCTATTTGAATATTTACATGTTTTGAGACTGATAATTTATGCCCACTGGCAGTTCTATATTAAAAATAACAGAATTAAAAATGTAAGCTTTTCACAATGTTTCCTGCCACAAGCATTTAATCACATTTTTTTATTTTTTATTTGTTTCCTCTCTGGTGTTTGTTTGTTTCTGTCTATTTATTTATTTTTGAATGTTTAAATAAATATTCTACCAAATGCCCTGTTAGTTTATTTCAAACTCACTTCTCTGGGAGATGCATTCAAACTAAATTTCCATTTATTTTACCCCACAGGAGGATAATACATACCAGTACAATGTATACATGTACCAGTATTGAGAACTGCACATTCTAGAGGCTGAAAATAAAGAATTAAACCATAACCCCTTCAAATAAATGAAGACATACCAGAAACAGTAGTATTATAAAATATATTTATGTATTTATTTTTAGCAAACAAACGTGAATAAATTATCAGACAGAATCTTCTTCTCTAGCTAACAAGAGTGCATTTATGCTGATTGAATACTGCCGAGAATGTGGACCGTAGCTCAACTGGGAACCCCCACAACAAAAACAAAGTGAATGTAAAAAAAGTAAGCAAAACTCAAAACTAACCAAATCCAAAGCAAACCAAACTACTATTCTGTAAACTAATACTGTGAACTACCAAATGAATTACAACGTGCACACAAACGCAATTGAAAGTGCCAGTTTATCCCGATTGGTAGTGCAGCAGGAGGAAAAAAGCTTCTTTACTTCTGCAGAGTAGACAAAAACCGTATTCCAATAGCTTTGGAAGGGTTATTCTCAATGAGAATTATTTAAAAGTGTTAACAAGCATTCAGTATACAAGAGCACACATTCAAAGGAAAGAAAATAAACCAGAAACACAAAAGAATTTAAACAATGTACAAAAAACAATCAAAAAAGCAATACATGAAAAGAAAATATAAAAAACAAAACTCTGCAAACACAAAAAAATGACAGTGACCAGTCACTGTTTGTACAAAAGAAAACAAATACATATCTATAAAAACAATACCTCCAGACGGCAAGAATCCAAACACAAATGCCCGTCCTAAATCCAAAAAAAAAAAAAAAAAAAAAAAAGGCTACCTCGAAGCCAAGTTCTTCCTCAGCAGGGGTTCGAGCTCCCCTCCTAACTGCATGTCAGAGGAGAGGGGACCCCATCCCCAGAGGCCGCTATAGAAAGCGTGTTGTCTTGTGCCAGCTGGGACACCTCTTCCCACCCACCCTGATCTCCCCTGGGGGAGGAAAGCTATGGCAGTTGGGGCTGTAACGGAGCTGGGACTGCGGCTGGGGCCACAGGTACCTGTTTGGCCAAAAGCACCAGGACCTGGGCCATCTGGGCATTAAGGTCCATAGTGTCCCTTGCCTACTTCGAATGCTTCATCCTTCTCGTGTGCGGAGATGGGGAGCAACTTCAGGGGGCCTGCATGTGGGGGATGTTCATCGGGGGTCTTGGGACAGTTCAGTTCAGTTCAACTTACCTGACATCAATTCGGTGTTGTGCATCGGCTGTGCACCGAACATCGCTTGCACTGGCTGTAACGAGCGCTCAAGCACTGATTAAATAGTACTGCGTCATGCGCTCACGCACCAGCACTGTAGCAGAGGGCTCCAAGCACTGTGCACACCATGCACCGTGTTCAACGAGCGGACTGAGCACCATGCGCACTGAGTGCCGTGCACTAAGTGAACTGTGTAACGTGCAGCACCATGCGTTCGTGAACTAGTGCTGTAGCAGTGGGCACCAAGCACCATGTGGCACTGTGTCTGGGCACTAATGCTGTAGCACTGGGCACTGTGTGTCATTTGCAATGAGCACCTTGCACACCGAATTACTGAAATACCAAGGTCTATGCATGTGCCGTGGTACCGAAGCATCGGGAGGCAGCTATGCAACTGTGCCTACACTAATTGTGCGGTCACACACCTGGTCAGCGCATAGCATGCACCAGGGGGACACAAGAGCCGAAGCCAAGGCAGGCGAGATGGAAACGGACAGCAAAAACCGTGGTAGAAATAGATAGAAGAGAGCACACTGTTTGTTTACAAGGCCCAACTCACTGAGGTGGGCGGACCTACGCAGCCAGCAAGGTCTAGTCGACTGCGGGGATGGGGCAAAGGCTAGCCCCGTGGAGGAGAACACAGCAAGGAAATAGGCATCGGCAGCTCTGGTATAGAGAGCTCAGCAATTACCTACCCAATGGGCAGGCATATCCCATCCCATCCAGTCTTTGGTGGTTGTCTTCGAATTGAAAGGGATCAAAACAACCTTTCCAAATGCAGCCAGCTTTACCTGGGAAAGGGAAAAGGATGCCCAGCGCCATAGTCAGGAAGGGGCGGGGTCTGGGATATAAAAGGAAGCAAGCAGAACAATCCAGAGTGTTGCAGTGAGGAGGCGCCCAGGCTTGTTCGGTGTGTTTTCCATTTGTTCCAACTTCCAGATACTGTAGTAAGTACAATCTGCGACACTTGAACTGATAGTCCTAGAAAGCATAGTTGGTTTGTTTAAACTATTTGTTTTGTTTAAACCATGTGTTTTGTTTAAACTGTTTGTTTTGGTTGAAACAAGCGTTTTGTTTGAACTGTTCATTTTGTTTGTTTGCTCTGCCGACACCAAGTTATATTACTGCGACCAAACCAGCGTAGGACCGGGACTTTGTATTCTGTCAGTGAAACCAAACATGGTCACGATGTGCAGCATTGTGTTACTTTTTCCTAAAGTGTGGATATTAACCAGGATTAAGAGGACAGGAATAACACACAGGACAAACGGGTGGGGTTATATAAAGGACTGTTTATTTGTAACCCAACACACTGTTCTATAGTGCATGTCCCTCAATCTCCAGCTGCAGGAGCCATTGGTCCTCCAGGGAGACAGCATCTGTCTACCTGTTTATGTGGGCCGAAGCCACACTTCTACTTACCTGTGTCACCTCAGCTCTCCAGCAGAGGGAGCCATCCTTCTACTTACCTGTGTCACCTCAGCTCTCCAGCAGTGTGAACCATCCTTCTACGTATTTGTGTTGTCCCCGCTCACCAGCGGAAGAAGTTTGTCTACCAACGGCGGTCTTGTTAGACTAGAGAGGGTTCAAGAAGTGAGGTAGTTAGCTGCTCACCCACAGGGCCAGTTCCAATTGATGGACAGTTCTTACATTTGTAAATAAAAAGTACTCACCATCTGTAATCTCCTGAGTGGTCCGTTCCTGTAGGAAGAATTACTCCGACTAGTGGCGAGAATCTTCATTTTGTTCACACACACACACACACACACATATATATATATATATATATATATATATATATATATCTTAGAATCATTCAATAAGCAGTCATCCAACAATATTATATATATCATATATAATATATCTTTGGGACGGGACAGATTTTAATCAGCAATAAGTGATCAGTAAGGTTGCCCGGTTGCCACCTGGTCCCATGATTCTAGAACACTTTGGGACGGGACAGAGTTTTCAAGTTGCCCATAACCTGAAAGAAATAAACACTTGCTTCAATTTTACTGCTCCTTAATTATCCGAATCATTGTGATAATACAAATCTGACAAAACAAAAAAAAGCGTCTTGAATAAACAAGTGTAGTTTTATTGAAGATCCTTTTTTTTATTTTGCAAAATTACAAAATTTACATTTTACATTTCAGTTATCAATATTTAAGTTGCTATTTATATCCTCTTAGTAATTTATAACCCTAATTTACACTTACTCCCCCAGTTAAGTAATAACAGTGATCAGGTGTACATGCTGTCTGGTGTCAGTAATAGTGAACAGCTGGTCAATATTAATGATTTGAGTGCGAGAAGGTGAAGAAACAATGGTTACATTGGAATTTTAAAAGAGATGGACAATCATTTGCCATGGTAAATTTTTAGATAGAAATGTTCAAGTTTTTTCTGCTATTAAAAGCCATCTGCTCATGGATAGATTTGCGTTGAGATCTGCAGAGATGAATGTTAGGGTTTGTTCTGCAGCTATCAAGCCTGTCCTTGCTTAGTAGTTGTAGGACACACATCTGTCACAGCTGCCAAGATATTTTGTTGTATTCATTTTTTGGGGGGTGGGGGTTTCATTTAAAGTAGATTAGTGTTGTTTTTTCATAATAGTGACAGTAAAATACAAAATATAAATATATTTTGTATACAGAATGGAGAACTACTACTGTGACTCTCTATATACCAGACACATGTAGAGTACTGCCACAACTATTACCGCATTTTCCTTATGTATAGATTTAGACACCTCAATATCACATTCAGAAAAGTATTTTAGTATATGTGATATCTTAGAAATCATGTTCTTTTTTTTCTTTTCCTTTTTGAAGAAGCTCTCCGTAAAGAATAAGGATCAGGATCATAATTTGATAAGCAATTTTACAGATATATTGTACTGTATGCAAAAATGTAAGATCGACATGAATGAACAGGCAGACGCCTCCATATATACTTAATTTCTGATATTTTCAATAGCTTATTATGCTAAATAATGTTAATACCAAGTTAAATGAACATTGAATAAGCAGTTCTCTGCTGTTCTGATATTATCTTATTAATCTAAATACCTACACTTAACAGACTTAATCCACCCACCCCCACCCCTCTCATACATACATACACACACACACATACACTATATAAAAGTAGATGGTAGGCTGGTAGAGTTGATAGGTCATAGTGTTACACAATTTGAATGAAATGAGGACGTCTGTTTAGTGGAAGCACAAAAGATTTGTCAGAGAAACTCAATGCCAAGCAAGTTTAGAGAATAATTATATATTGGAGCAACAAAATCTCTCAGAATGATTGCATAAATATGAATATAAGAAATAATTTACACCAACTGTGCATAATAAGGCTGCAATTATATGGAGAGTTGTACAGTTTTGGTCTATTTGTTTTATAATACATGGCGACATAGCAAACAGAAGTTGTAGAATTAGCAGTGTTGCAGTTTATTGCGGTGTTTATTGCAATTTATTGCAGCCCTTCATGTACCACATGGTACACCGTGTGGGGAAAGACATCCAAAATTGAGATTATTTATCCCGGGAGGGGGAAGCAATGGGTAAAGTAGATTTAGCCAGTGTTCCTACAGCTCCACTCTGAGTGGTGGGATATGTGACAGAGTTCGAATGATTTTTGGTGTTAGATCTCCTTCCCGTCCTGTGAGGGCGCTGTACAGAGTACCCTGGACTGGATGGCCCGACAGTTCATTCCCAGGATTAGGCTGAAGTCGGCCATCTAGAAAGGGGACGGAGCTATGGTACACTAAATCATTTACCCTGAAGGTTAACGCTATGGCAGCCGTGGATTGGAGGAGCGTAGTGACTTGATTTTTTCCTTATTTATGGTTACTCTGAAATGGGAAGGACCTGTGTATTGTTATAGAGAACCATGAGTGTTTTGTTTGTTTTGTCTGTCTAAAAAACTGTTCATTTTTCATTGTTCACTAGACTAGACGGCTAACACGATCCAGAGCTGTCGCCCACGACGAGCACTAAACTGGACAACACTGCAGTACTTGTTCACTATTGTTGCACATAATAAATAGTACTTCACCACAAGCACTACAGCACTTACTTTGGACTTGTGACCATGTTTGGGTCTTACTGTGTTCCGCACTGTGTTTATTATTGACGGGACTGCAACCCTTTATCATTACTGTGCAATACACATTGTTGTGTATTGCAAGCTCTTTATTATTTACTGCTTGGTCACCAGATCATTGCATTACAGATAAACAAACCATTTCACCTGTACTTTGTTGTCTGTTTGTTTCATTGGGTTACTGCACCTGCACTTCACCTGCTCTACACCTGGGCACTAATTGCCAACTTTCTGTCTAACATGTTACAGCAAGTTTATAAAATATTAAAAATACGTCCCATCAGGACATCTGTTTATCATCCACAGATGGACGGTTTGGTGGAATACTTTAATCACACCCTAAAGCAGATGTTGAGACGTTTTGTAAACCAAGCTTTGGTATCTCTTCTTTCCTGCCTGCTTTTTGCAGTGAGAGAGGTGCCACAGAGTTCAACAAGGTTCTGCCCCTTCGAGCTCTTGTATGGCTGACAGCCTTGTGGTATCCTCGATCTGCTGAGAGAGGGGTGGGAGGAGCACAAAGGCTGTAAAAAAATGTAGTGAAGCATGCACTCCTACTAAGAGATCACCTGGATTTGGTCGGTCGTTTGGCCCAAGACAATATCAAATTGGATCAGCACCGGCAACAGCAGCATTGCAATAAAAATGCATGAATTCAAACCTTTCAACCAGGAGACGAGGTAATGCTGCTACTTTCCTCCTCAGAATCGAAATTATGTGCTAAATGGCAGGGGCCATATGAAGCGATTCGGGCTATAGGAAAGGTGAATTATGAAATTAGACAGCGAGATCACTGTAATGAACATAAAATGTATCATATAAATCACCAGAGTCATTTCGTACAAAAAAGAAAGAAAGAAAGAAAGAAAGAAAGAAAGAAAGAAAGAAAGAAAGAAAGAAAGAAAGAAAGAAAGAAAGAAAGAAAGAAAGAAATTATATACTTTGATGACATAGTGTCCAGGGAAGCCTTACAGATTTCCCAGGACAGCTGCCTCAAAAAGAGAACAATCCAGACAAAACCAGAACAGGTGGCACCCTAGGGCAGTCTAGTTTACTGAATTTCTGGATAACTGACCCAATGGAATTCTGTATACGTAACCATGTACTGTATCTGTAAACAATTTAAATATCTCTAATTACTCAGTCATCTGACAATGGCATTTCCTGGTTTAAACTGAAATGAGTTTCCCATTCATGAATAAACTATGTTCTGAAATATGATATAATATTTCTTGTTTGTTTATATCTATAGCAGGGATGGAAATAAGTCTCCCATTGCATAGCAGTTCAATCCATCATTGGTATAATAAGACTACTCTGAGCTTGGTGCCTAATGAAGCATGTATTAAAACCTGGAATGGGTAAAACTGCTCTTCAATAGGAGTCTTATTTCCAGCTCTAATATAGCTTGGTTTCTAATTTGTTGATATTTTATCCATCATTAAAGTCCTCCAAGGGCTATGTTGTCACCAATACCTTCTTATTTTAAATCTGCAGCTGAAACTATCTTTATGAGAGGTAAACAAACTGGACAGCAACATGGTTCTGTATACAGAACTCAGATGGGTAGAATTTAACTATGGAATCATAGTTTAGTGTACAAAAGAAGAAGAGAATGGCAGGACACTGCAGCTTTAACTGTTTGTGTGGAGACTGTCCCCATTCAGTGAACAGCGATGATCTTGATATATTGATAGATAGTATTGAGATATTGTTTTTTTAATTCTGAACTGTGTGAGAAAGTGGAAGGCTCTGATTGCATTTGCTTCCGAAAACAGCTTACATTTACATTACTGTGGTGGCAAGCTTTCTAAAGGTATGGTATCTATTCAATCACTATGAATAATAAACACAAATGAATGTAAGTCTTGACCTGTAGTCTGTGTTATTTAAAGTTGCTGTAGCAGGAAAATAAGAAAATAACCTACTTAACAGAACAAGTTTGGTTGTCTTTATTATTATTATTATTATTATTATTATTATTATTATTATTGTGCTTGTTTGAAATCCACTGGGGACACTATTGGTATGCTACAGATATTTTTGCTTGTTTGTTTTTTACTTTAGTTTAGTAGGAAGGAGCCTAAATTATTATTACTATATTTGTAACCATTTTTAATTATACAGTTGATTTATACGTTTGTAATAATCTTAGAGGAGGATACAAGTGACATGTTGATGTTACATGTACTTCAATATTTTTTGAAGTAAACATAATTAGATAACTATTACTTTTACTCAAACGTTTTTTCTGATTATTGGATAGTCAGAGAAAGGGGAGGTTGGAATTTTTTGTCTGCTTCTGTGTTAGTTTCAGATTACATAAAGTCATGCACACTTCCCGATATGTGATTCATCGGCATATGTAGTGTATGGTACACATGCCATTACACAGTTGACCTGTACTGCACATGCTCAAAGGCTAGTGCTGGTCCTCTGTAACACTGCAAAACACCTACTGTCCCTCCTACTGCTACTATTACAAATTTTACACTTAATACTAGTTGGGCATTGCCTTTTGATGTCCCCACTGGCTGCGATCTCACATCGGACAACACATTTGCTCCAGTTAAATGAGTCTATTTTAAATTGTTCCTGATGTCAACATTGTAAACTGGAGATTCAATCTTCTCTCAGGGGCTGGGGAGGGGGGGTTAATCGGATTATGGAGATACAGGTTAGCAAAAGTCTCTCAGTTAGTTCTGGATGTAGCTGTATGCTTTCTATATCGAGGAATGAGAACTGTAAATTCGAAGTGGAGATTGAAGTGTATGGTGATTTCCAGAATTGAAAACACTTCGTTTTCGTATTGATAGTCCAAAACTCCAAATGAGTTCTAAAAAAATATTATGAGGGTTTATAATACGCACACTTTTGTCAATGCGAAAATCGTCTTTCCAATATCCCAAATTGGTATCCAGGATGAAGATTTATAAAAGTGGGCCACCATGGAACTAAGACTTTACCTGCTTCGAGAAATTCTTGGATTTGTACTTTTTAGTTTTCCGCCTGGCAAATGTATCAGTAGGAGAGTTAAATGGTGCTGATCGCGGACGACAGGGGTGGAGGAGCACCCTCTTCTGAGAAACTGACTGGACAAATTCAGCAAACTAAAAGTGAGAGCAGTGTGGTGATCGTTGGGGGCGCGGAAGTTTCTTTCTTGGAAACAAATGTTGAATCGGATCATTTCAACGGTTGCGAGAGTTTAGATCAGGAGGAAGATGATTATGAAGAGTATGATGATTTTTCCGACTTGCCCGATACTTGCAGTTTCGCCTCGGATGATTCGTTCTACCCTCCCGACAACCTCCTGTCCACCTCGGATGAAGAGAGAGGGGAGACTTCAGACAGCCCCACGCCCCTCTCCTTTTTCCAAGCTTGTAACACGAACAACCCCCGCATGGTTAAAGTCATGATCAGACAAGGAGTTACAGAAGATCAAGTCAGGGAAACTGATAAAAACAACCGGGTAAGTTTGCAGATGTATCTCAGAAAAGAATGCTGAATAGTGGGCTATTACAGAGCTTATTTCTTTTTCGTTGGTTGAATTGACAGTAAAACTTCAACTGGAGGGTAACAGGATTTTAAGATGATTGTCCTAGTAATGTTTGTTCCTTTACTTCAGGGTCAATCCTCTCAATTTGCCCAGAACAGCTGCAGAAGAGCTTATCTTATTTATACAGCTCTAGGGGATGAAGGAACACCTTTGGGCATAGCTTTCCCCACAGTGGGAAATCTATTCACTTGCCTTGGTGGAAGTATTTTCATTGGGAGAAGAGAGTAGTATTTTTATTTGCTATTTGAGGAGAACATATTGTGCAATAGCTTTTGGATTTTGTATAGTTTGGGATTTTGGATAGTTTTGTTAATATATTTTACTGTCTAAGGAATATTAACTCCAATGTGCTGCTTGCTGTAAAATTAATTTAACTGTACTGTTTTAGCCTTCTGATGTGAAGCCACTGTAATTATAAATGTAGAAAATACATTTCGGTCTTAAGAGTAGCAAATGGTGATTCCCTGCTTTACTAATTGTCAAGTAATTCCGAAACAGATGTTAATATGAATAGAAATGCAGTAATGCCAGTTCAGTAGAAACCTCCATAACACAGAAATGTGAATAATGAATATTATATTGGTGATTATATGATGAATAACTGTCTCAAACCCAATTGGTTTGAGGGTTTACCACCGGGCCTGCTGGACAAGGCAGTAGACCCCCATAACACATAGTACCAAGGGGTAGCTACAAGGAGGGATGTGAACAAATCGAACACAGTAAAGCAATATAATGCTACAATTTTCAACATCCACTGCTTTGACAGCTAATTGCAAATTAGAAACTAAAACAAAGTTGTTGAGTACATTGATTTTGTAGGGTACACCTTTTGGCCTTATCAGCATCACAGAGAACACACTGGTGTATGCTCAGTGCATTCTCATGGCACAAATGGGTTTCAGCTCAGCCAGACAGATCTTGTTTCCGGAACATATCTGTATCTTTTCCGGTATTTATTCAGTTATTATATTTGTAGAATAATATTCATAGGAAGTATTATTGTAGTATAGTATGCTCTTTTTTCATGCCTACGCCCTCAGTTTTTAAAAAATTGTTCAGGGGTGACAACAGCCTTCCTTGACCTTGGGTACCTGAGAGCAGGATATTCATTTGTTCCTTCTGAAATACTTATGAGACAAAGTTATACAGTGCAGTGTCGGTGTTCATAGGACCAGCCACTACCTTAATACATGCACACATTCAGGTCAAATTTCATTGGAAGAACAGCTTGAATGATGATATAGAAAGTCACATTATGTGTGTCACACGTAATACTCTTTTGAAACATTTTTTGAAATACGGAGAACTTAATGGACAGTTGCTGTGAAACTTTGACAAGACTCTAAGCCAAGTTATCTGTCAGGTGCTTTATTTCTACATTCTTACTTTAGTAAATATCATCTATTCAATACAAATGAAAGAAGGTCTTTCAATTAGCAGATATGGTATTATACAAATATTTGAATAGTGTACCTTTCACACAAACAAACGTTCTCATTCTCTACAAGCTTAAAAGGACAATGTTCTAAATAATGGTCTGTTAATAGATAACAAATATAGCTGGATTTATATTAATAATATATCAGTGTGGAACACATTGACACTCCCAGTGCCTAAACACTTAGAGAGAAAGCAGCAGGGTTCTGAAAAATATAATGTTACACATCCCCTCGTGTTGCTACAGCTGTTTAAATAACATACCTGTCATTTTTCTTTTCATTGTTAAAATCCTGACAACTTTGTGCTTAATCTGTTTCAAAGCTATTTTCTATATTGCCCACATTGTCAAACAGGTAACACAGCAATAATGATCAATGATGTGGTACAGAACAGAAAAGCCAGAACACTTCTTGTTTTGTTTTTTCATGCAGTGATTTAGAGGACAGGTCTCAAACCCTAGTGCACTAGAACAGCCCTTTTGAAAAGAGCTTTGAAACAGACTTTAAAGTTGTAAGTGTAAAACATTGCAGGATGTTAACAATAAAAAATAAATAAATAAATTGCAGGTATGTTATTTAAACAGTTGTAGCAACACGTGGGGATGGGTAACGCTATATTTTTCAGGACCCCGTTACTTATTCTTTAAATTTGGAATTGCACTTTTTTAGAGATTGCATTGGTCTGGAGTTTGTATATCTTTTTATTATTTGAGATTGCTGGATTATGGAATTGAGAACTGTAATGTTAGTGTTATTTTTGTGCTTTTCATGTAAACTATCCAATCTATAGGTAATGTTTAGTATAGCAACTGAACGGGCCCCATCAGAATAGTTTGGGGAGGGGGGGGGGGTGGTGCCAGGGGGTGGGGGGAGCACTGTATCAATATTTTTATCAGCTTTAACCCAGAGACCGGATTGACTCAAATTAATTTCTACCTCAGGGACAAAATTGATTACATGTTGTCTCTGTGAAGAAATATAAGGAGTGATAGTTAAAATGTTTGAAGCTAACAAAATCACTTCATAAACTCACTTTCTCATTCTATAAGGTCTAAAACGTACAGTTTTTTACAAAACACATATTCTCATTTTAAGACATGACATCTGATACTACAATAAGTTAAGGAAGTACTCAGCTTGTTTGCCTTACCTTCCAGGAAGTCTGTTACTACTCGACTTCCTTGGTCATTTAACCCCAGTAGTGGAGTCAAAGTATGTTACTGACTTCAATGCATATTGGTCATTAGAGGAAGCAACTGATTTGTTAATGGCGGGAAAGAAGGCCCTGAAATTCTAAAAGATTCTTTGAACCTACAGCTATGGCCAAAAGTTTTGCATCACCTAGGATTTTAGGATTGAGACATAATTACAAAAAACAAACAAAAAAAAAAAAACTACTGTATATGAACATAATTTTGATATTTTATTTAACATCCTGTAGTCAAAGAAACTACAAAACGACATCGCAAAATTCTACCGGAAGCCATAATACTACTGTAGTATTTCATGTTATATTTTTATCAGTTTGTTCATTAAGTATATGGAAAACTACAAAGTGGTATTTAATTAATTATGTTAATGTAAGATTATATAGCATGTTTCATTCAACTTTATGAAGTAAAATGAGTTAATTCTATAGGGTGATGCAAAACTTTTTAAATCTGGAGGGGGAATTAAAGAGCCAAACCTAGTAGAAATATGCAGCAACTGTTCTTGTAAATATTACCAGTGGCCTCAGATGTACCACAGTGTTGTATGGATTTGACAGATGTATCATGTCCTTCTGATCTAATGATTGTTTTAAGTGGAATTGTACTTTATACAGCCTCTGCTGGTTAAAACATAGTCACCAGCAGTGCTAGCAGCGTCTCTATTACCTCTTTTTCACTGCCCAACCGAGACGTTTAGGAGGAGCCTGGTTGTTTTTCCATTTAAGACCCTGAGCCATGCAACTGACATCACACAGCAGGAACGTGTTGAGTTGCATGTAGATAATGCGGTATTACAAGGTGCTGTATTGGAGTTGAGAATGGTAGATCAAGAGGTTATGGTCGTGTTTTTCTTCGTTACCATTCTTCATATATTACTTCATATGTTTTCTCTCCTCAGAATTCCTGCCCGCCATGTTGTTGGTCTGCCTTGAGTGTACTGACACACAACGTAATAACAAAAATCATTAACCCTGCCCTGGCCCTGCTTGACTGTGAGCCAGATTCACATGTGTTGTGAGGCCAACGTTTCATGGTTTGGTTCTTGCTCGGCTCGACTGATATCCAGTGCAAACACCCGGGCTCGTCCTGCCTATCTTTTGACAATCGAAGACACTTAATTTTACAACCGAGACAGCATTGATGTGTTCTGTTCTCTGCTTTGTTTTCTCTGTTTTATTGATGCACTTTTTTCTTCAAACAAAATCTGTGCATTTGCCACAACTTCTTCTCTAAGAATATTACGATCATGAGTGGAGAATTTTGGCTTTCTTTGTCTTGATTTCCTCAAGTCATACTGCCAGAAAATAAACTTTCCCGTTATTGTTTGTTGGAAACTTGCCAGTAATTTCTGTAATTGCTATATTTATCCTGACAGCGGTTTTAAGAAAGACAAAAAAGCTGTCACAGTGTATTAACAGGACAATATGGAAATAGCATCTATTTTTATGCCTAATTCCCTCATGTTTTAAAATAAAATGTTTGCTAAAACATGAGGATAATTCAAAAGTGCACATTTGAAACCTACAGCGTGTTGTGCATTACTTTAATGCTTTAGTGAAACACAGTAATAGTAGATAATACAACATTCAAGGTTATTTTAACTGAAGTCCGTTAGCTGCCTTTAAGCAACTGAAGCTCATAATGCAGGCATAGCCTACTTGTATCTCCATGAACATAACTAAACCAGCCTATCTTTAACATTTAGCCAACCATAGCTAAAAGCGTGTTTAAGTCGCTGATGTTTGGTTGAAAGCCATTTTAGCTAGAGGCACTTAATTCCAATTTAAGCATGTGTAACTCGATAAAAGACTGGCAAACAGCATTTATGAAGACTTAAGGTGATGTTTCAACTGCGTAATGTTGCAGAGGTTTGCAAGAATAAAAGACTACAGCATTATTTGACTTTTAATCAGGGAAGCCTGTGAACCTGGACCACAGCTGCCTTCTGGGCAGCTGGGAGGGAAGCACTGTATAAATAAAACAAATAGTCTTCAGGGAACATGCACTGTTCATCAGCGTTTTTTTTTTTTTTTTTTTTTTTTTTTATGAGAGCCATGCTTGTTATAGAGCCTGTAACTTCATCTCACTGGATGAGGTCAGAATCTGTGTCACACAGACACAGCACTGCCCATTACCCTCTTCCCTTCAAAGCCTAGTCAATTGTCAGTCTATGAGAAGCCAGTATAACAGGCTGGGTGAAAGCTGTAGGCCGCCCTGATTGAGCGTATTTTTAAATTTGAAATCCACAGTCATTTTATTTACCATGTTTTCACCACAATTTCAATGTCACCTTCAATGATGCCTGACCAGAAGTGCTCGCTATGGCCCACCAACCCTAACCAAGCTCGCCAACATGGCACAGCCAGGATTTGGACCAGCATGATGCTCATTGGATCACACCCCACACTCTGTCTAGCAGTGTCTTACCTGGTGAACCACTGGGGACCTCCTCAAATAAGCGTGTTAACTGCTGTACACAAGAGCCAGATTCTTTACACAGTGAGAATGAACTGTAACATCATCTCACCTGCAGGGCATCAAACAGTCATGCCCATGCTCTGTTACACAGCCCAGCTATCACGATTGGTAAAGAACTGTCATCATAACAACATCCCCTGTCAGACGTGTAGTTTATTGGAAACTAATTAAAAATGTAATTCCCTAGCTCAGTAAGGTATAGCTTCACCAATAAATGTTCACAACATGGAAAGAAAATCAATTTTAATTTAAAGTGCTTTATGCGGCAGAAAGTCTAATATGTGACACACCATTAAGCATGGTTTCTAGGTCAGCCAGTCCATTTGATAGAATTTCAATAGGGTCTCGGGAACATTTTAAGCTGTTGTCTGAACTGGCAGCAACAAGCTTTGGAATCTGCAAGCGGTGGCTCCTGTAGTCGAATGCTCAGTTGAATTTGACTTACCACATATCATTCCTTTTGTCACTAGAGCTTTTCTGGGATAATAACAAAAGTAGGCTGTTTTTTTTGGGGGGGGGGGGGGGGGGGGTTTGCCACGAGTTGCCATAATATATTAAAGACGTCAGAGGGACTTGGGTGCCTAAAAGGAGGTTGTACAGTGTGATGCTAGTCATTTTTGTGTAAAATGCACAGAAGTGTGTTTTTGGTAATTAATGTATGTTTATAAAAAAAAAAAAAACGCCTTATCATACTTATTAAATTGCAGCCAAAAAATGTAGAGTTGCTGAAGAGACTAAAGTTAGGATTAAGTGTACGAGAGTGCTGTACAATAAAGTAGCGTTCACATTTACATACAATAAAAGAAAGTAACAGACGGCATGGAAACAGAGATGAAACAAAATAGACCTCTTTACTTGACTGCCAGAGAAACGCCTATAGCCTACTGGCCTGTTTCAGATCCCAGGATTGATGACGTAGCAGATATTACAAACAGTGAGGGCATTCAGATCAGTCATTAAAAAACCCCTCCAGTTCCCTACACAAGTTCAGTGACATTTGTCATATTAGTACACATATAGAGTAATGCTAGGCTGGTGATTTAAGGGTTGGCATTAGGATAGTTTAAGTGCAATTATTCTATACACATGGTATTATATACAACTTTGTTGAAAAGTTTGAGAATACAGTAATTCAGAATCAAGACAGCTCATGAAGGTTTATCCTGATAAAAGTGTAACAGTACATTTGCACACTTATGTTGCAGTTTTTACATGCTTAACACAACACTGCTGAGAGGTGGGGATTTGCTGCATTTACCCCATTCAACCTGCGTGATGACTTGGTCTCCTTGAATAGAAAGGCTTCACTATTCAAATATATGCAAAATATTTATTCTTCATTCAACCCTCCAAAATGGGTGTTAACAGTAGGTGTTAAAATAAAGAACCAATATGTCACTTTGACACCATGGCTCATGTGGTGACGTCAGGCCAGGATGAAACACACTGTTCACTGTGTGAATTGAATGCACTGCTTACGCGGTTTAATAAGTGAACAAATAAACAGGTTGAACAAAACAAAACACTCAAAATAAATGGCACAATGGCCAAACGAACCGACAAACAGTGGACAAAACAAACAATCAAGTACGGTTCTGGTTCGTCCAGAAGGAGTAGCAATTGTTTTCTCTTTTATAATTATTTCTCCTCTCTCGTACCTCCTCACTGTACACCCAACCCGTGTGTGTGTGAAACGTTCATTCTTTTATACAGCTGTGCCAAGACTCTTTTGCTGATCAGTCATTCACTTGAATCTCGGTACAGTCTGCTTGTGGACTAATTGTGCACTTCTCGTGCCCCCATACAAATACCCACTTTAATCTGTACGTGAAGTGATTGTGCATATCCATGTGCCTAAATACAAATATACATTTTACATAAGCTGTGCTACATAACCCACACTCAGTGCACCACTACAATAATACATATAACAGACAACATAAAACACAAAATACGCAGTGTGGCGGGGCACCCTGCCAGACACCCACCTTCACTCTCCCTTCCCTGTGTTTCTTGTTTGTTACACTCCACCACATGTAACATAAAACTATATATTGAATAACAGATGTATAGTCATTATAAACCCAGAGCTACCTTTTACCATCTTAACAAGCATGTCAGTGGCATTCATTCCCTACCACGCCTGTAAATTCAAAGTTAGAGACAGTCAGATGACGAGACAAAAATTCTCCATATTCCTTAATATTATGACAATTCTATAAATTGTCCTTAGCAAGTGTTATGACAATTGGACAAGCGGTTCTCTAATATGTATGTACTGTGTGACTGCCTCCAGTAGCTTTTGAGAGCTCTAAAGGTGACAGCAGGAAGGTACTTATTTTTCTAAATGCCACCGGCACTAAGAATATTATAGATTTGTAATTAATATTATCAAAAGTATTATTTGAGTTTACTACACTAGCCTTCATGTACAGTAATGATTTGTAATGCTGTACGTTACCTGTGAACTGATTTTTTTTTTTTTTTTATTATGGTTATTTTAATCCTACAAAAGAGTGTACATCACATTTTCTGTTTGGTATTTGCAACTATTTCTGTCTAGCCATACTATTTATGTAGGACATTCCACTAGTTAGTCTGGTCGTCAATTAACTGTTAATTAACATGCTTTATGTTTTTACTGGGTGGGTAATCATGTTACTTTTTTTTTAAGAGATTAGAACCCTTCAGTTATATCCTCGGTCGTGATCCTGTTTTATATTCCCAGGTACAGTACAATGTAAATACTGTATTTGCAACATATTATATAAAAAATTAAAAATAAAAACTACAATGCTTCTATATGTATGTAGGGAATATCCATAGTCCAAAATGTATTTTTATGAGTTAGCTACAGCTTTTGCAAAAAAATATTCTTCTCATTTGCTATCTCCTGCTGACTCTATGCGCTGTTACAAACATAATGTGTCACCTCTTTTTTTTCTACTTCTCTTTCGTATTTTGGGCATCAGTCGTATGTTAAGACCTGCCTTATTTGCATAGTACTTCATGAATGACTAAGGGGGCGTTATGTTTAAAAGTGATTCAGAAAGACTACAGATCTAGGCCACTACAAATCATTCTGGTTAATTTTAAGCCAGTTAGACATTATTGTAGAAATGTGACAGTAAGGTGGGTCGTTACACTGACATCCAACTTGTCTGCACTCAGCAGGCAGTGTCAATGCAGCAGATACGAAACTAACACCACATTAGAGATCACATACCAAAAAATCTTGTTACACAATTATCAGGTGTCTTTCAATGGGGGACCTGAGTGAAGGTAAATATGCATGGCAGGTAGGACAAAAAAAAGGGCATTTACACTTCATGTAGATGAGACAATTAAAATTATATTACAAAACATCACTACATGACATACAGTAATGTACATGTGTTTATTATTTTGAAAGTTTGATATTTAAGAAAATGTAATCTTGCTCATTATCAGTCAGTTTTCAGTTTAGGCTTGTTTAACTTTTTACAGATATTTGTCACCAGAAGATATATAACAACAGTGAATAATCCACTTATTTGATTAGCTAACAATTTTCCATGCAAAGCCATATACTTGGGATGTGTTTGATTTATTAAAGGCTATATCTGCATCTATGGAAGTAGCCCACATCAATCGTGTCACAGCAGTTTAAGGATATATTCACTGCTGAATGATGCCTCAAAGTCCCCCCATTAACAGACTGAATTCTAGCCTTGTTTATGTCCACAAATGCATTTTAATTTTGTTTTTAATAAGTAGTATCAATTATATTTTAATATGTGGAAGGTTTGATAAAAAAAGGTTTGATTTCAACAAAAACAATATGAATTTTAAAGAGGATTCATAAGAAACAGATGTGTTGGTAATGGAACTGTGTTGAGAGTTTAGAGCTTGTTCACAATTTAGCAATGTGTGTTAATGACTGAAATGTATGGAGTTTTATAAAGTTAATTTACAGTTCCAAAGTTTTGGTAATTGTGTTAAGAGTTTCACCAATTGTGCTTTAGCAGTTTAGAAAAAACTGTAAAGTTTGCAAATAAAATAAAAACATTTCAGGTTACCCATGCCAAGATGTTGTATAGCATTTGAAGTAGCATTAAGTGCTGCCTGCCTTAAGGACTAAATACTATCCAGTCAAAGCTGGATTAATAGTGGGGTCATTTAAGGGTTTTGTGAAAATATGCTTATCTGAAAAGCCCCATGCCCAAGACATCTGTTGTGTATCCACCTAGAGAGGTCTTTTTTCGTGATTAGGCTTGGGTGAGGCTACCAGCACAGCCACAGTGAACCCATGGCCTGAAGGGCATGTGAACAAGATGGTGGGAGTCCAGCCACCCAGGCATATAAATATGTGAACACAAATTCATTTTCACTATTGAAGACATTGAGGAAGACTTATAGTCAAAAGGCATATCATTGAACTTACTATGTTTCTTTTAGTATTTCTATATTTAGCACTATTAGGTGTGGAGGATATAACAAGATGTAATTATTTAACAAGATGCAGACTTATATATTGCAAGTAACAGCACACTTAAGCCTAAGACCGACCATATGGCAGGAGTGTATTATTCAGTAGAGATTTGGAAACACAACATTCCAATGTTAATCAGGTTAGATTGGGGTTGCATGAAAAACATTAGAAATGAATTGAAATTTGTTAGTACTTATTCTAATAATTGTATTAATTGTGGGTCAGCTGTGGGACAACTCACAAGATTATTGCAAGCTGCTTTTGTCCCACAGCCTGCCCTTCTGCACCAGGGTTTTTCTTGGGTATAATTGCGTAATTATCAATTTATGAACTGAGTAAAACTAGTTAATTATGTTAATAAGTGTTCTGACAACCTGATGACATTTTTGTATTAAAGCTGTACCGCCGTGTACAGTAGGCCACAATTACATCCTTTAATTATCTCGATTTGTGAGTTGTCTGGGGGGGGGGGGGGGGGGGGGGGGGGGGGGGGGCTTCTTCCAAACAAACTTTCTTTACAAGACAGAAATCACAAAAGAACATTAAAAATGTAAACATTGTCGGCTGTACCCATGATTTTATTTATTAAGCACAGAGCTTTTGGTAATGATGCAGAATATCAGCATAGATAAAGATCATCATTATCTGGTTATTGTTTTGTTTTTCACAGACTGGGCTGATGGTTGCCTGTTATCAAGGCTTTGTGGACATAGTTATAGCTCTTGCTCAATGCCCCTATATTGACGTGAACTGGCAAGACAATGAAGGAAACACTGCTCTCATAACTGCTTCCCAAGCAGGTAAGGAACAGTGCAAATCACAATTTGCTTTGTCTTCTAAGTTTTACAGTATCCTAGTATCTGTCATTCAGTATTGGAGTTATGGATGAATGATCTGCAATACAAACTGAATTATTTAACTACACAGAAACAAATGACTATCCGCTAAATCTGTGATGCCTGTTTTGTAAATCTTATCAGTTTTGAACAGATGGACAGGACAGCAGATCTGACAGTCTTTGATACAGGGCCCATTGAAGGTACTTGGTTGGCAGGTACTGCTATTTCCTAAACAGCACAAGAAACAAGAGCTGACTCTACAGACCATTCTGTAGAACAGACTTCACAGCACATGTTCACCCCCAACTTCCCACACAAATTAAGAGAATCAGTTTAACATCTTGCAGGGTCGGCGCTTCTAAAACACCCTATTAAAAGTTTCTTGCAGTTGTTTCTTCTATAACTACCCTTTAATATATACATATTTGATCTTTATCTGACATTTCTCCTGTTCAACGTATTGCAGGGCACATAACGATCTTGAACTACTTGCTGAACTACTACCCTGGCCTGGACATTGAGAGGAGGAATGTACACGGATTCACACCACTGATGAAAGCTGCAATGCAGGGGAGAGCCGAATGCGTCAGAGCTTTACTGTTAGCAGGTACAGTGTCAACCAGCACACATGTTTCATTGACATGCTCAGTGGTTACAGAACTGAAGTTGATTTCTGTTCTGTTTAGACACTATTACAAAGCCAATAATAACAGAATCAAACTTTCTTGTAAATGTCTTGTAAATTATATCAAACAGGGTGCTCTGTGCTGTAACTTTTGAAGCTTGTACTTTTCATCCCCCTTTACCCTACCCTTTATTCAGAGACCAGATAAGAGCTTAACACATTTACTGTATCTGCACTACATCTATCCCATTACAAATATACAAATACTCCTATGGTACTGTATGGTGCGTCACTCAACAAACTGTCTTAAAACAGTGCTACTGTGATGTTAAATAAATAACAAAAATAGTACAAAGGCTTTAGTTGGAAATACATTAAATACAAATGTCAAAAATGTGACATTACCTAAATGTTGAGTAAATCTAGTTTCTGTAATGCTTTCTAAGTACTGAACTCAACTGTTGTTAACACATTTATATCAATGAACAAAATATACAGTTTTAATATATATACACACAGTACTGTGCAAAAGTTTTAGGCAGGTGTGAAAAAATGCTGTAAAGTAAGAATGCTTTCAAAAATAGACATGTTAATAGTTTATATTTATAAATTAACAAAATGCAAAGTGAGTGAACAGAAGAAAAATCTACATCAAATCCATATTTGGTGTGACCACCCTTTGCCTTCAAAACAGCATCAATTCTTCTAGGTACACTTGCACAAAGTCTGGGATTTTGTAGGCATATAGTCAGGTGTATGATTAAACAATTATACCAAACAGGTGTTAATGGTCATCAATTCAATAGGTAGGTTGAAACACAATCATTAACTGAAACAGAAACAGCTGTGTAGGAGGAATACAACTGGGTGAGAACAGCCAAACTCAGCTAACAAGATGAGGTTGCTGAAGACAGTTTACTGTCAAAAGTCATACACCATGGCAAGACTGAGCACAGCAACAAGACACAAGGTAGTTATACTGCATCAGCAAGGTCTCTCCCAGGCAGAAATTTCAGAATGTTGAGAATGTCAACATATATTATATAATGTTGTGTTTAATATTTGCAATTATATTTCTGAATTTACATTTGGATGACTCACTGTATTAAAACGAGAGAAAATCTTTTGTTACAGATGTCCAAGTACATGACATCATTACAGACTAAATAAATACCAGTGTGTGCTGATAAGGTTGTTTAAGAATTCCTTTTGTTTGACAGCATATGCAATATAAACTTCAACAGCTGGTTTCACAGACTAATCGGATGATCTGTGAAACCAGCTGTGAAGCAGTTCTCAATCCGTGGTGACATCTGATTGGACGGAATAAAACAATGGATTGTTTTAACAAATTAAAAGCATACTCATTTATAAAAAGCAACATACAGTGTGTTGCCAAAGAGCACTCTGTTGTAATGATGAGTGTACTTTGACATTAGATTTTTCTAAGGCCACAGGGATGCGTAAAAAGTCATCAGGCGGGTGAAGACTAAAACAGAAAAAAATGAGAATATGTGAATCAAAAAAAGAATATGAGTTAAGGTAACCCTGATGCAGTCGCTGAGAAAAATATTGGCACCATACTCTTATTGTACTGTAATTCAAGGTAACAGATTACAGACAATATTTTGTAAACTTGAACCACTTTTTAAAGCAAAAAGCTGAACACACAATGTCTAGTAATGTAACCAAATATCTTTATCAAAAAATGAACAAACTTATTTAATTCAAAGTATTCATTCATGACATTCATTTAGTATTGGCACCCCTACTTTAGTATTTCGTGTGTCCTCCTTTTGCTTTTATTATGGCTTTAAGACGTTTGTGATAATTCTTAGCCAGTATGTTACATCTTGTTAGTGAAATTTGGGCCCATATTTCCTTCAGGTCAGACAGATTGGATACACAGTGCTTGGCTGCAGCTTTTTTCAAATCAGTCCAAAGCATTTCTATTGGATTGAAATCTAGTGATTTCTTCATTGAAAGCTTCCCCCCTTTTTCCCCAAAAAAATACTGTGGTCCATTTTGGGGGAAAAGGTATATTTTAGTTTCATTGGACTAGATAATTTTATAGAAGAATGCTGTTCATATTTATATTTTAGATGGGTTGAAAGGTCGAAATGCATACAACTCTTCTGTGTTCAAGTTCCTTTGTACAGTTATTTCATGTACTATTATGCCTGTGCTTCTAAATTTTTCTTTGAGCACTCGGTTGTTGAACTATTATTTATTTTAGCTGCACGAACAATTCTCCTACCTACTGTACCCGGAATTTTCTTTGGACGTTCACGTCTTTCAAACGTTTCTGTGGTACTTTTTGATGTGGATTTTGGTATTCCATATTTCTTTGATACTGTTCTGTAGCCGCTTTCTTTGTTGTAATTTTGCTACGAGTGCTTTTCTCAAACGTGAATCCAACTCCTTTGTGTTGACCATCATCTGCTGTCTTGCCAAAACATTGAAATTGCTTAAGTGCTTTTTTAAAAAAAAAAAATATGAAGATTGTTTGCTAAACTACCAGAAATTGTATATTGAATGATCTTATGTTACGTGTAGGGTGCCAATACTTTTGCCTGCGACTGTATTTCACACTTCTACAAAGTTGCTCTTTACTATCCTGTTTTCTCTCACTAGGTGCAGATTTTCAAGCTACAGACCCTTCTCGGATGTTGACACCCAGAGAATGGGCGCTGTTCACTGGACGCTTCGAAACAGCCTATCTGATGCATCGGCTGCTGGTCCGGCCTTGCCCGGAACAGTTCTCTACCTCTTACAAGCCTGAGTGGCCCAGCCTCAAGGAGCTAGTGGCCAAGGCAAGAGTGGAGAAGGGCTGCTTACAGAGGCTGTCAGAGAGAGTACGCTCTTTCTTCACCTTCAACTTACCCCACGACCCTGAGGAAAATGGTGTCATGGACCATATGGTTAGGATGACAACAAGCCTGGGCAGCCCTTTTATAGCAACAGCCTGCCAAACAGTGTGTCCTGACAGCCCGCCATGTGTGGGCAAACAGCGTTATGCTGTACAGGACATCTTAAGGAAGCAACGGGTAGAGCAGTTAAGGAACCAGGGCCCAGAGAATCTCAACAAATATAAGAAGCTCTTTCAGAACTCACAGGTTTTGTTGGTTCCTAAAAAGAAAGACAGGAGGGCCAGCCTGCAGCCTAACAGTCTGAATATCAATTCAGCAACGACTGTGACTGTGAGGCGCAGCAGCCTGCTGCCTTTGCACCTGCTGAGGAGGAGAAGTGTGCGCCCTGGCATTGTGGTGCCCAAGGTGAGGGTGTCCAAAGCACCTCCTCCCACTTACGAGCCTGAGAAAGTGAGGAGAAAAAGCAGCGCTAAAGATAACCAGTTTCTTCAGCCTCCCAAGTGGAGGTACAAGGAGCTAAAGGAGGCACGGAAGAAGGCAGAAGAGGAGGAGAGGAAGAAAGCTGAGGAAGCAAGCCAGAAACGTTTGGCTGCAGGGAAGAAAGTGTGACCTTTCCTGTCAGCCCTGGCTATAAAGACTTTTTGTTGAAGATTAGGTTTAACAGATTAAGGGCTTGTTGCTAAGCTAATTCTATTCTAGGGTGTTTCAAATTTGCTTTGCAGAATTTCTTTCTTGGACTATATATATATTTTTTTCCTTTATTTATTTTGAAGCTGATGATGCATTTTGTTTAAATGGGCAACAATCTGAAACTATTCACACAAAACTAGCAGAAATATTTAAAAAAACAGGATTAAACTTTGGAAATGCCATGGAAATGTAAGACATTCATACAGTTGCTTAACTTTGGAAGCCAATTTTCCACCTGTGTTTCTGGGGTAAAGGCGTTTGAAGGGGTTAACAAAATGCTGTTCTTAAAGTCTAAGCTGCAAAAGTCTTGTCTGATGTTTTGTTGAAGATACTTAATACCAAACAGCAACATTATTTTATAATAAAAATGGAGGGTTTCTGTTTTAATGGCAGATCAAGCAGAAGTAGAAATATATCACACCTTTTCCCGCTACTCATGATATTAAGGAAAAAACTGAGAATAAAAAGGAAAGGACAGTACTGGTGTTCATTGATTCCTGTTGGTTCCACTGCTGCTTACTAAAAGGATGCTGACTTTGTTAAGGAAAACAGTGTCTGGGGGGTTACACTATGTTTGACTAAACTTCTCCCCTAGGCTGTCTCTTAAATCGCTGCGGTTATGGTGAATAACACTTCCTGCTGCTAACCTGTTTGCTGTTGCTTTGGGTGTGAGACAATAAAAGCCAGATTTCCAAAAAGATGCCTGTTGCTAATAATCGCCTTGACAAAAGGCACATTTTTAAAATTGGTATCTACAGTAACCGAAGTTCTACAGTATATCACGATATATATATATATATATATAGCATCATACCTAATATGCACATTTTTAAACTTTAAACATTAAGGGGTATAAATTCATGTTAAGGACCCCCCTCCCCCCTTTAATCTCTTTTTATATTTAATAGATTTTCTTATGCAATTGTTTTCTGAAAGTATGTATTTTTGCACAATATCAATTATACAGCTGTACTAATGTGTTTTAAGAAGGAGCTCACACCAGACCAAATCTGCAGATGATTTCATTGTTATTTATTCATGGGGTCAGCCTGGTTTACAAATATTTAAGAACATTTAAGAATGGTTTTGATCTGATTACAGAGCATGCTTGAAGGTGATCTTTGGAATCCATAGATATTATATAGAGATATTTTTTTTAAGTGAAAATAAATTTACAAAGAAATACAGCTTTCAACCAATTAACATGTTTTTTAGAAATTAATATGAATAGAATGTGGGAGAAAAAAAAAAAAAAACAATGGTGGTGCCGTGCCGTTTTGGATAAAACAACACAAACAAAAGACAAAAGATGGGTTAAAACTGTGAATTTAGTTTTTCTTCTACAAATTAAGCTGTAACACCAATTACACCTACATGTGTATGTAGGTGTAGTTGGTGTTTTCAAAGGTTTTTCTAATTTCTGCAGCTTTATTATTTATTTATTTATTTATTTACAGAAGGTTTGTAAAATGACCTATAAATAACAATAATAATAATAACAACAAAAATACCTATGTGAATTTTATCACCTTTTGTGTTTACTATTTTTCTGTTGTCAACTACCCCAATCAAGAACTCTATATTAATCCAGGGGTCTCCAATCCTGGTCCTGGAGGGCTGGTGTCCCTTCTGGTTTCTGTTCCAACTGTACCCTAAATTAATTATTTAGACCAGTTAAGTAATTTAGGGCACAGTTGGAACAAAAACCAGGAGGTACACCGGCCCTCCAGGACCAGAATTGGAGACCCCTATTTTAATCTATTGGAATGGGTGTGTGGTATATAGGTTATGATTAAAACTTGATTTTGTGATTTGTTAAAACACCATCATGTGACATATTTTTATTTTGCACCATAGACTCAGAAGTCCTTAACGATGGTACATTTGCATAGCAACGGTGCATGTGCCAGTATGTAGCAACCTCGTGCTCACATCACATCGCTGAATGAAAAAAGTATTGCAGAAGCACCTTTTCTTCAGCTTTCTAAAAGCAATTTCAACAAATTATAAATTTAAAAAGACACTAAAAACACAAAAGATGTTACTGTACTGCTGAAAGATAGTATCTCGGCTCCAAAAATCCAGACTTGAGGTCGTCACATGCCAGACGCTATGCAATTTTTCATTTGGCGAGAAGATATTTTCAACATGGCAAGAAATCATACACACCAGGCTTATCCAGTTCCTTCCAATGGACTCCCATATATTACTTTTCAAACCTGTATCTTAATAATTGTGATTATCTTTGTCATAAAGTTGGGTATTTTCCACATATTTTTGCAAATTACACATTACTATTTGCATTAACACTGACTTCTCATCTCTGATAGTGTTTTAGTTATTTATCATATATGCAATTTTCTATTTGTTGCTGCTGTCTTAAAGAGCTCTAAAAATGTACAAGAACATTTAGTGGCAGCATAAGGTTGGTGATGATAAAAAATTTCAGATTTTTCTTTGTTCAGAAATGGCCATGAGGTACACAGTATGTAGTGTTAACTATTGACAACACCTGCCTACTTCCCAGCAAGGCCTGTAGTACTGCTCAGTAAACATTGATCCACATTGTGATTATTTCTAAGCAGTGTTTATCAACCTGTTTGGTTAATACTTTGTATAAAAACAATGCATTAGCTTTGTACGTGTACGTGGAGGAAAAAAAAAAGTGGTTAAAATTATCAATCTTCTGAATATGAAAACGCCACAGCTATACTGCTTCACTGTCAGTAGCTGTCAATCTGTATGAATTTCCTTATTGCCACCCTCCCGAGCCATTGATTTGTCAACATTCAGACTGAACCCGCCCCTGGGATTCGTAGCAAACAGCTGTTGGTTAGAAAGCAGAGTAAACGTATCAAGTCTTCCGTTCGTTGTAACTGCAATGCTATACAGTCAGTATTCAGATATCCGTTACCCAGATTGTCAGTCGCGTTTTACCGCCCTTGTTTTAAGAATAAAATCAATTCCCATTATATATATGTAACAAATTAATGCACTTACCTGCGATTACATGCGATTTCCGACTCAGTCACCAGTTTTCTGATACAAAGCCCATCCCTTCAGTGTTGCAATGTACTTGTTTATCCGCCAGTCTGCTGGGGTTTTTCTTTTCTCACATGCCAAATCAGTGTCTTCATTGTGCAGTTACACAGCGCTTCCTCCAGTTTCACATGACGAAATACAGCAAGAAACAAAGCGAACGAGACAAGCTACGATAATGTAAAAGTTAATTATTAAACAATTTTATTGTTTTTAAATCTGTGATCTTTAGTTGCTTTTCTGCATTTTCATTTGCAGGTGGCCTCATCGAGCACTATATTCTGCAAATACTGACTTTGCATACTGTTTTAATTCTGGAAACTTGTGTTGCTTTTTAAAACCTTTTGCTAAATTGTATTGCCATTTACGTTTTACGCAGTTCTGTGCATGAGTAACATTTTGATTTAATTTTGCTGTTGGGTCGTTAATGAGGAATTTTACATACTGCTGCAATACATACTAGATTTAAAAGTATGTACTGTATTACAGTCCATGTTTCCACAGTTGTCTCTTTTGGCAAGTGGTATTTTCAGAATGAAATCGTTCTGAATTAAAATACTTCTGTTGAAAACATAATACTGTATCAACAAAACCAACCACAATACATCTAAATTGAAGCATACTTATTTTAAAACACAGTGCTTTCAGCTAGTATTTTTGACATCTTTTTTTGTGAAAAAACAGATAAGGGATGGAACGGGCCAAAATGAAATAAACATATGTCTCAAACTCGTTTAACCGTCACTGAAGTTCGAATTTTCTAGGGTCGGATATGTGAGTGCTGGCTGTAATGCAGGTGTATGAGACTGAATAAAGCAGGACAGTCAGACAAAAAAAGAAAAGGCTACACAACAGGTTTGAAATTGCGCATTACTGAATTTGCTGAAATGCATGACAATCGCAGTTCTGAAAAAACAGTACGTGATCGGAGAGAAAACTTAAAATTGTGAAAGAAAAAATTTTATGGTTCGAGGTAGAAAACATTTTGTTTCAATGGAGTACTTTGAGTGACTTTAATATATACTGTAACTTGTTCTACATGTCAGTGCAACGCAGTGCTACACTTGTAAAGTATGGTTATGGTTCTGATTAACAAAACAAAATGTACATTTTGGAAATTTAATGCAACTGGACTGCACCGTATGCAACACTAAGATGTTTTGTTTACTGGTTATTAGATGGTGCACTGTTTAGTTTATTGTTTTGTTTTTGCTTTTTTAATTGATGCAAGCAGCACTGTTCAATGCTATTCTTTTAAATCTTAATTAATACAACACATGTGTAAAAGCCAATGCTGCTGAAACTACTGTCTAAGTATGGTTTTGAAAAGAAATGTTCATTAAAACAAATATATTTTCTTGAAGTGTTTGGGTACTTGATAAGCTAAAATAAAATAGGTTAATACAGTTGTGATGTAGGATGTATAACTTGATTTTACACTCTTAATTATTAATTAAATCCATTCAAGTACCAGTTGTCACTGGTTTACACTGTAACCACTGGAATTTACAGTACTGTAGTAGTATTATATCTATGCTTTAATGTATTTTGACATTGCACTTAAATTTACTTGAACCAATTAGTTAAACTGCTAGAAAGTATTGTTTTTCAACACTGTAAAATTATGAATGGAATAAAATTAGTTATTTTTAAACTAAACCTGTGTATCTTTTTTTTATTGGTGTTGAGCATGTAGGAAAAAAAAAAATCAATTGTAAAAAAAACACTGTACTTGTGGCCTGATCAAAGGCTGTTACATATATTTAAAAGAGGAGAGGATTAGCTATTCCAGGATACCAATGGGTACTGTAATTTTGGTCAAAGACTGAAACATGTAGCATGCTCTGCTCAACAAAATCCACAGGTTAATAAGACAAAACATAACAGCCACTGTTTAATTTTAAAAAATCAATTCATCTGACATCCTCAGACTTGTTTACACTAATTTGTTTGACATCTTTTCGTAAAGAGATTAAATTACATAAAAATGATCAATTACTTAAAAAAAAAAAAAAAAAAAAAAAAAAACTAAAATTGATTTTTTTCATTAACAAAAAAACCCTCAGTCTTTACCTCTGTACTTTAAATCAACATTATATGCTTCGATGTATACTGTGTTTCCTGAAATGTACCACATGTTTACATGCAGAAGCAAAACACATTGTCTATTCATTCCCCTACAAAACATGAGTTACACCACATCATGATGGTATACACTACAACATACAGAATACCAAGTACCCTCAAATATAATTTTAAAAAAATTGCATGGAATGTCAAGAGTGGAAACATCTAGAAAAGCTGTGTGTGTAAACATGGTGGCACCGAGTTCTCCTGGAATGGATAGAAGGCTGACTCCTGAATGCTGGTTCACTTGCGTGGCTGGTGGATGTGCTGATTGATTTGATGGGCTGAGGGCAGCTTCTCTGCAGATGGCTGGGGTTTCTGATGCGCTACCTGGGCTGCTGCCGGAGGGAAATCTTTATCACCCTGAGAAATAAATAAATAAATAAATAAAAAGATATTTTGCTAAGAGCAAAGTTAGGTAGAGTGTAGTGTTTTTTTTTTTTTTTTCTCATCTCATCATTGAATGAAAAAAGAAATTTAAAAAAAAGTGAAAAAAAAAAAAACCCAAAACAGAACACTGACTATATATTACTTATAGGATATAGGTGATCTATGATGTAGCATGAAAAACAGTGCCCAAGCCCAGTGTGGTGTATTGTTAACTGTGCAGGCCACAGAATCTGGATGTCTTGCTTCAAATCGAGGTGTTCTGTACTATTATAGCAAGTCGCTCACAAAAAGGTTGCAAGCTGGAATGATATTTTACCAGATTAAATCAACAAACAGAAGCAAGAACAGATCCTGGGCATGCATTGTTCATGTAAGATGTCGACTTTGTGTTACTTTAAATGTGATTTATCTGCCAATGTATTTTAGTGTGCAAAATACATATATACATATCGAAGCAAAATTGGTCTATGACCAGATTTACAATTCTCAATTCCACACAAATGCAATTTGTAAACCAAGGCGGTCATGACTATACTGTAATATTTTTAAAAAGAGGAACAATTCCCAGAGCTGGATTCATTCTTTGTGCATCAGGGATCAGAGGTAAGTTACCTATCCACTGGGCTACTAACATTGGTTGGAAATCAAGATATTGTATTATTGTACAGCACATCAGCATAGTTGACTGAGCCAAGTTTGCATATAGAGTGCTAGCCATGGTTCTGAATTCATTCTGTCCTTTTTTTGACTGTATATCTACATCCACGGTACTCAATATGTGGCCTGTGGGCCGGACCAGGCCCTTTGAATGATTTACAGAGGCCCGAAGTTGGCTAGTTGTCCCATTTTTCATGAACGTCTGTGTTTGGCCACAGTGATTAAGCAGCACTTTGATGGACCGGGGCAAGTCTAAAGCCAACTGGCCCCATAATCCCAGAGACACTTTAAAACAGGACTAGTTTGTAAAATTGACCCTTAACTGAAAGAAAGAAATTTGCAAATGAAGTGTTAAACCTTTGCTACATTGATAGTGTTGTTTAATTACCATGGGGCAGCATGATGACACAACAGTAAAACGCACATTGAATCTTTATAATTACATTAGTATTTCATATACATATAGAATATAAAGCAGAACAACTAGAGAGAGCAAATACTAGTTGACTTCAGCACACAGCGCAGCTCGACTGAACTTTGCAACTTAAAAGAAAAAGTCAGCTTGCAGTGGCTCATCTAGACACTCTGAGCATAAAATATTACTAAACTAAGGTGAGGTTGTTTTCTTACTATATGACATGTTTTGAGTTCACACCTCGTTACTGCAGCCTGGGTGAGCGCAGAAACTCTTACCGAGTTAGTCTTTGCAGATTACGGCTCCCGGATTTAGGTTTTAGAAAGTTGGTAACCAAGTAGCAGTAGTGCATCAAAACATGTTTTGGGCCGGGATAAAAACACATGGGGAGTGTAGAGGGTTCCCCCTGTGTGAGAATCAATTAGTGTCCCGAAGTAATTTAACCCCTGAAATACCCCGGTTACGTATTCAATTTGCGTTACATTTCCGATATGACAATAAGAAGCTGGCTTCAGCATTGTCTGACAGACCTGCTACACGACTCCTCATTAAAGGCAAAGAGAAATGACTTAAAAAGCCTTGCATATAAAGGATGCTGCTTGAAGGTCTTTTTATTATTTGGATTGCTGTGAAAGTGCTTTTTCCTCAGTGAAGTAAGTGAAATCCTGCATCGCAGTACTTTGACTGATTCACACCTAAATCAGTTACTAAGACTGGCAGAAAGTGATACATTGCAGCAGTTCACAAATACTGTGAAGGAGAAAAAGAAAACTCAGCTATCCCATTAAACAGGGAAGCATTTATACATAGTTATTTAAATGTACTTGGCATTTGTAAAGGGCCAAATTGGAGAAATATGTTTGGGTATGTTCGGCCCTCGAGAACTTTCATTTGGGGTTTTTTGGGGGAAAATTCAGCCTTCACAAAAATGTGCTTGAGTACCCCTGATCTAGATTATCTAGATACATATAAATAAATACACTACTTAGACTATTCTTTATTGCGTGACAATGATAAGTGCTATTATGGATTAAAATAAGTGCAGAATTAGGCAATATAAATGATTATATTATAACAACCGCCTTGCCAAATAAACTCGTTATTTTATTTATTCATTTTTTTCCTTTTTTTTAACAAAAGCGAATCAGTTTTTAATATTTAAATACACTGTATGGTACCATACTCTATTTTTACTATTGCAAATTGAATACACAGCAGTGTCAGTTTATTCAGGGGTAAGTGGTTTGGAGAGAAAAAAAAAACCAAAAACATGCACAACAATTGGCTGCTGTTCCCCACTCCCAAATCACGCACGATTTTGTACTTTGCTGAACTTTCCTATAACTCCCCGCTATTCTTAAGGTAGATCGACTTCGGCTGAAGTCAAGGGAAGTGAAGTGCTGAAAGTTTCAGTACTATGCTGCAGGGAATTTAGTTTGATCGACTTGCTCCCTATGTCTTTGTGCACCGGGTCTGGCGGGGCTAGCTAACAGACAAAGGCACAGAAGCACCAAGAAGAAAAAAATGGTAACAGCAGGTAATAAGGCTTTTATTAAAATGCTTGTCACATTCTTTAAAATGTACCAGCTGTATATCCTCAAACTACTAATCTTTTTTTTTTATTATTATATATTGGGACTTTAAATATATACGCAGGAATGTAATATTTTATTTTTTTTTCCATTTGTTAAGTGTATTTATTTTGACATTTCACAAACTAAACAAATGCCAAACGCCACAACTTTAATTGAGCTTAGTCCAATACGACTATGACCTATAATTAACACAACAAAAGCAAAAAGACAATAGATTCCTAGCATATCCAAGCATGTCCATGCACTCCAGCTTTCTGTTCCGAATGTCCAGTGTGCTAGGCCCCATTACACTGTGCTGCACTCCAGCACCAATTCAATCCTCACTCAAACATTAAAATAATGACACATTTTCACCCGAAGGGATTTTTTGGAAAACAATTTACTGCAATGTAAAGAGGCAATCATTTTTTTCAACTGAAGCTCTTCAAGATGTGTTAGCAGTATTTCAGTGAAGTGTTCTGCTCTCTTGTGGCTCCCAATAGCTCTTGCGTTCTGCTTATGATATGTTTCAAGTTACAGGCAAACCTCTAATAAAGACCACCTTACTGGAAACAAATAGTCTCTCTAAATTTCAAGAAAATACTGTATCAACATACTTGAAGGTTGTGGTCAGACAGCCATCTCAAATAAAGGAACAGATGCCTTAACATAAATTCCCTGAGAGTCTACATGCAAATGTGTACAACAAAAACTCCAGCTGAAATGAGCAATTAATTGTGCGAAAGCAGAGTGAGAGATACACTAATGATTCAGAAAAGCACCTCCTCATGGGGGACACTTGATAAGACTCTGGATGTCACTTAAATCTTCATTAAAAGAGCACATAAGAGTAAAGCCCTGAAGCCATAACCTCCATTCCTTGTCCAAGAGGTGCCAGGCAGTCAAACAAAAGCCAACAAAAGAATAACTTTGTCTATTTTAATTATATATAGTTTTAAGTTATATTTACTTCTGGCAGTGACACACAAATAAACAAAATGGTAGTGATTAAAAAAAAAAAAAAAACAGCTAGGCATTCACAAGAGGTTCGCTATTAGTCCAATAACAACATCAGAAGATTAAACCGAGTTTGTACACTTGAGCTGCAAGGGCACTGTTGCAGAAAATTAACAAAATGTATTTTTCTTATATATTAAACAAAAAAGAATGCTCAAGATTAAACTGAAATAAATTCACAAATCGTTGTTTATAGCACACAAGGCATATATACAGTAGCAGCATGTTAATAAATTGTGAATAGAAGTTGAAAAAATCCCAAATGTGGTTGTCTAACATTAAAATGGATTACCAGGGACACAACTTAAAGCCTGAAAAACAGTCAGGACAACTGGATCAGTGCTCTGCAGTCAAAGCAAAGCGTCTGAAGTCTAAATTGGGGATTACATTGGTGATTTATCACAATCTTACTTACTATAAATATACAGAGAATATAAATGTAATATTAAGATAACCGTGGTGTTTTAAAATCATGTTTATGAAGCTATAGTCTTGTGACTTATTTATGTATTTATTATTACTATTATTATTTTATATTAATGGCTTTCAACATATCCCTTTTGATACAAAGTGTAACAATAGCAGACACTTAAGGCTGTGTTTTGATCACAGTACCTATCCCCGGGAGTTCCAAATATATTTTGGATAGCTATGTAATGCAACTAATGATACATACCATCCCACTACTATTTAACTGCTATCCTATCATACCAATGATCTCACAAACAGGAAATAATCATAAAATCATCAATTTAAGCAAAATGTCCACATAATGTTTACTAATGTTATGATTAGCGACTGCATTTTTTTTTACCCATTTCCAAAGTACCATAATAAATCGCTCACCTTTTAGATCAACAGGTTTGTTTGTCATTTCTCATCAGTAAACTGTGCCTGGTGCCACATTAAATGGCAAACCTTCCTGAACGTGTTTCACAATATTTCAATAACCAGAAGAACAATTATGTTCCTCTAAAACCAAGTGATTTATGATGTTATTTTAGGGCACACGTAAAAAATATACACTCAACAATTCAAGACCTTGTTATGATAACAATTAATCTATTAACTAATAAAGGTGAAAAATTAAGCTTCTCATTATTTTCTCACTAGTTTTTAGAACACCCTGTGTTAATTAAGGGATAATGGCATTGATTGGCTTGTTATAAGGCAATAATGGTGGTCAAGGGCATTATTTTAACAAGGGAATTCCATGAATATCAAGGAACAATGAGGACATTTCCAGTTGGTGAGGTCTGACTGCCAATGTATGTTTCAACACCACCACAAGCATGACATTTCTCAACGCTAACAGACCAGCCTTCATGTGATATACTGACTACAACATAGAAAATAATTTGTACAAAGTAGACAGGACAAATGAACCAAAATAGCTTACCTTCGTAACTACACCAGAAATGATCAGAGTTGGTTTCGGTGGACTGTGAAGAGAAACAGAGGAAATGTTAAATACACACATATATTACATATTTTCTGATGGGAAGTGAATGAACCAATAATCTCTCAATCCAAACAGCCACCTCTTTGTAGCCTCTTGAACGCTTTGGTTTGTACATTCCTGTCTTCAGTGCAGCTTTTACTCCACACAGCAAAGCAGAGGAAACTAACTCAGAAAAACTACAAATATACTTCCTATGAAAAATAAATAAATAAATAAATATTCATAACTTTGAAATGCTTATAAAACTCAAAAGCTCATGGAGTCAAGTCCAGGTATCTTCCAATTGCCAAGAATGGAAGAAATCAGAAATGATATCAAATACTAAATATATCTAAGTAGATTAATCCATTAATTATTTTTGGCTTACACATGCACATTAATTCAGATTTTCTGTGCTTTTAATTGTCATCATACGTTCATAGAAAGCAGTATAAATATAAGTGGACATACAGCGGTTAAAAGTTGGCACCACCAATGGGGCACAGAAGTGCCCAATTTAAAGAAACAAACACCCCCCCCCCCAAATCACATTAACCGGAATGTTTTTACAGAAATTGTACAAAAAAAAAAAAAAGAAACACATGAAAAGTCCAGACACAATGTATTCATCTCAGTAAGCACAGTTCCTGTTGGTATCAGTATTTATGATGCCTAGTCAGACCTTATGCAACCACAGAATGGAAGAAACTTCCAGATCTTTCTTTTCAGTATAAATAATATGGGACTTACCATGATCCATTTTAATGATCAATTCTATAACATAATTTTTACTATACATTAACAGAGCCCCCCCCCCCAGATGATTTACTCTGTCCCTTATTACTGCTAAATACAAAGAATGCAGAGATCCAGGTTTGATTTAAATATTACTGCTTTGTGAACATTTTAAAGGGCCTTGAAATGCATTTGACCTCTGGAAATGTTGGTTGTACCAGATTGTAAAAGGCAAAAATACAATGAAAGTCGAATGTATTGGTCCAGGGTTAGTATACTGGTAAATAGTAAAGGTCACGTAACATAATAAAGCACATTTTTCATGGCTACACAATTTCTTCAGTAATTATATTCAAATTTATGTGTGGGCAAAATTAATGGTGGTCAGTTCAGACATTATGGCGTCCAAGTACACTATTTTCTGTAATGTTTGAGTGTGTAATAATAATACAACTGAAAACACCAGCTGAAAAATAGGAGCAATTCATTTACAGTTTTACCTCTTTTGCACAGATTAAATGGGTCTAAAATAAGGAAGCTGGTGCAACACAGTTTTGCAAGATATATACAAGGCTTTGACGATTGCTCTGCTTGACTGTTGAACATGAAGGGGCTGAATTCAGAGTGACAGTGATGCAATGTCTCACAACTGTCTTACAATTAATCTCCCAAATGCCACGTCTTAGCTCTGATACGAAATACGTCATTACCTGGGACGGCTAGGCCCTGAGATGTAGACTACACCACTGAATCCTTAATGATGACAAAACCATGCAATGTGTTACTCAGGAAACAGCGCCATACACACCATTCCATCTCACAAACACCAGCCAGGCAGTGCTGACATGAGAATTAAAGAGGATTAGAAATAAGGTTCAAGGCTTGACGTAAAGGACAAAGAATTTGAATGCCCCCTAAAACCACTGAGATAGAACCCTTGCAACCTAGAGCAGAGCATTTTAGTAGTAACTTCTGTGTTGAGGCTTCTCGCTACATATTTTAGTACCCAGACACCAATGTTCATAGGTACTTCACCTTAGCAGCTGCTGGCTGATAACATGGAAATGACAAGCCACAAGCCAATTCCAAACAGCATATGCACAAGTCTATTGATGAATGTGTATTGGTTCTGGACATGTCTTGTAAGTTATTTATTCTAGGTACTATGTGATCTACTGATTAGAGGACCGGCGCCTGTACTGGATTAGGCTGAGCGGACAGCTGAATTATGTACAGATAACTCACACGTGCACAACAATCGTTTTGACGCAAGGAAGACGTAAAAACTACTGGTGTCCCACTGGAAAAGGGCATGAAAACATCAAAGGACCATGAGTTTAAAAAAAGGCAAGATACACAAATGCTCTCATGAAAGTGGCTATTTAGCAGAGTGAAAAAGGCTATAAATAGCCAAGCAAAACCAAACATTTTGCGCTCCTCATCGAATGCTAAACAAGGTGCTGTCACTCTGCTAAGCAAAGCTGCAACTCCGGGATTCTGCCTGAAAACGGAACCAAGACGAGGAAGCAAGCAAGTCACTACCACAAGCAACGAGACTGAGGCCCGGCTGCAGGACTACCGTAAAACTTACAGCGACTGTAAGCCAGCAGAACAAAAGTCTAAGATTCACATAGAATTGAACTGTTAATTATTTAGTTTGCACACTTTGTGTGTGAAATAATTTTTTGTGAAACTTGATTAAGTAGCTATAAGTAATCTAACTCATATTGTTGTATGAAGAATTTCTTTAAAAGTAAACTTGCCGTATACTTAATCTATATACCACTAATATGCTTAATGTGACATTCTAAGATTGTATGCATCATCTCAGATGAGGCTATGCTCCCATGTGGGTGTCCGTGTGTGTGAGCAAGGTACTAGCTACATCACAGCCTGCTTGCTGTTGAAGCTGCTACTTGTGTGTGAGGAGACAGGTGGTGTCATATTGCCAGCTAGCCAGATTTACTTTCTGACTTCTGTTTAATATTTGTGTACTTAATAAAAAACTACTATTTATTAAACATCCCTTGTGTCTGCACGTATACATGTGTTCATAGTAAATCCTCGATCTTTGTAACACATCAATTAAATATTAATAAGAGAACTAATCAACCCAGATAAACATTAAATGATCAATTACTGAATTGTTCCTACACAGTCATAAATATATGTATTACACAGTATCTCATATTAAATCTTTATTTAACAAATATTGCAGAGATTTATATAACAGTAAGAGTTCAATGGCTTCTCATAAGAGTTTCTTAAGGTCATTGAGTAAAAATGTTTTATGCATAAGCAACATAATAAAATGTATAATTTAACTCAATGAATACACAAGAGTAACCCTGTAGTAATGGTAGTGGTATTAGTTGTACTCAAGATCTCCCACTGCTGGGCAGAGGGATAAATATGTTTATGTCAATATAGTTAAACCAGCACTACATCTCCCTAAACATTTACATTAGTTACTCATTACATACGATAAATCTTATATCCATTTACATCACACATCTTGAGTACTTGGTGAATGAGTACACCTGACACGGTTCCACAGTTAAAACTCCCTGTGCACTGCTGTGGTTTTTACAGCTTTCTCACAACCTCCATTCAGTGTTGTGGGAATTTACAGAGACTGAAACTGAAATTCAGGTTTGATTAAATCAGGCAAATCTCCCTTTGAAAGATCATTTGTTTCAGGCAGGACGGCGACTGACTGGAGACAGCTACAGTGCTGGATAGCGACACTGGGATAGGTGAGTTTTTGTTTCACAATATTATATTGGTTACGAGATTGCTGAATCGTAATAGTTGGTAAGGTTGTATGCATGCCTTGCTTGTGAAATTAAGCGATTAAGTGCTCTTAACTAAGCACAGCTTGCTCAGTTTAACTGCACCAACACGCTTTGCACACATTAAAACACAGATTTTAGCAGAAAGGCGGCCAACTGGCCAGTTTTAAGCACACATTTGCTGGACAGTTGAACACGGCTTTTTTTCTGTAAAAAGCTTTTAACATGAATTCTGTAATTAGTGGAATTAATGGAAAGTGTCTTAGTTTACATAAACATTTGCCTGCATTTTTAGACACAAGGATGTCATCTTATACACATACAGTATAGCAGACTGTATTGAATATAAATAAATAATAATAATGAACAGCACTGTATGTGTAGTTTCACACAATAAAAGAATATTTTGGTTGCAACACTGGTGTCTGGTGTGAACAAGCCTTTATCAATGACAAGTTATTCCAACTAATACTGTATTTTGTTACACAGGCTAGGTTTCCTTAATTATACTGCAATTCTAAAATGTAGAAGCACACTGCTCTATAAGCGTGATGTCTGTCTAAATGGGAGAGATATCTGTTCTTATTAAACTTTTTTCACAAGCAGAAAATAAGGCAAGTTAAAATGGTTCATATTTAAAGTATTATATAATATCTATATAAGAGAGAGGAGGAGAGAGAGAGAGAGAAGAGGAGAAGAATACTTTCAAGCAAACAACATTTTCGACACATCTGCGTAAACATCTGATGTCTGGCTACAAACTCGAAGATTATATATAAACGAACCGATGTTATTATCAGGGAATAAGTTCCTCTTAATATTAAGATTATATATCTATATATATATATATATATATATATATATATATATATATATATATAGAGAGAGAGAGAGAGAGAGAGAGAGAGAGAGAGAGAGAGAGATAGTAGACATAATACATTGTAAACCAAAGTCTGCATTGAACAAAAACGCAATCCAATCCAAAACAGCCATATGATTTTATTATCAAAATGCACAGTCCACTGTTTAACTCCCAGTCAAGTACCACTGGGTGCACCTGTCTTAGGTTTCTATTGAATAGTAGCAGTATTACTGTATATTGCTCAATCAAGGCAAAACGTACCATCTCCATCTCTTCATCACCTGTGAAAATGAAATACTTGCAAATTTCTGCAGATGGCAGCATCACACCTAACGGTGGTTGCTATTTCATAGCTCAGGATAACAGCATTCTGAAAGGACTATGTGGCATTTATTTATTTTTAAAATATTTAATAGGTCACTGTGGAAGGGGTGTGGGTAATTCACTGACAAGGAGACAGACAGGTGTATTTGGAAACACCACACAGGTGCCCAGTTTTATTTCAGGCCGGCTCTTTTCCTTTCCTTGTATTTTTTTTCTCTCCGGTAGAGGGCACTGTTGACCGTGGGCTGCCTATCAACGATGATAGACAGCACCACGGAAATACCACAGCTGGTACACGAACAGCAAATGCACTCGCAGGTGCTCAAAGAAATAATAATGAAAACAGAAGGCGAAAAGAACAAGGGAAAATAAAACAGTAATAAAACTACAAATAAAAGGTGCTGCACTCGGCAGCGTTATCCCGGTCGCCGCTACCCGCACGACCCGGATCACCGTCCTACTCTGTCGGCTATCTCGCCTGCTCTTTCACAATACGCCGGGGTCTGCCCAAGGGTTCCCCGCTCTCTCTCTGTCTCGCTGATTCCCGGTCCTGAATCAAAGTGTCCGCACCCTTAGCGCGTCTAAGTGGGCAGACCTGAGGAAACAACAGAGCGTTATTTTATAGGACCGACAATCACCCAAGACCCGCCTCTCGGCCATTCAGAGAGGGGGAAAGTCCACACACACACTTTCCCACCTCCCCGTGTCACTGCCATGACTCACAGGCGGTTGTTGGGCGACTGCCGCCCTCTTCCTGCAGCCCGTGAACACGCCAGCAGAGTCAGCACAGATCTCTCCCTGTTACATATCCTTCCCCTCAGAATGACACCACCGGTTCATTCGAAAATCTTACACCCCCATGCCTTCCCGAGAGAAAAAGTCTGCATTTTGATGCAGCTTTCCTGCTCGGTGGACTACCCTGAAGGCATAGGGCTGCAAGGCCAAGTACCACCGCGTGATTCTGGCATTGCTATCTTTCATCCGGTGAAGCCATGCTAAGGGGGCATGATCTGTAACCAGGGTGAAGTGTCGCCCCAGGAGGTAGTACCGGAGTGACTCGACTGCCCATTTTACCGCGAGACACTCCTTCTCGATGGTGCTATAATTTTTCTCGCGGGGAAGGAGCTTCCTGCTGATATACAGGACTGGGTGCTCGCTTCCCCGAACCTCCTGCGACAACACTGCCCCGAGACCTGTCTCTGACGCATCCGTCTGCAGGGTGAACCTCTTACCAAAATCCGGGCTGCATAGTACTGGCTTACTACACAGCCTCCGCTTCAAGGCGAGAAAGGCCCTCTGGCACGACTCCGTCCACTGAACCGTATTTGGGGCAGCCTTCCGGGTGAGGTCTGTCAAGGGAGCAGCGAGCGTAGCGAAACTCGGGATGAACTTTCTATAATAGCCCGCTAGTCCCAAGAAAGAGCGCACCTGGGTTTTGGTTGTAGGAACCGGCCAGTCAGCCAAGGCTTTCACCTTAGCAACTAGCGGTCTGATCTGGCCGCCCCCTACTCGATACCCCAAATACTCCGACTCACTCTTCCCAATGGCACACTTCTTTGGGTTAGCAGTGAGCCCCGCCTCCCGCAAGGATTGCAGCACCGCCGCTACCTTACACAGATGACTCGGCCAATCCTCACTGTGGATAACCACGTCATCTATGTAAGCAGCGGCGTACTGCTGATGGGGCCGCAAGATGCGATCCATCATCCGCTGGAAAGTGGCGGGTGCTCCGTGCAACCCAAAGGGCATGGTCCTGAATTGGTACAACCCGAAGGGAGTCGAAAACGCCGTCCTCTCTCTAGATTCCGGGGTCAGGGGTATCTGCCAGTACCCCTTCGTTAAATCCAGTGTCGTCATAAAATGAGCCGTGCCTAGACGCTCCAGCAACTCATCTACTCGGGGCATCGGATAAGCGTCAAATTTCGATTTCTCATTGATTCGTCTGAAATCAATGCAAAATCGAGTTGACCCGTCTGGCTTATCGACTAAAACGATCGGACTGTTCCAGTCACTTTGGGACTCTTCTATTACCCCCAGTCTCAGCATTTCGTCAATTTCCGCTTTTATTACCTGTCTTTTACGCTCAGGTATACGGTACGGCCTCTGGCGAACTAGCGCCCCCGGCTCAATATCAATGTGATGATGGGCTACTCGAGTCTGCCCCGGGACGGAAGAGAACACGTCAGGAAACTCCGCCACCAGACCGTGAGCCTGACATTTCTGCGTTGGTGTCAGATTCTCTGCAATCTGTACCGATCCTTTTCTTGCCAACACAGAAAGATCAGGTCCCAGGTCCGTGACGTCATCTGCATGCGCCACTAACAACGCCTCTGGCTGTAACCAAGGCTTTAAGAGATTGATATGGTAAATGTGTTTCTCTGTCCGTCGCTCCGGCTGGCAGATCTCATAGTCCACCTTCCCAACCTGGCGTGTAACCTCAAAGGGTCCTTGCCACTTAGCCAAGAGTTTCGACTCAGAACTGGGTAATAATAGAAGTACCTTATCCCCCGGCTGAAATGTGCGCAACCGGGCTCCTCGGTTATATTGTGTCTCCTGTCTGTGCTGCGCCTGCTGCAAATTGTCATGCGCCCATTTCCCACAGACTCAAGACGTTTGCGCAGGTCCAACACATACCGGACTGTATTGGTCGAATTGTCCTGCTGCTCCTCCCACATCTCTCTGACCAGATCGAGCACGCCCCGGGGTCTCCGCCCATACAGCAGCTCGAATGGTGAAAACCCCGTGGAAGCCTGGGGAACCTCTCTGATCGCAAAGAGAAGGGGAGGAATCAGCTGGTCCCAGTAACGCACATCACTACGAATAAATCTGCGCAACATGTTCTTAAGGGTCTTATTAAAGCGTTCCACCAAACCGTCTGTCTGAGGATGAAACACAGAGGTCCTAATGGTCTTAATTCCCAAAAGCTTACATGTTCCGCGGATTAGTCGGGACATAAAATTGGTGCCTTGATCGGTTAGTATCTCTTTGGGAATCCCCACCCGGGAGAAAACCTTCACAAGCTCGTTGGCAACAGACTTAGCGGACATAGATCGGAGGGGAATTGCCTCTGGATAACGCGTAGCGTAATCCAGAATGACAAGTAGGTGGGTGTATCCTGCCGCACTCCTTTCTAGTGGCCCAACTATGTCCATCCCAATACGCTCAAACGGAGCTTCCACTAGGGGCAAAGGCACCAGAGGGGCTCGTGGAACGGCTCTAGGGCTGGCCTTCTGACATTCCCCACAACGCTCACAAAACCGCTTAACATCGCCATCCAGCCCCAGCCAGAAGAACCGTGACACAAGCCTTGCTTTAGTTTTATCCCTTCCCAAATGACCAGACAGGGGAATAGCGTGAGCCAGCTGCAACAAATCCTCCTTAAAGGGCTGAGGAATGAGCAACTGATGACGCACTTCACCGGTCTGGGGTAATTTATCAACACGGTACAGTAGGTCTCGATCAATTTCAAAGTGGGGGTACGTGGCGGCGCGTCTGGGCTCGACCACCCGACCATTAACCACCGCTGCTTGGTCAAAGAGCCTGCCCAGCACGTCGTCACGCCCTTGCTCGAGTCGGAAGTCACGGGAGCGAGCTAAGAAATCAGCTCCCATGGCTTCCAACTCGGGGTCAGGTCGGTCCCGAGCAGAGGCAGCCGAGCCAGACCCCTGCGCTGGCTCCGCGACCTCCCCCCCGGACTCTTCACCAACCGCCCCCACCTGAAACTTCTCCGACTCCCTCCATTGCCAGCCCTCATTCTTAGCGATCCGACGCTCCCGTTTAGTTTTACGGGGTTTAAATCTATGGCAAAACCATTCTGGATCGCGAAAGGGAAAAATCTCTCCAATTACTTCCTCTTTCTTAGCCAATAAAGAAGACGGGGCTGTCAGAGCAGCCAACCAATCTTTAAACTGCTCACAGTCCCGTCCCAGAACTACTGGTACCGGCAATCGAGGACATAATCCTACCTGCACCTGCGTCACCTGCTGGCCAATAGTCATACACACATTTATCTTGGGATAGGAGCGGACATCCCCATGAATACATTTAATATGCACCCGTCCCAATATACGTTTATGCCCCGGTGAGACTAGGCTCTCCTGTACTAGAGACTGACCACACCCTGAATCCAGGAGAGCCTGGGTTTTTGTACCATCCACTGTCACAGGAATAACAAAACCCGTGTGCTGAAGCGACTGAGGTAATTGAACGTGCTTACCTGGTCGGCTGAGGTCACACTCCATCACGGGGCAGTCCCGGGAGAGGTGGCCCACCTCCCTGCACGTCCAACACCTCGGTGGGCTGGTTTCTCTCCCCGAAGTTTTGGAAAGAGGGGGAAACACTGGAGCCATAAAAGGGGCTCGCCGATAAGGCGTCCGCGCGAGACCCCGGTCCGACACTGCAGCAGCCCGTGGGTATCCCCACCCTGCCCCAGTACCCGGGCCGGGAGCTCCCGCCGACACCCCCCGACCAAATCCTGGACTACCCCTACCCCCCAGTCCCTTCGCCCTTTCTGGGGCCAGTTGAGGTGGCGATCCAGTAGCCGCACTCCTCCCGGGCAGTTTCGCGGGCGTTGGTTCTGCTGCCTGGTACCGCTCGGCAAGCTCGACCGCCCGGTCCAGCGTGTCTGGTGCCTGCCGCTGGACCCACAGCCGAGGTTCCGGGGCTAGACATTCCAGGAAGCGCTCCACCACGATCATCTCCACCACCCTGGCTTTGGTGTTCAGCTCCGGGTTCAACCAACCCAGTGCGTAATCCTTCAGACGGTGGGCGATGGCTCGTGGGTGCTCCCCTACCGCAAACTGCTCCTCTCGGAATTTCTTCCGATACCCCTCCGGTGTGGCCCCCACGCGATTAAGGATGACGGTTTTCAGCGTGGGGTAATCCATCATCCGATCCGGGGACAGCGTTCTCGCTGCTGCTTGCGCCTCCCCCGTGAGCTGAGGAAGCAGGTAACTAGCCCACCGGGCTGGATCCCACCCGGCCGAGGTCGCCATAGCTTCAAACACCTCCAAATAGGCGTCAGGTCGATCCTCGGCCGTCATTTTTGTGGGGCGTTGCAACTGGGGGTCTGGAGCTGCGGGTCTTGCCGCCCCCTGCACTGCTGCGGTGAGCGTCTGGCGCAGGAGGTCCATCATCGCAGCAAACTGTGTAGCATCCATGGCTCGTCTGCTCCTTCTATAGCTGCACTGCTTGGGGCAGTGCCAGTGAATCCCACTTCTGACACCACGTGTGGAAGGGGTGTGGGTAATTCACTGACAAGGAGACAGACAGGTGTATTTGGGAAACACCACACAGGTGCCCAGTTTTATTTCAGGCCGGCTCTTTTCCTTTCCTTGTATTTTTTTTCTCTCCGGTAGAGGGCACTGTTGACCGTGGGCTGCCTATCAACGATGATAGACAGCACCACGGAAATACCACAGCTGGTACACGACCTGCAAATGCACTCGCAGGTGCTCAAAGAAATAATAATGAAAACAGAAGGCGAAAAGAACAAGGGAAAATAAAACAGTAATAAAACTACAAATAAAAGGTGCTGCACTCGGCAGCGTTATCCCGGTCGCCGCTACCCGCACGACCCGGATCACCGTCCTACTCTGTCGGCTATCTCGCCTGCTCTTTCACAATACGCCGGGGTCTGCCCAAGGGTTCCCCGCTCTCTCTCTGTCTCGCTGATTCCCGGTCCTGAATCAAAGTGTCCGCACCCTTAGTGCGTCTAAGTGGGCAGACCTGAGGAAACAACAGAGCGTTATTTTATAGGACCGACAATCACCCAAGACCCGCCTCTCGGCCATTCAGAGAGGGGGAAAGTCCACACTCACACTTTCCCACCTCCCCGTGTCACTGCCATGACTCACAGGCGGTTGTTGGGCGACTGCCGCCCTCTTCCTGCAGCCCGTGAACACGCCAGCAGAGTCAGCACAGATCTCTCCCTGTTACAGTCACCAATAATTTTTTATTATTTTCTCCCACTCATAGCTACCGCCCCTGCACTGACTCGAGAGCGGCGAAGACGAACACACGCTGTCCTCCGAAGTGTGTGCCGTCAGCCGACCGCTTCTTTTCACATTGCAGACTCGCCATGCAGCCACCTCAGAGCTACAGTGTCGGAGGACAATGCAGCTCTGGGCACTATATAAATATACAAAAATGCCTATACACAAAAACCTCGGAACAATGTGCTTGTGAGTGATCATAGGGATTTCGCTGTGGAAGACTGCAAAGGCAAGAAGGTACTACTTAAGTGTGCAAGTACTGTTGAGTTACTATACATATTTTGACACAAAAAAACAAACAACAAAACACTCAAGCATTTTGGAAAGTAACAAAAAACACTAATTTCATACAGTATATCAAAAACGAAAGCCCCCAAAAAAAACAATTTACATAATACTCGAAAATAGCTAACTGAAAAGCAGAAGCCCTAATTATACTGTAATATGTATTAGGCTTGCATTGTAACCTTGTATTGCCCTGTAACACCTGTAAGTCGCCTTGGATAAAGACATCTGACTTCTGATTTCAGAAGTTTGCATTTTATTCCAAGGTACCTTACAGTACATGCTCTGAACTTCTGAAATACGGGCATGATAAAGACCATTAAACCTGTAACTGCAGAATACTGTACGTGTCACTGCTTCATTAGTCCAACAAGAGGGCCCTTGTAATTACTAAAACCTTGAATAGGTGGTTCCTTGCACACCAATAAATATGTATTATTATACCGTGTAACACATTTTTTTTATTCCTGGGTGGTAAGTCTTATGCCTCAAAAGTATAGAAAATTACGATTATACTGTATTTACAGTATAATCGTAAATCTCTAAAAACTACTCGCTTCTAAATCTTTTGTAGTCATTTTTGTATTACTTTAGTATAAATACATGTTAATTTGGATTCATATGTTGTTTTTTTCTGACTTTATGTGAACGAAAAGACACACATTTGCCTGTTTTCCCATTGGAAATAGTGATATTTTGAAATATCACTGTCCTGGTCACAAAAGCAAAGTTTGTGGGGAATAATAGCCATTTTCTATACTTTTGAGGCATAAGCAATTAGGAAATAACACTTACTACCCAGGAACAAAAATTGTGTTACATAGTGTTATCATCATCATCATCCTCATCCAGTAGTGACAGTTGTCAAGTAGAGATCTTTGCTGGTATGGATGATGTCATTACGCAAGAGACAGTAAACTAAAACCGCTTTCTTGTCAGTCAGTGAAACATGTTACTCTCTAATATCTTTATTTCTGTTGCCTGGCATTACAACGTAAGCTACACAAACAGCTGTCACCAGCTTGTCTTTTTTTTTTTTTGTATGCCACCTACACATGCAAACCATTTTGTTCCTTTTTGACAAAACTTGAATGTTAAGAGAGACCTGGTCAGACACAGAAACAGCCAGGAATCATGACAGCACTAATTAGCATGTATGTGTCCAAATGAGAATTACGAAACTAGCTTTTGAAATTTGGAGTATCTCCAAGCATGTTTTTTCTTTTGCTACATGGTAGCACGTAAAACTATAAAAAGTCCCACTGACCTTAAACTGGTATCAACAGAAATGTTTTCCTTTTATTCCAGTGCTTTTTGGTGACACCTGGACTTAGTTGCTTTTATCACTGTAAGTTAAACAGTATGCTTGGTTTTAATGAGCTTCCACTGCTGCCAGTGCCTAATCTTCACAAGCAGGGACACAAGTTCTTCATTTAATTGGATTATTTCCCTATTTTCATTTTTACAACCAGGGGTGCACCTCAGGAATGCCATTCCAGACAAACACCTGAAATGAGTCATGACCAAACTCACTCACCCATTCTACGGTTTTATTTTTCTAAAGGTCTGACTGCAACAAGGCCTTACATTATTTTCTTGGCTCCAGCTAGCCTCTTCTTTTGTGACTGTTGGTTAGTATCCCTTTTGTGTTTTCTCCTTTTGGATTTGTAGATACGACACTACTGTGCATACAATTGTATAGGATAAGCCAATATCATATTAAAATCAATAATGCTCACAAAAAAAAAAAAAAAAAAAAACTGTTCTCTCTGTCTATATGCCAAACAGTGCAAATTACCCAAATAATAACAAGGGGAGTGCTTGTGTGTTTCTAGCTGGTATAGGCCCTGTGACCAAGGAGGAATTACCCCTAGTGGTTTGAACTAAGGGCAGCAACAGAGAGGGTACCTGTTTGAAATCACAGATTAGCCACTTACTGTACGACCTTTGAGAAACCTACGCTCTTGGACCTTAAGCACTACCAACTCCAAAACTAGAAATAAGCAGAAATTAAACCGGAATATTCTATTTTGCATCTCGCTGATCTCCAACAAAATGAAACCGCAAAGCAATGATTTGAAAAAGGGTATTCCACATCTCTGTGCTGTATGCCACCAGTCTGGGGTTTACCACAACACATCACTCTTCCAAACTGAACCCATTAATCTTAAAAATCCAAATGAAGCCTGACAAGCAGTCTCTAGACCATGCTGCTTGGCTTACTTTTACAAATCTGCAATTTTTCCACCAGCCATCTGCTCTCGTCTCTCAATAAGTACATCTACTGAACAAAAAGGAAGCCTACAATGACTGCCTACACAGCATGCAGGAGAATGACAAAAACAGCTGTACTCTCTATGCTTCACTGACCGAAAACGTTTGCTGGGGCTGTCACTGTGCTGAGACTAAGGTTTGGTTTGCTGACTGATTAGACAATAACCGTGACAAAGATTATTCGCAAAAAAAAAAGTGCAGTGCAATTCAGTGAACACCTGTCCTCAGGCAGATGTGATGTGAACAGCACTGGCTTACAGGGACTCTATATGTCCTTGCTTAGCAAATACCAGTAGCTCTAATATATACTCTATACTGGAGCATTTAACACCTTACATACAAGTTTAAATAACCTGTTTGGGAGGGTAGTTGGAACCTAGTGGTGCCATTTGTTGTGATGTAGCAATAACGGAACAGAACTAATCATTGTTCCAGTTGACCTCCTCATTATTCTCTTGTTTCTTATTGATTAAGGGGACAATATCCCTTCCACCACAAGTTGCTATCATTAGAAACTGAATGACCTTCCGCAACCATATTCAGTCCCCGTAAGGCTAATTCCAGCAGCAGTGTTTCTTTCTAAAAAGTCATTCAACATCACCTGGCAGGAACGGGTCATCAACTCCACTGCAGCAGCTGTGATAGGATTTTAAATCTCTAATTACTTTAAGAAGCTGCTCTTTTAAAGTGCAGTCTTGTTTTTCCAAGTTGACATGGGTTCTGTGTATCTGCAAAAACACACCTGTCACCCATACTCCCACTCAGATTTTGTCTACATAAGATAAGGTTTTTTATTACAGGTTAAGGCTCTTTGCAAGAATAGCCAGCGAAAACGCATCATTAAACACATGACATTTCACTTTGGTGATATTTTTCTTAAAACAGACATCGCTTTCCAAAAAGCGGCAAATAAAGAAAGGTCACATTATATTACCTTCCTATGCAAACAAGGAATAAAAAAGGTCTGAAGTTCCTGGATTAAAAAATTAAACTGGAACACAAAGTTGTGAAAGAGTAACAAATTTCAGCAACAATGGGTCTAAACCATCTTTTTTGAAAACATACACTTGTTTTCTTTTAAACAGAGAAAAAACAGGGACGTGTTGGGCAACTGAAATATACTCCTTAATGTAGTCTTAAATAATGTGGGTAACATACAGCACCGCCTCAGCTGTAAATGCACAGTTAGAGCTAGTATGATCAGATTACCGTGACTGGCATACTCTGTGTAGCGTCAAGGGGGTGGGGGGGGGGGGGGGGGGGTGTCATAATATGATTCTGTGCATGAAAGTAACAGAATTGGAATATACTGAGGGGAATTTTAAACCATTCTCTGTTTCTTGGTTTCTGGTCACAAACTCCCCAAAAGACAAAGAATGCTTTTAAAAAGAGTCATAAACTAAATACTGGACTGTGGCAGAGCACAGCTCTGCTCTTTAGAAATTGGCAGGGATGGGGTTAAATTCCCCTACCTGCCTGGGTTCATTGTGTTCAGGTGGCTGGGGTTGATTAGATGATTAGTTTAATTAACGATCAATCAGCACCTGCCACATGGCTTATCTTCACAAATGCTGAATGACTATTTCGGCGCCACAAGCCAGACAATTCTAGGTGCCTTGACACTTAAGACAAGAACCAGAGTCATAAATCCAACCGACAGGGGGTGGAATAGTGGACCAATGAAGAACAAGGGGCCGCGTTGGTGCGAGACCAACCAATGAAAAACACTTCACATGGGCTCAGGCACTGCCCAAATTTACCAAACTATCCAATCACAGGGGTAGGAAGAGAGGTACAAAAGTATGAGCGTGACATTGAAACGACGCCCCTGAAGCTCGAACACACAAACCAGTCTTTGAACTGTGAAAATCTGGAGATCCAGCCTGCGACTGTCCGAAAACGGTATCTGTCCCGGCCGGTCTAATACGACATAACTATTCCAGTGTTTGCCTTGGTGTGGAAGTCCACCGCGTGAGACTTCTAAAATCCTAAAGCACTTGTAATCAAATCTCTAACTTAGCCCCGATTGATCACCGGAGAAAAGAGTTGGATTAACAATTGAAGTCGACTAATTGAAATCTATTCAATTTATTGAGCTAGCCATGCTGGAGTTTGCAGTGGAATATCCCAGATAACCGGAAGAAGACTGCACATACTGGTGGAGGATTTGCTGTTTCAGTGGCATAGACCAATAGTTAATGACTCTTGTTCTTTGCAAAGACATTTCTTTCGTACTCTGAAGTGGAGACGAAATGCGAGGAAGGCAGACCCTGGAACCTACCTGTCCTTGCTAGCGGGACAGCTTCGAGCGCCTGTAACGTTGAAGACACGGAACAGTTGGAGGAGGCAACGCGAATCCGTTAACTATTCAATAAGTAGTGTTTTAATCCTCTTATGAACTCGAGAATAGGCAGACCTTAAAGTAAAATAGCTGTCTTGATAATATATAATTTACGACAGGTTGTCTGAATGCAAAGAGTGTATTTATCTAGCAAGAGTGAGAATTGCCTTCTGAACCAAAACTATATAAGGCTGATTTAACGATGCTTTGATTATCAAATATTAAAGAAAGTGAATATTTTTGTTACTAACGATACCCCTGTTAAGACTAAACCTTCGTCTTAAATAGCTGTCAGGAAATGCAGTTGTAACCTTAAGGGAATCTCTTACAGATTGCGTTGAATCGCTAATCAACCAGCAGGAGTGGGGGATGTCATTGTTTGAACCTTATTTTCTGTACTATTTAACTTGGTTAATTAATCCTTTCTGTAGTATCTTGGTTTGGTTGTTGCACCTTTAGCTTCTCCTAAAGCTTCTCCTTTGTTTAGTGTTATTTCTAATAAAACTGTTACAATTTAAAACTATTCCAAATACAAGCATAACTGAGGCAGAAGTGTTAAAGGGACTAGGAGCTCTTAAAATAAACAAATCCCCTGGGCCGGATGAGATCCTCCCAGTAGTACTCAAAGAAATGAAAGAAGTAATTTACAAACCGCTAACCAAGATCATGCAGCAGTCTCTTGACACAGGGGTGGTACCGACAGACTGGAAAATTGCAAACGTAATACCGATCCACAAAAAGGGAAACAAAACTGAACCAGGTAACTACAGACCAGTAAGCCTGACTTCTATTATATGCAAACTTATGGAAACTATAATAAGATCCAAAATGGAAAATTACCTATATGGTAACAGGGTACTGGGAGACAGTCAACATGGTTTTAGGAAAGGGAGATCGTGCCTAACTAACTTGCTTGATTTTTTCGAGGATGCAACATCGATAATGGATAATTGCAAAGCATATGACATGGTTTATTTAGATTTCCAGAAAGCTTTTGACAAAGTCCCGCACAAAAGATTAATTCTCAAACTGAACGCAGTTGGGATTCAAGGAAACACATGTACATGGATTAGGGAGTGGTTAACATGTAGAAAACAGAAAGTACTGATTAGAGGAAAAACCTCAGAATGGAGTGTGGTAACCAGCGGTGTACCACAGGGATCAGTATTAGGTCCTCTGCTATTCCTAATCTACATTAATGATTTAGATTCTGGTATAGTAAGCAAACTTGTTAAATTTGCAGACGACACAAAAGTAGGAGGAGTGGCAAACACTGTTGCAGCAGCAAAGGTCATTCAAAATGATCTAGACAAGATTCAGAACTGGGCAGACACATGGCAAATGACATTTAATAGAGAAAAGTGTAAGGTACTGCACGCAGGAAATAAAAATGTACATTATAAATATCATATGGGAGATATTGAAATTGGAGAAGGAATCTATGAAAAAGACCTAGGAGTTTTTGTTGACTCAGAAATGTCTTCATCTAGGCAATGTGGGGAAGCTATAAAAAAGGCTAACAAGATGCTCGGATACATTGTGAAAAGTGTTGAATTTAAATCAAGGGAAGTAATGTTAAAACTGTACAATGCACTTGTAAGACCTCATCTTGAATATTGTGTGCAGTTCTGGTCACCTCGCTATAAAAAAGATATTGCTGCTCTAGAAAGAGTGCAAAGAAGAGCGACCAGAATTATTCCGGGCTTAAAAGGCATGTCATATGCAGACAGGCTAAAAGAATTGAATCTGTTCAGTCTTGAACAAAGAAGACTACGTGGCGACCTAATTCAAGCATTCAAAATTCTAAAAGGTATTGACAGTGTCGACCCAAGGGACTTTTTCAGCCTGAAAAAAGAAACAAGGACCAGGGGTCACAAATGGAGTTTAGAAAAAGGGGCATTCAGAACAGAAAATAGGAGACACTTTTTTACACAGAGAATTGTGAGGGTCTGGAATCAACTCCCCAGTAATGTTGTTGAAGCTGACACCCTGGGATCCTTCAAGAAGCTGCTTGATGAGATTTTGGGATCAATAAGCTACTAACAACCAAACGAGCAAGATGGGCCGAATGGCCTCCTCTCGTTTGTAAACTTTCTTATGTTCTTATGTTCTTACATCTGTATACAAAAACAAAAAACAACTAATTAGAAAATGCATCTGAGATTTCCTTTAACCTGGTCAATACGAGGGCTTATATCTCTGATAAAGGACATCGAAAGTTATCTTTCAAAGTTGTTGTTTAATCACTGTGCCAAATCAATCCACCCAAAAATACGTAAATACCTTTTTTTCGTGTTGAAAGAAAATCTACATTCTTGTACACACCCTCTGAATGTCGTCTGTCAATGTAGACTAATTCTGCTTCTTCGCAAATAAATTTAAAAAGGAAATAGTGTATGCTCTCAGCGGCAATACAGTAATAACTAATCTCCAGTTTGAATGACAAGATGAAGAACTTGATGCAGTCTGGTTACTTTTCTTTATTTCAGACCATCACAGTAACAACACAGGCATAGCACTCTCTTCTCTGAAGCCAGGAAGCAGGCTTTTGACTGTGAACACACAATGGGAACAAGCTACTGAACAAACAGCACAATCAGGATTAACAGGCTGTAGACAACTAGATATTTTTAATTACTAAAACTTATTTTTTTTTTTATATTTATTTTGCTAATAAATGTTAGGACCTAACAGTAACTTAAAACAAACTTACACGAACATGCACTCAAAATCAAAATTTAAAAAATGATAAAAGTTAGCTGTTTTTATTCATTACTGTTTTTACTTAAAAACAAATAAAATATGGACTGGCAATAGAAAAGTCTTTGCATACCCACTGCCTGCAATCCAATTGAAAGTCATACCAAAGCAGACATTCACTGTCAATGCTAACTTTTTTTTTTTTTTTTTTGTAGGATGTCTATCTTTTTTATATAAAGCTGTGACAAAGATCAAACGATTCTCGGTGTTAGATCTCCTTCCCGACCTGTGAGGGCACCATGTAAAAGGAATGGAGTACCATTAACTAAATGGCGCAATAATTTATTCCTTAGGGTAGATGGAAGTCTGTCATTTAGGAAGGGGGCTGAGCTACAGCACCCAAGTTCAATGACTCAGACGGGAGACGACATGGCATCCGAGGATTAGAGGAGCGGATGCGCTCGTTAACCTAGGGGTATAATAGGGGTTGTAGTAAAAGTGATCTTTTCCTTTTGTAAATGGTTGGCGATAACCTTGAAAGGAGTAACAATTGCTGAGAACGGTGAGTGTTTGTTTTGTGTTTGTAAAGTGTCGACTGCAACTGTTTGTCTTTTTAGACTCTCAGTAACACAAACCGGAGATGGAGTACAAGCCACCATTAACCTTTCACCTCAGCATTTCATGCAGTACTGTAATCACCACTAGCACTTAATTTTACTCACTGTCTTATGTTTCGCGTTTAGTGTGGGTGCGTGTAAAACTTGAACTTTTGGTTGCGGGTCAAACCCGGGGATTACAGTTACGAGTGATACACGCCGCTGGACAGTGTTATCATTATCAATAAACACCCCTGCACCTGAAAGTGATTGTCTGTGTGTTTGAACTGCACTGCACTCACCACTTTGCCACAGATGCCCATGGGTGAGAACAAGTAATGACCTTCATCATTTGTGACAGACAATTGTAATGTTACACTGAGCATTCAGCCACTGTACATGAAGTAACTGTCACACCTGATGCAAGGAAGGAATAAATAAAAAAAAGTTGCATTCATCAGACTTGAATGGTGTCCAGTAACATTTCCATATACTTTCTTTTATGCTGTATGGATAACTCCCTTCATGCAAAGGGTTTTTAATTTAAATTTTTAATGTGGCATTCACCACAACTGCATTCCAGAATTATGTTTTTTTTCTCCCATACTATCCCAACTGTTGAAGGCTATTTATTTATTTTTTTTTAACAAAAGAGAACAGAAATTACATGAGTTTGTTCCATCGCTTAGTACTTTTGGCTGTGAAAAAGCTATTATTTTCTATGAAAGGGTACAGTATAAAAGCAATAACACCCTAGAAATGACACTGCAAAAAAACTTACAAAATTATGGTTTTAAGAAAGTGTAAGTGTTAACATTGTCAAAATTAAATACAGCATATGCCCACTGGTTTATATTATATGAATGCAGTTTTATCACAATTATATCAGCAGTAATCTCTATATGTTACACAAATAAGCAAATACTTACACACATACATTAACACAGGTGGACAGGCAAATCCTTAAAACTAGTCTGCACTCCTGATTCAAACAGGACATCTCCTGCGACTAGTTGCAGCTGCAGAAGGTTTCCCCATAAAGCAAATAGCATGTGTTACACTGAATAATATTTATAGAGCCGACATTTTCAACTACGGTACTGTAATGTAAATACTGCTGTACTTCTGTTCTGCTGTGCCACCCGCAGGCCAAGCAATATTATCCACCTGCGTCACCAACAGAAAGGACTGAGAATCAAACTGGTCCAAAGGCGCTTTTTACCACAAGGCAGGCACCCTGCCAAGCATTACTTCCATTGACTTACATCTAGGCTGAGTGAGCCTGGCTGGGGAATGAACCATAAAAGCTAACGTCACTGCACAAACATATTTCATTACAAGGATGTATGTGGCATAAAACATTATTCTTTGAGCATACCAAATTCAGATCTTACATTCATCCAAGAAAGATTGCAAGGCCACGTCTAGCTGCAGTGTTTGTATCCTTCAGCTCCTACTTGAGTGTAGTACCTATTCTTTTTCGACTCAGGTGGTGCAGCTACTGGACATCAGCATTCGTCTTATCAGAAACATGGAAATCAGTGCTGAAGAGAATACAAGATACTTCACTTTTGTAGCTATAGCAGCCTTTTCAATTTTTTTTTTTTTTTCTGCTGTCTTGTAATTATGAAACAATTCAAATAAATAAATAGAGGTTGTAACGGTCATTAAGAAAAAAAAAAAACACACACACACACACTCAGCATATAAATAAAAAACATAGCACTAAATGTGCAAATAATTCATTAAATCTCCCAGGTAACCTAAAGAAAAGTTGATGCTGCAGTGCTCTGGAAGCTCAGGGTCTGAATGCATTAACAGAACAGCAAGATAGGTTTGCTGCTGTCCAAGCACTGTTCTTGGCTCTCTGTCTTAAGGGCACACAGACAGCAAAGCCACCCCATGCCAAGCTGACTAAAAGTGGTTGCTTAACCATTACAGAATAATAAATCCCTATTGTGTCGAGAGATAATGGTATCATAGATACTGGTGTCATAGAATTTGATTTCTTAAGTACTTAAACTTAAGCCCCATGTCTATTTTTCAATGTGAAATCTCTACAGATTATATAAAGGGAATCATTTTGCTATTCCTTTAGCATTCATAGGGTCAAACACCTTGAGTATTTCCACTAAATGCACATACCTTGATTTCTACTAGAATCATTGGTTAAGGAGCAGAAAGTAGGATTCAAGTGGTATCAATGTACAAGCATACTGGGACTGATTAATCAATACATTCATGAGCATGCTCTCAGCTTAATTTGAAGGCGGCAAGTATTCTACCATAGACTAACCTGGCCGATAAATACGGCATGTTTAAAAAATATATGGCCTCCACAGACTGATTATACACAAATGTCTGTGGGATAAGGTTTTCTCATGCATATTCATGAATAAGAATTAATGCTGTCAACCTGCTCGTTGTGTACACTTGTACAACACTTAACAGAACAACCAAAGTTTGTTTGCAAAAATCAACACAATATCTCCTATTCTTAACCTACTATTAATTAATTTCTAACGGTAAACCCTTACTGAGGTGCTTTAAATTTGAACTGTCCCTTTAATTTGACTCAGTGGGCCTGGATTTTCATGGATTTTAACGCTCAACTGGCTTTATCCCTTATAAGAAGTCTACACTCTATAGCCAAAACATAGTGACACAACTAATCACAGTTTCGACCTTGTGTGACTCAGATATTAACAAGAAGTCTTTTTTTTTTTTTTTCTGTTACAGAAGTAATATTACAGTTACTCTGAAACTGTGCCAAATAAAAACCCACCCAACAAAGCATTATCCAATCACTGGTTAGCCTTGTTGTCTTTGCAGCCAATCATAGTAGGAATAAGAAATTGGAAGCGAGTTAGGTTGTAGCGTAAACACACAAATCCAACTGCAACTACAGCAGACCAAGCTTTTTTTCCCCCTCTTTTGCATTAAGTTTTATACGGAATAAATAATGTCAGCCTGGTAAACAAGTAAGTAATTATTTGGCTTTTAACAAGCCTTTCTCCATTACTTTAAACTGTGTTCTAAGTCTTTTAAAGCACTGTAGCAATGCATAACTACATTCTTTGAAAATACATAATTTGATTTTGCTGTGCTCCCTGAATCTCTGGAATATAATCTATTTGTTACCACTAAAAACAGAACATTCATTGGTCACCTTAATATTTACTGAAAACAAAAATGAATGAAAAAAGTTATATTATACTTTTAGAGCTTCTTAGTTCATATCAGAAAGTCGCTGTGCAACGTCAGTGAATTCACCTGGCAAATTCAGTCTAAAACTAAAATCTGAAATCGAAAATTGCCTACTGTCAAACTGATATGACAGAAGGACTGATTGATAGCAAAAAAAAAAAAAGAACAGAAAAACTTAATACCACTCCATTTACCAAAATGAAAATAATGCATTATGGATGCAGGAAAAACACATTAACAATATGCTATGCCGCGTCAACCTAGAAACCTGGCTGTGTGAACTTCATGTTTTCATTCCATTATGAACCTAACCAAAGGGGAAATACATAAATATAATATGTTTGTATAAAATAGAAAAGATAAAAAATACATGATCTGAAATCAAATGAGCTGAAGCACAATCTCGTAAATGCATCGTTGTGTTACAGACTTAATAAAAGTGCAAATGCAATGAAAGAGAAACATAACGTTTCTGTTTTGGAAAACAAATAATTTGTACCTGAACTGAGTCACAGTAGATGCTATGGTGACAGTTAAAAAGTAACTCTGATTTCTTACTGATGTAGTTGTACTTTCAGGTATGTGTTAAAAAGTGGTACTCGTGCATGCTAAACAACTTCCACTAAGAAAGCCAAGTAATTTATCATATTTTTCCACCATTAAGAAAATAGTATGCAAATATTTATCAGAAGCAATACATTTGGGTCTAGTACATTTTTTTTTTTTTACTTGTGCAACTTTGACGTGGACTTTTCGTGAATTGTTTTTTCTTTTTAAAGAATTGTAAACTTCGTTGTTTTTCTGAAAGGAGGATCCGCCCCTAACCAATACGTCATCAGCAAGCACATAAAAACTCTGTGCATTATTCTTTCTTGTCACTTATTTTTATTTCGGCTGCTCAGTCAAATGCTGGGTAACCAAAACGGGAGTGACCACTTAGAGCCTGGAGGAAGGGCTGCCCTCAGCCATTGATACCCTGAGGTTTCCTCCTAGAAATTAAAAATATGTGAGTAGTGGGTTTTTCCTTACCTGAGTGCTGAGCGGTTCGTATTTACTTCTGCGGGATGCGTGGTCGGGTTGGAGAGGCTGGGCTCTCTCCCCCAGCGCAGTCATGATCTGGGGGATGGGCCGTATCTCAGCTGCTGATTTTCATTAAATTCAATATTTGAGGGTTAGGCGGCAGAGTGCCACTGTGGAGAGCGTTAATTATTATTTATGATTCATTCATGGTTTGGCTACCTCGTCTTTTCGGGGAGATGTGGCTACAGCCACTTCTTATCTGCGGCACTGGGATGCATATAACTGTCCATGTTTTTCTAGCCAGACTCATGCAGATAGCAGTTGGGCACCCATGGACAAGGCCTCCGGACAATTTTATCTCGCCAATTGTGGGGTGCTTAAATTATTTATTATTATTCTCCATTCACGGTTTAGCAGCCTCGTCTTTTGGGGGAGGTGGCACATAGCCACATCCGATCTGCGGCACTGGTAAGCATGTAACTGTTCATGTATTTCCAGCCGGCCTCGCGCAGGTAGCCGTCGGGCACCCGTGGACGAGAGCTCTGGGCAAATTTATCTTTCACTCGGGCCCTGAGTGCCCTTCACAGTCATAAATCATATGCAACTGCAATTGCTATCATCATCATTCATTCATTTAAGCGGATTCTCCGTGCTGAAATTAGTTTTCTGTTTCCAATTTAAGTTGGGAAAAAAAAAAAAAAGAATAGTTAAATGGTAAATGTACCTCTTTTTGAGAACAGGAAAAAACCTGTTAGATCGCAATTAATTGCATGTGTACCAAAGTGCTGACAGCACTTGCAAGTTTTGGTACGCATACCACACGATATACCACTTTCTACACCGGCTCTATAGTCCAGGTCATGGCTTCTATCAACGTGAAAAACATCCACAAACTTTAACTTAAAGCTTATCTATAAACTTCATGTGCATTCAAACAGTATTCCAATTTCAAAAGAAAAGAAGATAGTGACAGACAAGTTGAAAAAGACATGCATATAGAATAACCAAGCTAGAAAAAAAATCATTGAAAATAATTTTTGTATTTTTATTTTTTATTATTTGTGCATTCTTCCTGAGGGATATCAGACAATGTCCGTTAGGTAAACGGTTTCCCCACTACTACCACTACTTTAATGAAAATTGATCTGAGTTTGTTTCAAGGACACAGACTCGAGACTTGAAGTCAAGGACTCGTGACTTGGACATGGATTCTAATGATAGTGATTCGGACTTGAGGTTTGAGGACTGGACTGCAAGTCTGGCTATAATATATCATCTATCAACAGGTTGTACCACTTCATTATGAACTATAAAGAAATACACATGCACATTAAGAAAAACTATGCAAATGAGATAAACAGAGTGCCCCATCATGTTCCAACACTATAGAAGGCCTAGAGCAGTTAGTTGTCAGATACAAATCTAATATTGTTCAGGGCTGATAGTGGGTGCCTGACAAGGCTATTTGATTTCATTATATGTCCTACATGTTCACAGTAAACACATTTAAATCCATCATAAGAAGCTCTCCATCAGGCCACACTTCTATCTGCAATCGCAAGCGAATGGGGACCAACGTTGGTAAGGAAGAGCTGCAAAGGATTGGCACAAAAATGATCAACTGAATGATGCAGTATGCTGGGGGTTTGCAAAATTGAATCCTCTTTGTAAAAAAAAATACCCACACCCTGTATTTACAGGATGTAGATACACACAGGTACAGTGCAGACCAGAGACAGACATTAACAAGTGTTAAAAAAGATTTTGAAAGAAAGAAAACCTCTAAGAATGATTAGATTGTGTTTCAAATGATATAAACATGAAAGTCAAACATTTCAATTCACTTACAGGAGTCAAGCACTTCAATTAATTTATCATGATCAGCAACTACTAAAAAAAATTGTCAAAACTCTGAAACACTAATCAAAGTTTCCTACAGTTTTAATTCTGATTTTATAATTTTTTGAAATTGAATGAGTTTTCTAAGACCTTTACATGCTCCTTTTTTTTTGCATTCTGGGAATTATGCACTTCCAAAACACTTGACAATCAGCAGGAAGCAATCTAAAACTGATTTTAAGAATCAAGTTTGTTGTATTATCTCTAATTCCCTACCTATAATTACCATTAGCATTCGACTCATTTTTCCTATTCTTTTCTTTATGTATGGTCTGTATCCACTTGCTCAGCCACAAATAAGAAAAGAAAAGGACATTCAAGAGCGAGTAGACTTGTTTGAGAACTACCCAGCACTTTACAATGCTTTTACATATCTAAATAATTATAACCAGGAGGAGGCTCCAGAAAGGCACTTTACTGAAGACTATGACTACCACCGTTAAACGTGTAAAGGCTTCCCTTTAGTTTACTACGAATAAACGTTTATAAAATCCAGAAACCATAAACTAACTTCGTGCAGCTGACATGTATGTATCACTTTTCCTGATATATTTTTTTATTGAACAGCAATCACATTCTGACTCTACGACACTCTGGTTGGACTGGTTTAAAAAGGTCTCGATAGTGCGCAACCTGGTAGCGAACACGGCGATCAGTAAGCATGTGTCAAGATAACCAAGGCTAAATACAAACTGCACAAAACTTTGTCTCTCAGTCTTGCAGTGTTGGTTTGCAAAACGACAGAACACGTTTAAGCTGTTTCCATATTGCTATTCTAATTATTCTAAAAGTATCTAAAGTGAAATTATTCTTGTCTATCTTCGTCTATCTTTGTTTTCACATTTTATTTCACATTCCACATATATTGTTGTTTTCATAGTTTTAATTTTCCTTTATTTCGCACCATTTGTCCTGTTTTCTCCCAAGGGGCTGCTGCTCTTAAACAATGCTTCTTGCAGCGCTTGGCAGTTTTATTGTTAATTTACAGAGTACCGACCACTTCCTGTTTAGGATAATCAATTACTAAATATAGCGTACAGTATATGTGTATTTTATTTTTCTAATATTTTATATATATTTTTAAATCCTGTTGATCTGTGTCAGGTCTTTTTTCTTTACTTTTCTAGACTTTTTATATTCAATCATCAGTCTTCTCTGCCACTTCTGTCTATTTAAGTAAATCGGTTAATAAATAAATATAAAATCTTGTCATTCCGAGTCAGGTCTTTTTTGAAATTTTGTTCTCTAGACGTTTTTAAATATTAGATCAGTCTTTTCTGCCACTACTGGCTGTTTAAGAAAAACGGTTAATAAATATAAAATCTTATCGATCCGTGTTATTTCTTCTTAATTATCTACCGTTTCCTGAATACATTTTTAAAATCTACTTGTTGATTACATTTTTTTTTCATTCATTGGCCTTAATTAGGTCTTCTATTTAAGGTTTTATTGATTCCTGTTCTTGAGTTGGATTGGATAAAATTTAAGTCTTTAAGTATTTAAATATTATTATTATTATTATTATTATTATTATTATTATTATTATTATTATTATTATTATTATTAAGTTTTCCTGAATTTGGATTTAGGGACACCTTAAACTTGAGTAAATTTATTTATTTTTATTTATTTATTTTTTTATATATATATATATATTGCCAGGTTTTAATATTCTAGGAAGTTATGAATACAGTAGAATTTCTGTTAGCAAATAATTTTGCTACACTGGAGGAAGTGCAGAAACTCCAAATCAAAAGGTTGGGACCTAGTAGACCTCCCATAAAATTAGTGCAGGTGAACAGTGACAGAGGACGAGCACACACTCGAACATTTAAGCCGAGGCCATGGGGTTGTGCTAGTGAAAGCCACAATGCACTGTTTTGCTTTCCTTGTCTCCTTTTTGGCTAAGGCTCGAGATGAAACTGATGCAGTATGGGCAAGAACAGGAGTTACAGACCTGCAACATCTCTCCTCCAAATCTGTCATCGCAGAGCAAACTTTTTGTATCGCTTCCAGCAAGAAACAGATCCACTAGATAGTGTATCTAACACTGAGGTAGCGTCCCGGGGGCCGACCTCAGTGGTAGATACACTATCTAGTGGACCCACAGACCCTAGCTCGTCAGCTACATCTGAGATGTGAACACCCAAAAATTTTGGCCACCAGCCACAACTGTATCATACAGAGCATTATAGTTACGTGCTGCTTCTTATTTCCTGTCGTGAATACTCACATCTGTTTTTCTCCCAATTTGTGAACTGTGGTATTGTCTTGGCATGTCGAAAAATACGGGGGTCTGATCGGCATTTCCGATCTGTCCAAGCTGGTACAGTTTGTTAGAAACGCTGAAATTGGAAAAGCTTCTCTTTGAATTCCTCAGGAAGCTAATGACTCTTCTTTGAAAATGGCTGCCTGTACGTCATAAATGACTCGAGATCGGGCAGTAACCTTCCTGCCAAATGAATACTCACAGGTTGGCCTATGGAGTGTAACTGCCTTGCTTTTGGATGCCTAGCCCTGAGGTCAGGGAAGTGAGACTCACTTGCCCCCCAGAGCTGACCAATGCGAAGGCATCTATGAAAGGTGGAGGCAGGGAGGAGGAGGAAAACGAAACACTAGACAGTGAAAGTGCAAGTGAACAAGGCTTAAACAGAAAATAGGTACAAATTGACAGGAAATTGGAAGCCCTCAGCGCCACGCCCCCCAAACTATGGTTTTACGCTGGGTTAAGGAAGCACGTAATAGGCCTATACTACAGCAAATTCAAAATGACTAAATTTAAATATATGCACGGTATACTTCAAATCGAAACGGTATTTATTTATTTATTTTTGAACTTTACAGTATACTCTTGCAATGTATACCTGAGCTCTTACTGGAACTCTTATTGTTCCACAGTTTACTTTGAAGAGCATTTTATGACCAATGCACTATTCAAAGCCACTTTACAATCAATAGGTTTAATAAGGCATCTATCTAAAAGACAATTTTTCTACCCACTGGATAAGGAAACAGATAATGTACATATAGAAAATTCAAAATGGCTCAATAAAATGTAATTATATACTAGGTATATCTTCAATCAAAGTTGTGTCATAAAATAAATACAACAAAAATTGTGAAGGAACTATCATTTATAAGTATTTTACAGTTTCTACCTATAATATTTAATGGGACTTCAGATTTCAATTCACAATCTTAGCTGACAACTAAAAGGCCTGCAGTGGAAACTGCAATTTAATATGTTATACTGCACTGGAAGCAATTTGAAATAAACCTCCTTTCACATCAAAAACAGCAATATGTCAGGCTCTCAAGAGTAGGTGTATTCAATTTGGTAAACTGGATGATAAATATCTTTAATACAGTCGATCAGATATGTTTCAGGTCTTTTTAGATTTGTCATTGGTCACAAAGACAAACGTTCAGGGTTTTTTTTTACTTAGTCAGTAACTGAAAAGCAGAACCACGCTATAAAACTCCCTTACAAAACTACTGTGAAAGTAATCTCTACTTTTCCAAAATAATGTCATACAACACTATGAAAAATGAGGATAACAAACTTGAATTGTATGTTTAATAGCTGTGAACTAGGCATCTAAGCAAAATTTACTTTGTAGAAGTTTTCTTAAACACAATAGGTAGCAGCCCTCAGATGAGGATTGGTGTTATTATGTACTTATTTATTTGGCAGATATCTTTAACTTGGGAAAACTGAAATATGTGACAGAGTTGGTGATCTTTACCAAGTCCATGGCAAGCTCAACCAGCATGCCTCTTAAGTATGCTATGATAGCCATGCTGGTTGAGCTTGCCATGGACTTGGTAAAGATCACCAACTCTGTCACCAGCAAAGCAACCCCAGACCATGACACTGTCTCCTCCATGCTTGACAGTGGGAACCACACATGCAAAACTCATGTACTCACCCTCTCTGCGTCTTATAAATACTCGGGGGTTGGACCCAAATATTTCATATTTTGATTCATCGGTCCATAAGACCATCTTCCACTCCTCAAATGTCCAGTTTCTGTGTTTTTTGGCCCAGGCAAGTCTCTTCCTCTTATTCTGCACTCTTAACAATGGTTTCTTTGCAGCAATTCTTCCAGTTAGGCCAGCTTCGCGCAATCTCCTCTGAACAGTTGATGTTGAAACATCTGTACTTCTAGTAGCATTTAGCTGAGCTTGTATTTCAGGGGCAGTTAATCGCCAGTTTCGCAGACTTGTGACTTGAATGGCATGCCTGACCTTGTTCGGTCCTCATGAGTGCCAGTTTCTTCAAATCGTTTGATGGTCTTGGCTACAGCAGTTACAGACACTTGCAAAGTTCTTGATTTGTCTTTAAAGATTGACTTTCATTTCTTAAAGTAATTACAGACTGACTTTTTTCTTTGCTTAACTTAGCATATTTTGCCATTTTCTGCTCCCTTATATTCAGGAATGACAAACTTGTGCCTATGCTACCTATATTTATAGTAATCATGGACAGTCACTTGTTAACAATAATTGGTGACAAAAGATTAATTAGGTAACATGCTAGTTAACTCAGAGAACATCTAACAAAGACACTTTTATACTTAGGCCAGTGTTCTAACACCGTGTTATACACATTTCAGACTTTAACTGACTTGGGCTTCAGACTGAAATCCCCTTGCTTTGGGTGACCATTTCATTGAAATTTACAAGATTTACATTTTCATTTAAAAATGTAATTTTTGAATGCAATTCACTTATGATTATCAGCTTATATAAGTACACTTATCATATAATGAAATATTAAGTGTTTATAGACAAGTTTATACAGTTAAAAGCATAGATAATCATGAAAAACCTGGTTTCAAGCAGGTGTACTCAAACTTTTGACTGGTACTGTATATATATATGTTTTAGAAACAACCACTGGCTTTTAAGGTTTATGTCTGTAATACAATATGAACGGTAAACGCAAAAATACTACATTTTTTTTGCCATTTGACGAAACGTGATTACATTTGTTAGACTCAGCACATGAGTCAGACCACTTAATCAGTTTTGTTATTTCACGCTGTAGCATGCTAACACAAGCCTGTTTGCTCAGTACCAATGTGTTTTGCCAGTGTAAAAATGAAACACTTACCTAGAGCAAATTCTGACCATGTTTGCTCAAGACAAGGTTATGTGTACATGCTAAATGTATCACTAGGATTGCCAACTGGGGCCATAATTCCGGGACACTAAGACAGGTCAGGTTTTTAAACTCACCTCAAAACCACAAACTAATCGATTTTAAATCAACAACTAAAATGGGTGTGAATTGCATGAGTGGCTTCAATTAATGTGTTGAATTGTTTAATAGCGGAGGTGATTCTTTCGGGAGAGCATCACAACAACGTGTATTAAAATTGTACTGCTTGAAATTTTATGGTAAACAATATCTATCAAAATAGTGTGATTCCGTTGTTAGAGAATTATGCACTCACCCGCACCCTTTCTCGTTTAACATATTGTTTCTTTCTTTACTAAAAAACAGCATACAGGTCACAATTAACAATATAAATCGAAAATGAGAATATTGCAATGTACCAACAATTTTTTTAATTGATTTGACAGCAGGTGCAGAGGTCTTCAGCAGCTAATCATCAGACCTCCTGATCAGTAAATTGGCTGCAGTGGTGAGATTTGAACTGGGCATTCCACATCAGGTAGAAAAACAGGGGTGTAGAATATTTAATGAAAAACTAATACAATATAATCATATAACTGAAAGCAATTGTGGGAAACTGCAGCTTTCCTTTTTTTAACATTCTCTTCAACTGCACACCAGCACTGTCAGGACAACCTTGAAGTGCTGTTTCACAAGTGCTTCAAATAAGATAAGATAAGCTTACGACGGGAGATGTGGTCAGCAATGGTACAGGTTAAGAATGAAATCAGGCTTGGTGTATCTGCTGGCAGAGTGTGCCTTTGAAAAATATTCCCCTTGCATGTATAGTCTGTAAAAACTGCCTTATTAAACAAAAGATCCCAGAGATTGTTAGACTAAGTACAGTTGCAAATGTGGTGGAAAAAAAACACACACAGCATAGTGGAAAATGAAAGGAGACACACTATTCTTGAGCACCCTGTTATCTGAATATGTCAGTTCTGGTGGGAAGTGCACACCTGTGCCTTTGAGACCGTGCTCAAAACTTCTCTGAGTAAGCAAACTAACTAAATGAGATTAGCTATTTGTTAGCCTAGCATACACTAGCACACACAATTCATGCTTCCTTCTGTGTTCTGGATGTTTCCTTGCTTCCATAAAAAAAGAAAATGTTTCTAGAAACACTTTGTCTTTCTCTAATGAGCATTTTATTAACCATGTTTCAATTTAAGCGATCTACTCTGACTGAAGAGTTTTGTTCGACTGCTGCACAAAGGGACATATTTATGTATATGCACATCTGTTTTTATACCATATTATTGCAGTTAATGCACCACTTAATGCATTGTTTGTTTATGAATGTTTTCTCCATTTCTGTACTGTACAGGCTACGATCAAGCAAGATTAAAAAATCCATGTTTAAAGCAAAAACTGTGTATCACAAGGATAATAAAGTAGCCTATTTCATGCATACCTAGCACAAACCTTGAAGCCATTCTTTTTTTTCATTGCGCACTTCTTGTCTCATGCATGCTTCCCTTACATCATTCAAGCATACCCTTGACGTTTTTTTGCGCATGAAACCCTTCCTTATTCTTGTGTCATCCTTGCATTGTTTTACCTTAAACTTGCATGTAGGGTCCTTGAAAGTCTTGTTTGAGCATAGAATGATTATTTCCTTTTTTGATTCTGTGCTAGTATACTATAGTGTACTCTGGGCTTGTAATGCATTATGTGGTAACTTCCCTTCCAGCTCAACCATCCTTCATGAGAAAAAGATGCACTGGTTGCAGTTTTTCTTTCTTCTTAAGTCTTATTGGCAGTTGCAACAGTGGGTAAATGTGGGTGCTAAATTAACTGTTATCATGATGTTGGTCTCTTACCTGCTGCTTTCATATTCTTTGCTGTCTTTGTCCTTTTCCTGGTTCTGTTCTCCAGCTCCCTGATGTTTCTGCACAATTCGCATCCCACCTGCTTTTACTAAGAAGGAAATAACAAAAAATAGCATCAATTTGATTATTAGACCAATCTACTGTAGGCAAAAACCAGTACGTATTGTTTACACAGCAGGACGCCAAATAGCTATTCCCAAGGAACACACATAATTGCCATCATTCTGACTCTGAATAGGTTAAAATCCATGACTTTGTATCTTACTCCAATCTTCAAGAAACCAGCAGTAACTTAAACAATGAAAAGAGAAGGAACTGTAATTTCTAAGCATGTTACAATGCACACCTATAATTGTACTTCAGGTTTTAACGGACAACTCAAACGCCTGCAGCGGGTACTCCAATTTAATGTTATATTTATATTGCACTGGAAGCAATTTGAAAGAAGCCTTCTTTGGCGTGGAAAACAGCTAGTAGATGTCAGTCACTGAAGAGTGGGCGTACACTGGCCATGTAATTTATAAAACTGTTATTGTGCTATGAAAGGTCTGTGCCGTTTGTGTTTCTAAAAGTTAGAACACACACGTGAAACTACTTGAAAACATGAACCATCAGCATTTGAAATTATTCACCAAAACACCTCACTGGATACTTCGTAAATGGAACAATTTCTAATGAATGTTTCTTTAAATCGTCAACAAAACGTCACGTACCAATTGGGTTAAAGCTTATTTAAAATGTTCCGTGTCCTAGAAGTCATTTTCGTTTTACTATTTTAACTTTAATTATCTGAAATGGCACAAAATAGAAAACTGAAATTCAAGTGAATTGTTCTTATCTTTTTATGTATTTTTTAAAACTGTAAACTTGCAAATGGTGTAATGCCATATTTTCAAGCATGACAAATATAAATAAGTTTTGTTTTTTTTCTAATTGATTCTGCAAATGTATGAAATTTGGGAGTACGTGACCGACATATGCCTAACAAAAATAACACAGTCAATACAAGACATCAATATTTATACTGGGTGTAAAATAAAATATAACTTCAAGTTCTGATTTAAAAAAACAGATAAACATGCACAATACCAGCAGGGAGGTGTCCAGCTTTTGTTTCTGTTTTCTCTTTTGGCGGAGATGACATGTTTAGTGAGAAGTTTGGTTAGTCGAAGGTTCCTCTTCAGGTCTCTCTTGCTGACTTGCCTTCTGAGTAGCCACGATCTGTCAACGTGGCTTTTTTTCCTGCTTCCTCTGTTTGGAAAAACTCCTAACGTGATGACGTCGCAAAGACGCTACAGCTGCTTTGGGTTGCACAAGACTTATGTAAAGTGTTCTCGTACATAACTACAGTAAGCACTGTAATCAGATCCTGATAACATATGTTCTTTGATGTTCGGTGTTGGCATAATTTTTTCAAGGGCAATCTGTAATGCCTGGTTATGGTGACCAGGACCGACCCCCTTTTCCCCATCAACTGTCCCAGTGTCCCGACATTTGTCCCCAAGACTGAACAAAAACGTCACGGTTTGCAACGGCGCAAGGCAGCACTCTTTACGACCAACAATCACAATAAAATGGGGTTCTAGAATAATATTTTTATACTACATTAAAAGTATGAAAAATGAAATAAATTAAAGGTAAAAATAGCACTCCATGTGGTCAGCATATGTAGTTAAAATGTGACCACGAATTGGAAATGGAAGGTGCGGTGGAGTTTATTGTCTTATTAGTTCAAAGTGAACATAGTAATACAGTAGTATTAAAAACCACCATCTTCAAATTAGAAGCCTTCTTATTTTGTTTTATTTATTTTTAAACACGTTCTATAGTTAAAATTATTTAAATCTATGAGCTTTGAAAATCATTCCCCATCTTTTAGGGGCCAATGCATAACTGATTAGTACTGAGAGAAAAAAAGATACCTAATTTAAATAAACTACTGCACACTAGGTATCTGCATTCTGTAGATAGGCTTTTTTTTTTATTCCATCGCTGTCATGTGTTCATTGAACTTAGGCAAAAAAAAGTCCCTTGTGAAAAAGTAGCACATTATAAAAAAGCATTATATATATATATATATATATATATATATATATATATATATATATATATATATATATATATATATATATATATATATATATATACTGAAATCGCTATACTTGTATTATAGATAAAGTACACTGTTAGTATACTTAAAGTGCAGCTTCAATATACTTTAAGTATACTAATAGCGTACCTTTTGTATACTTAGAATATACTTGTAAAGCTTATGAGTATACTAATACTATACTAAAGTGGGCCAATTTAGGACCAGAATAGTTTAAAAAGTATTTAGGAAGTGCAAGGAAAGTGTACTTTAAGTATGTGAAAAGAAGTATACTTTTATATACTTTTTATAAACTTAAGTCTATACTTAAAGTACACTGAAAAATGTACTACTTTTTCATAAGGGGTCCTAAGCTTAGACAAATAACGTTTTAAAAAAATACAGCTGCAGCTTGATAGGTGTGGCCTCTGCCGACTCAATGTGAATCTGTACAATGTGAGTCCAGCATGCTCCTTCCGAGCTGGTGACGAACCAGCTGAGGTACTCCAACAACACCTCCTGCAGCTGGGTCTGCTGCTCTGGGCTAAGCCCCTCACAGCTATGGTACCAGACAGAGGTCACTGCTGCTTGAGGATCGTCCTCTCCGGGGTGTGGTGGTGACTGGGGCGGCAAAACCCTGGTGGAAGGGGGTGGTGGTTTCAGGTTCTGTGATTTTGTGTCAGTGGTTGTTTGGTGGAGCCGTCGGCCCCTGTGGGTCTGTCCTCAAGGGGTGTGCTGGTTCCACAAACTGGTCCCCCTCAAGAGCTGGGCTTTGTTGCAGTCGTAGGTCAAGTGGGCTTGTTCCCTGGTGACGGTGAAGGCTGGGCCCTCCTGGAAGTGTGGGGTCCATGTCTGATTCTTCTACTTCTGGGGGGAGTGGAGCCCCACTCCCCCAGTGGTCGCTCCTCTGCCTCCAGTCACTCCATGTCAGCTGCCTTCGCTGTTTGCCTTACTCCAAGGCCTGTCTCCCCCGTGGCTGCCTCTCGCTTGACACCAGCCTGCACCTTGACAACCCAGTCTCTCAGCCATCTCCTGAGGTCGCTTCCCCTTGGCCTCTCAGGCTGTCCCGGGCTCTGTCTCTTGCCCCTCAATGCTGACTGTCTCTGTTCGCTCCGTCCACGGCAAGCATTATTTATTTCTAAATCATTTTGGGTACTGCTTCATCCTGGTGGACATTGTGCATTGAAGCTATTCTTTGATTTCTCAATTCCCTAGTTGTCGTGCTACAAAATTGCAAAAAATAGGATTAAATTCTATTTACTTCACATCACCCCTGCGTCACATGTCTTGTAGCCTGTGGTGTGAAAGATATGTGTCAGATATATAGTTTCTATTCATTTTGTCGCATCGCTGCATATTTTCACTTGTCACGTCTCATCAGGTGTGTCTTTACTCTTCATTTTTTTATATATTCTGATGCATGCCATGATAATGTTTTCATTCATTATATTGTGTCTCTACTAATTATACAACCTATATATTTAGAGACATATGATTAAGTGAGGTGTTGCTCTTAATTAGAGGCAATTTTTTAAAATGTATATGTAGGGTTTCTTGTCTTGCCTTGCAAAGGGCTTATTGTAGTCGTATTGTAGTTTAAGAATATAATTTGCGCTGACAGTTGCTAAAATGACAAATTCAATTTGCATTGTAAAAAGTATGAAAAGAATTACAATATTGTTGTATGTTTGATTTCCTAAAGTACCTTATGTCATCTGTAAACCTTACAACTGTCAGCTATACTGGACTATATGGTGCCCAACTGTACCTGTACTTGCATCAGCTTCTACTTGCACTGAACTGCTCCATACCTTGCCGTAGTCTACTACTGCTCTAAATTAAAACTACTTCCTGTATCTTGTATTTGACTTTACTCTTATAGGTATCCGTATTCACCTTTTTTGTAATTGCCCTTATTTGAAATCATTCTCATCCATTCATCAAACTTATTACGTGTTCATACTGGACTTAAGTAAATATTTTTTTAATGCAAGTTAACTGCTGCTCTTACATGTAATTATGTACTGTATTCTCTATTTTTTGCTCTTATTTGAATTTGATCGTTTTGCTACTGATTTTATTGTACTTTACAACTGCTCTTATCTGAAATATGATACTCTCTAATGTGATATTCTGAAATGTGATACTTATACTGTGAAATTTTGTAACAATTGTAAGTCGCCCTGGATAAGGGCATCTGCTAAGAAATAAATAAATAAATAATAAAATAATAATAATAATAATAATAATAATAATAATAATAATAATAATAATAATAATATAAGACTCACTCTAAAGTCAATTTAAGGCTGATTAGGGGTCAGGCATGCATTGTGCATGCATTTACCTTCACATACATGAACAGAAATAGAAACACCGCTTTAACGACTATATGTTGTCTCAAGAGACTGTTTTAGTTTTAGCAGAAACAAAAGCGCTGAAAAGCAGTGATGGGGTATAAAGAGGTATGTGGCGCAATGCATCCATATTTCTTTTCATATTCATTTTGAAAGTTCAGAAAACATTTTAACCTCTTCTCGGCAATAAGGCTGAACAACTCTGATCCAAGATGTTGCTCAATTTTCAAGATAACAAAACATCCATGCCATGTTTTAAATGTTTTAAATGTTTTAAGTTAAATACCTTACTTAACAGATTATGTTTTTTTTTTTTTAATTGGTCAGAGTTTGTTTAGAACATATTTTTTTCTTCCTCAAAAGTGACGTCAAATCTAAGCTTCTTTCAGAATAATACAAATTAGTGGCACTGTTCCTCTATTAGTTGAATCAGTTATTCAGAACTTGAAAACCAAGGATGAGAGTCACTTGTTCCCATTCTTGTTTCAAACTCTTTGCTCATTAGGGATCTCCTGTTTATCTGGCTAGCTGTCGTACAGATGAGTTTTACTTTCATTAATACACCGACTCAGAGTAATGATTGCCAGGTGACTGTCTTTCATTTTGAGCTCCTCATGTTCAAACAGGGATTGCAAATTTGAATGAAGATGGCATTTTATCAAGTAACGGAGAGCAATGGGAAACAGGTTTTTGCAAAACAGGTCAATAAAAGCTGCAACTGATATCAAGCCATTCACCATCTCCAGTTCCAGGTCATTACATACCCTGGTAATTGCTATGGAAACAGTACTGTACCCCTCTCTAAATCCAGACTGCTCCTCATGAGATGGGTTGTTATCTTTTAGACAGGCATATCATTTTAGTTTGAAGATTCCTCTCCGGGGCCTTCAGTGACATGTAATAAAGATATTGGTTGGTAGCAGTTGTGGTCTGATAGGTCCCAGTTATTATGGGTGAGCACACTCTTAGAACAAATGGCACATTTTAAGGTTCTTTAGAGCGTTCTGAACCTCAAAATGGTTCATTATAGTACCCCTGTCAAGAGCGCGATCTCAGGGGCCTTTTATAGAACCCTTTTTATGTTTTTATAGGGATCCTATGGGCCCTACTTAAATGACTACTGATTGTTCTCAAAGTAACAAAACATATATATATATATATATATATATATATATATATATATATATATGCTTATATATATATATAGATATATATTATAATATAATATAGTAGTACAACTATTTTGATACAGCTATGAGTAACTATTAATTTATTATTGGTTAAATAAATGTTATAACATTTTGCTAATTGCAACTTGTAAGCTATTGCTTTCAGTTGATGCTCCTTAGAGGAGGCAAGGTATCCAGACGACTTTTAATAATCAAGATGCTCACACAGACTCATTTGATTTGAAGTTTTAACGAGTCAGAGTAGTATCAGTACTACTTTAGTTCATTAAATGCTTAAAAATAGATTGAGTAGTCACAGCCTATGTCAAATACCAACTGAAAGGCTATCTGGGAGGTCCAGTACCTTAACAGGTATAATAGCATTAACACTTCAATACGTTTATGGTTATAACATGTTTTGCCCTTAAGCTATGCATTCATAAAGCTAAAAACGGCCACTGCTAAATCCTATAGCATATATATATATATATATATATATATATATATATATATATATATATATATATATATATATATATATATATATATATATATATATATATATCACTCTCCACAACTAAAACATAAATCCTATACCTTATAGCGATGCATCAATATAAAAGAGATATAGATTCAAAATATAGTTCTTACCTTCCAAAATATCTATGGAAGTGTAGAATATAATGTCAGGACAAAAACTGTCGTCAAAGGCAAAGACTTCTAAACACGACACCAACAGCAATCATCTCGATCAGAGATCTTCAGAGCATGGATCACATCAGCTTGTAGTCAACAAGTTGAGTGATACTTGACCAGGATTTTACCTCGGTTTTTATAGAGTTTTTGCTTCGCTTTTTATGTCAGAAGTCTTAATTAAATCTCGAACATTAATCCGCCTTAACAGCTTTTGTCCTTCAAGTGAATAACGTTTTCAAAACACCTGGTTACTCATTCTAAAAGATTAAATAGCCATCGTCCCCTAGCCCACCTCTCCTACATCTCCAAAATGTGCAAGGTGAACATTTGAACTGATGTTATTCATTTTTGGTACCTGGGAGTTCCTGAACACAGCATGAATGTGTAACAGTGCAAATATATGAAGAATACACATAGAAATATGTGTTTAATATATAACACCTACTTTGGTTTCATTATTCCAATCCTAGGTTAAAAATATATTTACCATTTAACATCAAAAGACATCCTCCTTAATAGGTTGACTTTATTATATGTATAGATGTGGTTTAACAATTAACTAAAACATATTGGATAAAGGCTGGTAGAAGGGTCATATCAAATTTCTAAAGTCTGCAATTATATATCCAATTATTTTAACTTAAATCTAACATTGTCAAAATATAACAGTCCAATTTTAGCTATTCAGTGCTCTAAACTAAACTTGACCTCTCTCTGTTTTTTACAAATGTTGGGCCACTGTGGGTCTCATGTGGGCACTAGTTACTTTTGATAGTAATTAAATGAACATGTATTTGTGTCTGTATATAATAAACAATATAATTGTACCTATATTTCAAGTATATAGTAATGCAATTTCTAAACTGTTTTACTATAATCCATGTATACTTTAAAGGAGTAAGAATACAGTACGGGCTAGTATCTGTATTTCAAGCATAAATGCTATGTACAGGAAATACAGGTACAATTATGTTGTTAGTCCATTTATAGTGTACTTAAATTATATGATATTAATATTAACAGTTTACTAACGTAATAATAGTTTCAAATACATCAACACTACTAGCAATCTATAAGTATTATTTTGCATATCTAGCAGTATATGGGGTACTTTTAAGTTCTCTAGAATGTATTAATTTACAACAAAATAATATTAACAGTGTTACACTCAATCTTAGAATTCTGTCATTGAGCAAAATACAATAACCATTTTGCAATTTGACCATGACCATATTGGAAACAAATTGCAAAATGGTTATTGTTCTTTGAACAATGTCAGGATTCGAAAATTGAGTGTGGCAATAGTTTTCAATTAATACAAAACAAACTTGTTCAAGTTTTGAAGTCTTCTGAACACTTATATTACATGCCTTTTACATTTCTACAGGAAAAACATATTTTTACCCTATGTTTACTATCTAAAAATTGGCCCCTTTTATACATGAAAATTATGAGGTATATGATAAATATATTGCTTTATGTATTTAAATAAGATTTAAAATACATAAAACAATATATTTATCATATACATCTCATATTTTCATATAGGTATAAAAAGGGGCCAATATTTAGATATTAGAATGATAAGGATCATAATTATTATTATTATTTTTTTTACCATATTTTAAAATTACATGTTTTGTTTTTTCCCATATGGGGAACTTGTAAGTTGCATGGGGGTCAAATTTTTTATAAAGATGTAAAATACACATGACTCCAGATAACTAGAATATCCATGGACTCTGTCAACTTCGACTTAACTTTAACAACATATCTAAAGTTACCATTCTAACCTATAAATACAGTGTAATTCCCCCAACCAAACCCCACATCATCGCCTCTCACTGCCTCCCCTCTCCCCCCCATCTCACTCCTACCTCACCACCATCCCAACCATCAGGAAAATAAATGACAGTAGTACTAGTAATTTTTTTTTTCTGTTACTTTTCTGTTTACTTAATAATATTTGTATTGTTAGTAGGTCTATTAGCATTTTTTACATAATGAGAATATGTAATCAACTATTTCTTACAGTAAATAAACAAAACAAATAAATATTAGTCGTTATTTTGTCATAGCGAAAGGTTTTGACAAAAATAACAGGTAATCAATAAACATCACGATCAGGATCAACAACACGTCCCGAAAAAAAACGAGAGAGAGAGAGAGAGAGAGAGAGAGAGAGAGAGAGAGAGAGAGAGAGAGAGAGAGAGAGAGAGAGAGAGAGAGAGAGAGAGAGAGAGAGAGGCATACATCACATCCGGGTAAACAAGTCGTGAGGGTGAATGAAGGCAGTGAGGTAAACTTAGGTCAGTGATCCTTGTCATGTTGTCTGAGCTTGGGCCACTCAATGTGGAAGGTAAATATTCTTCACTGATATTTTCACTATCACCTGATTCAGTAGAAGAATTTAAATCGGATTCTGAATTCAATATAATTTCTAGTACTTCTTTCTCACAGAGTATTTCTCGTCCTTTTCCAGACATTGTTGACATTTTGTGACTGGGGTTTGTTGTGTGTAATTCCATAAATATCTGGCAGATGGCGCAAGAGACCACTGTAAGGTGTTACAGACACCTAGTGTTGCAATGTCAGATTATCAGCAGTTTTGTAGACTCAGTAATTCAAGTTCAAAGTTCAAGTTCAAAGCTCAAAATTTGCACAGCCGACTGAGACCGGGAGTTCCTAGGGGGTGGCTCATAATTGGCCAAGCGCTGCCCAGGTAGGAAGGGCTTAGGTTGGCAGGGGAATCCACAGCTCACCGTGCATCAGCGACCCCTGCGGCCGATAGGGCGCCTCCCTTACGGAAATAACCTATAGAAAGTCCTATAGTAAATTGGTCAAGTCCTATAGTAAATTGGTCAAGTCCTATAAAATATCCTATAGGATTTCTTTAAAACATTTTTAGTCCTATAGAGTGTCTTATAGTACTACTGTAGGTAGACCCTTTTGAGTACTATAGGAGGATATTTTTTCAAAATAATCCTTTAGGATTTCTCTACAAACCATTTTAGTCCCATAATGTCCTATAGTACCACTATAGGATCCTATAGGACACTTCAGTAAGGGCTGTAGTTCTGCAGCGGAGCCGCCAGATCAGTGTTGTCCTCCGGCGCTATAGGTCTGGTGGCCTTGCTGTGGATCCGCAGTGCGAGAAATGGCGGATTGGCAGGAGCACGTTTCAGAGGATGTGTGCTCCACCCTCCGTTCCCCAAGTCGGCGGGAGGGTTGCGAGCGGTGAGCCAAGCATATAGAAAATAATTGGGCACACTAAACTGGGGAGAAAAACTGAGGTAAAAAATTGGAGATGACTACATTTATAAAACAATTAAAAAAATTTAAAAAAAGCTCAAAATTTGTAGAACGTACCGGTACATTCGTACTCCCTGGGGGTCATTAATTCAGTGACGTACCGGTACATTCGTACTACTCAAAGGGTTAATATGCCATGGTATTTGTTCTGAATATTTGTTTTCCTATTGCAGTTTCTGCTTGGATTAGTAGATACTAGGAAAGATTTTTTCAGCCACTTTCTACTATTAAATAAGACTCACACATTTTAGATTATGAGGTAGAAAGACAAAAGGTGATTAAATGTGTTAGATATCCTATCTTTTGACTGCAACAAATGAAGCTCACTGCATCACCTGTAAACCCATAAGCTTCTTCACCTTTTCACAAATAATCAGCTTTTCTGAGTTTTGTTGAGAAGCTGCCCAAAAACAGGAATTTCCTTTTGAAGTAGTTATTAACCTTGGTAAATAGTAATCCGGGTAGGCAAACCTTATAAGTTTTTTGAATAGTTGTATTTCCAAATTCTCCCTTTAATATTGTAAGCTGAGAGGTATCATTTAAAATGGAAAGGAACCTTAAAACGTTTACATTTAATAATGACATTTACTGCCTATGCCATTATTTTCAATCTATGCAGCTTTTTGGTGCCAAGCAATAATAATGAGAAAGTGTCTTCTGACAATCTTAATTAGATAACCACACATTTTATGAAGGCTACTGTCTTTGCAGATCTTGGCTGGAGTTTTTTTGAGTCAGCAATATAGGCTGAGACACGGATCAAGCTGTAATAATACTCCTTTTCTGATCAAATGAAATGTTGTCACTTATTTACTTACAAAATGAATACTATTTAATCTTCCTTAATACAGTGCTCACCCTTTATAAAGCTGTAGGGGGGAGCCATAGTTACAAGACTGTTCTATTTGTGTTCTTTTATAATGAGTATAAATGGGCTACTGTATAAAAGGACATTATGGATCAAATGGGAGCCACAACACTACCGTGTTATAACCGATTCCACACTATAGCGAGGCATGTTATAATGGGTGGGCACTGTATAATGTGAAAGATTTCTTATTTTAAGGTTCATAGCCCCAAACACAAGAATTTTAAGGTTTTTAAGCACTTAGGTGCAATTTTATTATTACAGAAATAAAAGATAACTCAAAACAAAACAATAACTTGCACTTGGAGTACTACCTAAACTTTTCTTCACTTCTCTAACTACAAATCAGATAGCTAAGCCATTTATCGATTAAAACAAAATAGTTTTTTATAAATACGCACAAACACAAAGATTTATACATTACCTTTAGTTCTCTTTACAAATGACCATCTTTCTTCACAAATTACCACCTCTCTTCACACAGACTGGAGACTGCCCTGAACAAACATTTTTCCCTGTTTAAATACAACTAATAACTAACTATAACTAACTGTTGAAATGATTGTTGCATAATAAAATGTTATTCACTTTTCTGTTTAATTGTTCTAACTGTGGTTTCGTTGATGAATCAACAGTTTTCTATGGATTTGTAGCACAAACCATGGATTCATTAATCAACAATATATTTGCCTTGCATTTCCTTCTCATCAAAGCCACTCAGCCACTTTTAGTTAGAAGATTCATAGAATTAATCAATCAAAAGATCAAAGGGTGATGTCACAGACATGTTTTAATTCTGATACATAAGCATGTCTGTGTATGTGTTTTACTCACAGCTAAACATACATATACACAACAGCTTACCCAAAACATGCTATACAATAATATTCTTATGGAAAATACCTCCATAATAACATTATTGAGTAATTCAAGTTTTTATGCATAAAAAGGGATATGTTGTAACCTACTTTACAGCATATGATCATTTTAAAATGTATATTTTTGTCAGTGGTTAAAGTAATTTCTTAATACAACAGGGCACAACTTTTATTATGTAATACAGGATTAATGCAAGGCTATAAAAATATAACCATCTAGTGATGTCATTAATATAAATATTTGTGTTCATCAGCCAGTGGCTGTCTTTGTTAGCATAAATCACACAGAGCAGTACGGAGAAGAACCCTGTTTAATGGCTCGTATTAAAGGATACTCTATGAAAATTGCATATGACAACACTAAAAACGCATTCAATGCAAGATGTCCTACCATTACAAGACAAAAGGATTGTTACTCAGGTTTTACCAATCTCATTATAAACAGCCCAGAGAAGAGTCTCCACTGAAATATAAATCCTTATTCACATTAATAATTAAGCTTTAACAATACTTGTTTAGAGTTGTATATTTACCAAATAGAGGTAAGCAAGTGGAGTTTTTATGTTTAAGTTGGATGTACAAAGTTAATTTCAATGTATGCATTCCTTAATTTGGCCTGACAAGGTTTCAGACGAGTAAATGTAGTTTACTAGTGTCACAAGCTGTGACTATAACATTTTGTTTTATTGATGTTAGTACTGTGAATATTACATTACTGTTCCAGTTGTTTATGTATACTGATTTTTACTAGTTTATATTGTGCAACACAGGTAGGAGAGTTGTTTTAATTGATGATTATCTGTTTCACGGTTCAGAATTTTAAAAAATCAATTAAAAAAGTGTTTTATATGTTTGCATGAAAGACAAAACAAAATCCATTCTCAGTTCTTGTGCATTATATTTTGCTATTAAACCTTTTCATGGATTGACGTTCTGTGAAAATGTGTTACGTTAACTAAAATAAAAAACACTTTTAAAACGATCACACCCATTGGGCGTATTTTATTTTAGATTCTATTAAGTTGTGTATGTATTGCTATGAAGGACAGCCACTATAAGATTGCTACCTTTATTAAAAAAAAAACACGTGCAGGGATGAATCTACCGATTACTCTACTGATTAATCAACTAATGCCCATAAATTAACCTATCAAAAAATTGGAATCCAGTGACAGCCCTAATATATATATATATATATATATATATATATATATAATATTATATATATATATATATATATATATATATATATATATATATATATATATACATCACCCAGAATACCTCAGAGCTTGAAATTAGAGTCAGGGATGGATTACATTTGGCTCTAAGGTAAGGAGGGATACCTGCCTGTAATCAAGCAGGCAGATATATAAACAGGGCACAGGGCTCAGAGGCCTGTGTGAAGCCTGGGGGAGGCCTGGGAAGAGGCCAAAAGAGGCCTTGGAAGACAGACCATTGTACCCATGCCTTTTTAGTTACTGGTATTCCTTTTCTATTTTTAGATGTTTTCTTGCAATCTGATTGTGTCTGATTGTTCTAAAGCAGGGGTTTTGAACTGGGGGTATGCGTACCCGTGGGGCTCTCCTACGGGTCATAAAAATGCAAAAATAAAAATGAAAGTAAAAGAAAACAATGCTTGTTTTGATTTTTGTAACAGTATTATATATTCTCTAAACCACTGTGCATAATTATTAATTTTTTTGTTTAGCAGCTCAAAGTGATCCGCAAATGGAAGAAAAACAAAAAACCACGCAGAATGCACAAGTGGATTCCCACTGTGATATATAGTAGGGTGGCCAGTTCTGCTTAAAACTAGTAGCCTCCCTAACAAAGGTAGGAAGGGCATTCCATACCTGTGGTGCTCTGTGTGAGAAAGCTCTTCCACCCGTTTTCATTTTTCTCACCCTTGGGGCATCCTGTGATCTCAGTGAATGACTGGGTACATATGGGGTGAGTAACTCTTGTAAATAAACAGGTGCCAGGCTATTCTGGGTTTTATAGGTTAACAGCAAAATCATAAAATCAATTCTAAACCACACCAGGAGCCAATGTAAAGAAGCCAGAACAGAGGTAATGTGTTCAAAATATAAGTTGAAATAGCACACTTTTTGGGATGCTAGAGAGGAGTGCATTACTTTTATATCTGATCTAAGACCTGAAAAGAAGTTACTGAGCTCAGGCTCTTGTAATACCACATTATGCATTTGTTTTTTGGAACCCACTAGCATAACCTGTGTTGTTCTGAGAACAACAGTGGTCCCAAGATATAGGACATCAGACCATTCAGATATGTCCTCCCCATAAGAGACATATTTATAATCGAGGGCTGGCAATGGAACGTGAAATAAGCAATATGACTGGTCAAGTAAAGTTCCAGCTGTCCGTATATTGGATGGATGTAACTGTATAGGCACAACTGTAAAAGCGGTAAGGGTCAAGGTTGTCCCAATTGTTTCTACTAACTTGGTTTGTGTTTTTGATGCAAGTTTCATCCGCTTTTATAGTGCTTGAAAAAGGCCACGTTAGAAGAAACAACCGGGGCAACCTTGGTCCCCATCGGTTTTACAGTTGTGCCTATTTGCTTTGTGCTGGGCAGGGTTTCCCCACTGGTTTCTTGAAACTTGGCTTGTGTTTTTGATATCTCCACTTTAAACGGCTGTGTACCTTTGATAACTTGGTGTTGTTTCACATTTCCAATGTTTCAGATATCACTTTTTTTTTCACTTAATGCATAATAATACACACACATTGTGGGAATAGCAACATTGTTCAATCTATATTGAGGCAATGTATGGATATGGTAAATATAAATAGCCTAAATAACCCTGTTGAAAGGGTTAAGATTTGAATCTGTGTCGCGTAGCGGTTATGTGGTTGGAGTGAAAGTATGACTAGTTAGGGTTCAAATCCTGCTTTATATATAACACAGTCACACACTTACTCAGTCGCACCCACAGTTTCTCATTCAGCGTTGGACTGTCTCCAGTCCCCAGGCTCAAGCACCCCTGTGTTATATAACCTCACATTGTTTCCTACCGCTGTCCAGCTCATCAACCAGTCACTTCCATGCTCTGCAACCCCTGAAAACAGCAACACACATTCTCCCAACTCATTCACTCACTCCCCTTACCATGCTAAGTACATGTACCCCTTAAAATACAGGGGTACATACAGGACAGATGAGACAAACTGAACAGACAACAAGTCCTGCAACAAAGCAATTGTCTGGGTCATTACAATATATTTTTTAATTTGAAAGTAAAAATATATGAAAGCATGATGACCTTTATGTACAAAAATCTTCACTAATATACAATTAAACAAGAACTGTTGAGTAATTATTTTCGTTTCATACAGTATTAAATGACAGTGTTTATATCTGATAGTGAAAAATAAATAAATGTCAAGATTAAAAAAAAAAAAATGTCTATGTATTCATTTATTTCAATATTTATTAATGTAATTTTTTATTTATGTTTTACTTTTACCAAATATTTAGGCTGTCCTTCAGCATAGCTAATTCTCAGAAAATTTAACGTTCCTTTTCCTTTATTGGGAACCACAAAAGGCGTTACTCTCATCAACCAGTATCAAGAGGAAACCGTGCTTTCTTGAGCCAGTAGGGACCACAATGAGCATTACACTGACAGGAAACCAAACATTTTCAGAACTCAAGATCAGAATCTCAGAATGATGATGAGTGATGAAAAATCGAAAAATCTCTAAAATAGAAGTCCAGAGAATTCTCAGCTGGCTGACTTCATCTTTCAAAATACTACTTGTTTTCTAATTGTGTACTGTGTGTAATGTAATAATATAGCACTGACAGTTAACACAACATGCCTGGAAACTGAAGGTTATAGTTTCAACTTCCACACATGACAGATCTTTTTTATATTTATATTATATAAAAAATATATATATTTTGCAGGCAAATGTTCAAGTTTAAAACGGTAATAAATCATTTACTATAAATGATACAGACATCACAATAAGTGCGTTCCCAAGTACATTTCCATGTTGATAAAACAAGTTAATTGTCATTAAACTCATGTCCTGTAATATACATATGCATGGATAAAAGTGCCTGGGGTTTGCAAAAATCTGCAAAAAACCTGGGAGAAGGACATGTTTACCTCACTTTGGTGACTTATTTCTCTCACTGTATGATCGGTATTGACTTTTTTTTTCTACATTTCACCTAAGACTGTTGGGAACTACAAATTAAAAGTGAAATTGTGCTTTTGGCTGATTTACTTTTGCTGCACCAATACCCTGAAAACACATGAACTATTCTTGCTATAGAGAGTTCTCGTTGATAACTTGGCATGAGGAACTATCATTCCTCTCAACATATGAATGCAGGTTTTTAAACAGGATTTTAGCCAAATCTCAGTGTTAGGGCTTTATCATCCTAAGGGGTTCCTAAGTTTTAATAACCTTTGGTTAAACATTCACCTGTGCTATCATTTTATCATCAGGGCCTGGGTTGGGCATTTCAGATGTCTTCACTCATGCAGCCATGTTAAGGTGCATTGTGATCTAGACAGTAAAACATTATCCAGAATTCTCAGATAATGGTCGCTTTCACTTTAGCAGTCAATGTAGTCATTCCACTGATTTCTGTAGACGCCTGACATTTTACAATAATTTTTGACCCTGTGTATGATAAAATACAGTATTATTGTATAGCGCACTAACAGTTTCCTGCATATATGACTGAAGTGAATCAATGAAGGTAAATTTCAGAAGTCTTGATGCATTTACACTTTTGTGTTTTCATTTTGTTCTTCCAACTTTCAATCCAAAACTCTGACCATCAAAACTCTGTTCTGAACATGATTGTATCAGCATGTCAAAGACATCTGCATCCTATCATTTGCTTCAGCTTCTCAGTTCAAGATGCTGGAGCATTTCCGTGCATCCCATTTATTGACATTCAAATTCATATATCCCATTCTGTACTGGTTTATGCCTTCATACTTTCCTGGTTTTAATCAAAGTCACCTGGATTGCTGTCCTTCAGATTTTCCAATTACTCTTTATGAAGTGGTGCATCTGAACTTGTATCAGCTTGGTGATCTCAGCAGCATTTATCATCTCCTTGATGTTAAAAGTATTGGCAGGTGGAATAATGGTTTTGAAGTTCATACTCTGATACACATACTGCCTTGAGCAATTTTCATTTTATTATGCCCAGAGCAAGGGTGACCTTTAAATTTAGATTCCCTTGAGCATTTCAAGTTGTTTCCTCCATCATTTGGGGTGGAGGATGAGTTGGCTGACTCTGAAGCAACAGCCTTGCACATCTTATTTGTAGTATAACTGTAAATGCAGGTAACATTTTAAGGAAAAGTGTATTTGATGTACCAGAGGTGTGTTGACAATTCAAATGTAATTTCTGAACTAACTAGGATTTTCTATGACATTTATAATGTATATACTGTATATCAATTTATGATACAGTACATAAACACCTCTTTATATTAAACACTTGCTCTAACATTATATATTTAGTGAATTCTTTTTTCCAAAGCTACTCTACATCTGAATCTAAATACTGTTTTAAGACTAGTCTAAATTGAAACAGATTTTTCAAAGCAAGCGCAAGTCGAGTCCAAGTCTAGCCTGACCCTGTTCACACTACTGTGCTGGTCCAGGGCTGCCTCAGGGGCCGCCATATATTTAGGTCTGCAACCCCGTTCACATTTACAGTTTAAGGCACCTTTGCACGTTCACATACAGTATGTGACTGAAAAGCAGGCCTAAAATGTGATGAATTGTTTGGTCATTTTTTTTTATGGAACAATAGCCTGAGCTCAGAATGGAAGAGCTACTGGGATATACAGTAATCCTTGATTTGTAGTAGATGTTTCTTATTAATATATTTTTTTTCAACGCAGCACAGGAGCAATTTTATGGTAGATATTAAAAACTATATATATATTATTGATGGGCAGCACGGGTTCGATTCCGGCCTAGAGGTCTGTCTGTGTTGAGTTTGCATGTTCTCCTCGTGTCTGTGTGGGTTTTCTCCGGGTACTCCGGTTTCCTTCCATAGTCCAAAGACATGCTGTTCAGGTTGATTGGTTATTCTAAATTGCCCTCTGTGTGAGTGTGTGTGTGTGGTTTCCTGTGATGGACTGGCATCCCGTCCAGGGTGTAGTCCTGCCTTGTGCCCTGTGTCTGCCGGGTTAGGCTCCGACTCACCGCGACCCTGTAAAGGATAAAGCGGTTAATGATAGTGGATGGATATATTATTCAATATTTTGACTTAATATTATGGTGCATCAACAATCTTAATATTTGTGGATGTGAACAGTATTTGATGTGTGTGTAAAAGCAAACAGTTAAAAGAAATGGCACACACTTCTGTAGCTATGTATATCTTTGCGTGCAAAATAAACAATAATGGCTGAATACGCCAAGTTTGCACATTATTGATCATTACTGAGATCCACAATTCTGCAGTTTTTATATTTATCGCTTAGTTACTAAATAACAGGAAGAAAAGGTAATTGTGACAAATTAAACTTGATTATGAATGCACTGCCATTCATATATTATGTGAAAGAAACAACCTGAACATTCACCAGCTGGATTTTTATTTATTTATTTATTTTTTAACTTTTATAATTAAAGTTGTATGATGTAGAATTAATTACCATTCAATATTTATCCACTGTCATCTTGGCTAGCAGAGCATTCATCTTTCTTTTTACCTTTTGCGTGTGTGAGAGTATGGGAGTATTGAGCAACGTAACCAAATTGGCCATGAAAAGGCTAAGTCTGCTTTGTGTTCATGGATTGCAGGCCCTGGGCCGCATCGAAACCGTGGCCTAAACTTAGGTCGGCCCTGGGCTGCCTTTTCTTTTTTGGAGAGTTCACATATGAGAAAAGGCGACCATGGGCCACCTTAAATCACAAGTTTGAAGTCTTGTTTAAGTTAGACTTGGCAACCTCCAAGTCTAAGTCAGTGATTAGGTGTGAGACCTCATTACAATACAAAAGATAATTACTTTCAAAACAACAATTTATATTATTTTACTGCTGATCAAAGAAAACAACATTTATATTCCATAGCAACAGTGCACAGCGACATACAGACTTAATGGACACTATGGAATAATTTCTTGCTAGTTTTTAACATTACAAGTGGAGTTCTTCATTTTAGAAAATGTGCCTTTGACTTTGCACTCATGTCTAAACAAGGTCTTTTGTATTTTAAATAATAGAGTACATAATTTAAAACTTGAAAAAATAGAAACAACAAAACATACAGTATAACAGCAAGGTTGATTTGTAATTTTATACGATAACGCTTACGTATATTCCTGATAAATCAACCTTGTTCTAACAATTAACCACTGTGCTGCAAAGCAAATACCAGCTTTCCACTTATATATAAAACCATGTTCTGTAAAAAGGTTTGGAGAGGATTGTAATTGCTGATTTTTAAAATTTGGCTCCTCCATGTGGATCTGACAGTCAGAGATCTGTGAGCTATGCTAATATGCACATGCAGACATGCTTTAGACAAGTCTACCAGGGCCTGGGAAAAAAAAAAAAAACTCTTCGAAAAATCTATAAAGTTGCCTTGTTTTTCTCCAGTCGAGGTAGACAAGTCTAAGCTACATGGATTTAGACTTGGACTTGGACCAACGTTGAACAATTGGTCCTTACAGTTTGACATTACCCTGAGGAACCAAGCAAGTGAATGCATTTACATCAGAATAAATCAGGGGGCTTGTATAGGCTGAAGTTGTGAATAATAAAGTAGTGCAGTATTGGCAGAATTTATTCATAGAAACTAACCAAACAAACATTGTTTCTGTCGTCAATATTTTTATGTTCTTCTTGGATGTCAAAACCAAATACATTCTAGGATGTTTCTATGTGCTGTATTCTGATTTTCTGATCTAACTGAGTGGGATAAAATTCCGTAGAAATATGCTGATGGTACTTGAACTCATGACGATTTACTGAGTGACTATTTCCTGTCTGATCCCCAAGAAGCAAATACATTCATATAGGGGTCAAGCTTTCAGAAGAAGCTTTCAGAATGCTTCAAAGTATATTGCCAAGTCAACGCTCTCACACAAGTTCTGATTTGTTTTGATCTCACCAGCACTAACTGCTTTCACAAGGAAGACAAAAATGCTGTTTTTTTCACACAAGCAATGGCATATTATCAATGTACCAATAATAGCATAAATTACTGTAGACCTTTTTATGGTGACATTGTGCTAGTAAAAAAGATTTTTGCAGAAACATGTTCATCTGCAGTTTTATTCTAAATGATTGTGTCTTGCTTAGCCAAGCATACCCCCCCCCCCCCTACAGTATATATATATATATATATATTGTAGATTTATTTATCTGAACTCCGTGGTCTGCCATGTGTTACCAGTTGCTTTTGACCCTGTAGATGTAAATTTATGCAGAACAGAGCAGAGTAGAATGACTAACACATGCATCTCTTTTGAAAGATCAGTTACTCTTTGCAATGGCTTTGACCTTAGCAAGGGCACTAGTATAGATAAGGGGATTGTCATAATCACACATAGTCAGATATGGGGATATTTCCATTTAATGCAACACATTACATTTTAAGTTCCCATGGATGAGATGATCTTGGTTTTGGAACTATACATAAATACATACAAAACTAAAAACAGTAAAACCAAGTACATTCATTTCAGGGGGAGAAGTTCAGTCTTGGTTCTGTTTATGTGATGTTCCAGGGTAATTTGGGGAAAAAATCGTTTTAACTAATGATCCCCTTCTACATGCAAGTTAAACGTTTAAGTCAAATCCAACAGGAATCGACCCCATCTTCTACCAAAATCTATGTGAACACTGACCAGTGTATGCCTCACCCATACAGCTACACAGGTGCTGTACCTCATTATATGAAGCTGAACAGAGAGCTCTTTCGTTGTAGGTCTGACAGTGTCATGGCGTGCTCTGTTGACAGAAGATCATGTTTGTGGATGGATGCATTTCACTTTGTAGCAGGCCCTTAATATCTGGTGGTCTGGGTCAAATTTTTACTGAGCTGTCACAGTTTTCACTTTTTCACGTTTTTTATTTTTACTCTGCTGGAGACTTAGCAACCACCCAAAATTTATCTTGACAACCACATGAATCTGGTCAAAGAGAATTGCAGGCTGTCGTTTGTGCAATAAAATCCAGATACAGTTGGATTTCTTGGATGTTTATGGCATTCATATTTATGTATACTACAAGCAAAATAAAAAATAGTTTGCAAAAGCCTGTCATCATTTTCTATGTATTTTAAAATAGTAAGTTGGGACCAGGAGTATAAGTCAAGTTTTAGAAATCACTTAGTAACCCAGTTCTTCTTTTGCCTTTTGAAAACCTTGCCAAACAAGTACGCTTTGCTGATTGTGCTTCTTCTATGCCCATATTGTTCTGTTGAAAACACCATCTAAAATAATTTCTTTAAAGACAATCTTAGCCATTGTTGTCAGACAATACTCTCAATAGGCATTTGTATTGTAAATAATTAATGACCCGGCTAGATATACTTCAGAATGTTGCAAACATATTTCCTCTGTAACCACATGCAAATGTACCCTTACAATATAGACTGTGGTAAAATACATTGCAAGATGTTACATTATTGATAATGTGGGTTTTAATCCTGTATTACGAGCTCTGGGTGCCACTAATAAAATTAAGTTGTTGGGGTTTTTTTTTCCCCATTGCAATATATTCAAGACGTGTCTTTGGAAAAGTAAATTATGTACCAGTTATGTTTCATGTAATTCGGTTTATTTTACATGAAAGTTTTTTTTTTTTTTTTTAATTTCAGTTCTCACACTATTTGTAGCTGGGGTAGGTCGGGCAATATGTCAGCTCCTTGCTCAAGCAATGTTTGACTAAACAGCTTCCTGCCTTACAGCAATCTTATCCTTCCCGTATGACAGGACTGACTGTAAAAAAGAAAATGCTTTTGCCTAATTTAAATCCAGCAAGTCAAAACAGTAACCACGCCAATACAGTATGTCGATTTTAAGAATGACATACTCTGCAAAGAAAGATAGGGTTACTTTCCCTTTTTACATTTGAGTTTTATGTATTTTAATTGAATTTATTAATTTATTTTAACACAGATCAGAGCGGTAAATTGAGATGCACAAAACTATTATTCATCCACCAGTTCATTGGCAGATCTAAGACAGACGTCAAAAGTCACCAGTATGGTTAAGAACATAAGAAAGTTTACAAATGAAAGGAGGCCATTCGACCCTTCTTGCTCATTTGGTTAGTAGCTTATTGATCCCAGAATCTCATCAAGCAGCTTCTTGAAGGATCCCAGAGTGTCAGCTTCAACAACATTACTTGGGAGTTGGTTCCAGACCTTCACAATTCTGTTTAAAAAAAAGTGCCTCCTATTTTTTGTTCTGAATGCCCCTTTATCTAATCTCCATTTGTGACCCCTGGTCCTTGTTTCTTTTTCAGGTCGAAAAAGTCCTATGGTTCGACATTGTCAATGCCTTTCAGAATTTTGAATGCTTGAATCAGATCGCCGCGTTGACTTCTTTGTTCAAGACTGATTAGATTCAATTCTTTAAGCCTGTCTGCATATGACATGCCGTTTAAACTCGGAATAATTCTGGTCGCTCTTCTTTGCACTCTTTCTGGAGCAGCAAAATCCTTTTTGTAGTGAGGTGACCAGAACTGAACACAATATTCAAGATGAGGTCTTACTAATGCATTGTACAGTTTTAACATTACTTCCCTTGATTTAAATTCAACACTTTTCACAATATATTCAAGCATCTTGTTGGCCTTTTTTATAGCTTCCCCACATTGTCTAGATGAAGACATTTCTGAGTCAACAAAAACTCCTAGGTCTTTTTCATAGACTACTTCTTCAATTTCAGTATTTCCCATATGATATTTATAATGCTCATTTTTATTTCCTGCGTGCAGTACCTTACACTTTTCTCTATGTAATTTGCCATGTGTCTGCCCAGTTGTGAATGACCTTTTCTGCTGCAATAGTGTTTGCCACTCCTCCTATTTCTGTGTCGTCTGCAAACTGAACAAGTTTGCTTACTATACCATAGTCTAAGTCATTAAGAACAGAGGACCTAATACTCCACTGGTTACCTCGCTCCATTTTGAGGTTTCTCCTCTAATCAGTACTTTCTGTTTTCTACATGTTAACCACTCCCTAATCCATGTGCATGCATTTCCTTAAATCCCTACTGCGTTCAGTTTTATCTTGTGTAACCTCTGTTTTGTTCAAACTTTATGAAAACACCGTCAAATGTTTTTTGTTGCTGTTAAAAAAAAAAAGTTTAAATGACATTCTACCCCCACCTGCTTGCTTTGAATTAGCACACACCTCCACCTTCTTATTTTAAAAACCCAGCATCCATGGAACGTGATGTGTAACGGAAGTTCATTATACAAAATACAGCCTACTATCATTGAGAAAAAAAGGTGCTTTACACAAAATGGTGCAAGTTGTTTTTGGCGTAAAGACCTTGAAGAAATTGATGAGTTGAAATGCTTAACGGGGTGCTAGAAAGAAAACCAAATGAGTTTTCGTCTGGGGGGGAAAAAAAAAAATCAATCAAACAAAATAACATTTGGGTAGAATTCACACAGCTTAAAAAAAAATAAATAAACATTGCTCCACATTCAATCTGTTTATTCCATGAAGTTATGAACGCTTTTACCCCAGGAAAAGAATGAAATTAAGTATAAGCCCATAGACGTTAGAGTGGAGGACCAATGTTATCAAGTTATTCTTTTTCAATTTTGGGCAAATTATGATCACAGAGCACCCAGATTTTTTAATTTTTTTAAATTATTTTTAATAGTACAGCGTTAAAGTTGCACTGTCCCACAATCATGGTTTATTTTACACTAAAAATAACTACTTGTGTCTATTTTTTATACTAGTATATGACTTTAGAAGAAAGATTGATATTCTAGTTTATTTACATGCCCCAAGTAACTGTGCTTCTCTTTAAAAACTTTTTTTTTTTTTTTTTTTTTATGCAATACCCAGCTATGGCCAAAAGTTTTGCATCGCCCTATAGAATGAACTAATTTTGCTTCATAAAGTCGAATGAAACCTGCTGAATAATGTTACGTTAACATATTGAATTACATACCACTTTGTAGTTTTCCAAAATTGAAAAATGTGACATTTCGAACTCTAACGTGAAATACCTTACTACTATTATAGCTTCCAATATCATTTTGTAGTTTCTCTGATTAGACAGTGTGAAATTACAGATCAAGATTATGTTCATACATTTTTTTTTTTTTTTAATTATGGCTCAATTCTAAATTTCTGGGTGATGCAAAACTTGGCTATAGCTGTCCAGCAGAATGGTAAACACATAGGAAAGAGAACTAAATCACAATAAAAGTGTTGTTAAAAAACATTGTTAACCATAAATAAAGCACCATAAATACATGGTAAGAGCACAGTAATGCAAATTGACTGTGGTGAACTTTTAGAAGGGTTGCATAACGTCACTGTGAGTCAAACAGACTTCAGTATTTACCATCAAGTAGTTTTACATATATATATATATATATATATATATATATATATATATATATATATATATATATATATATATATATATATATATATATATATGTTTTCCCAATATTCGAGATTATATATCTTACAGGAAATACCTATAGACCTGATATTTCCAAAATGTGTCTACTAAGATAAAAAGACCTTCATAAATAGGAATACTATTTTTTTAAGTTTATGGGACATTCATTACAACCTTCAAAAATGACCTCAGATGATCATATCAACCAGTATGTCACAAGAGGAGACGTATAATTTAGCAGTTGGAAAACATCCACATCGTTTTATGTTGGTTAAGTCTCCAGATTTTGCACAACCTAGTTTGTAGAAACAGAAAGTTATGCCCTCACAGCATTTCGGTATCGTGTGTCAATTTACAGTCTGCGAACTTTCTTTGTTGTGAACCCATGCGTGAGTCAATATGAGAATATGCTAAACAGCTCTGAAGGTTTTACAGAGTAATTTATTTCCCTGGCATCTGAGCATCACCCAAACTCCAGAAGTTTTTTTTTTGTTAACTATACTCGGAAACAACATAATAATTCATAACAGTGTCTGTTGGGATCAAAACACGAAAGTGAATTATATAAAATGTTCCAAACAACGAAAATCGCGTGACGGCATTTGCCCATAAAAACTATATATATATATATATATATATATATATATATATATATATATATATATATATATATATATATATAAAATCATTATCTGTTAACATTTTGCTCTAGGATGATTTCTGAATCTTTTTGTTTAAATGTAAATTGAAACAAAAGAATGTCTCTTGCTTAAAAAACATGACAACAGACACCCAACTAACATTACTTGAGATACAGAATTATACATCTTTGGAGGAAGATTGTGCCCTCCTGGTTATAGTCCAGTATGATCTGGATATAGCTGAATTCCATTAAAACACATTTAGGAAAAAAAAGCATTTACAAACTGTCATCAAGAGAACAAGTAACTAGCCATCGAATGTAAACTTCAACTACATTTCTTAATTATCTCCAGTCTGGCACTAGTGATAATATAGTTTGGCACATTTTAATCCTCTTTTATATAAGCACAGACAGATGAGATACTAGTGGAACAGGTTTTATGCAATTATGGATGACAAACAAATTTGAATTTGTTATCGTTTAACACTGTATCATCATAAAGAAAAACCTGGTACAACTGAAAAAAAAAATCTATTTCAAATATCTACATCTAAAAGTTTAGGCAGTGAAAAAGCACTTAATTGACAAGGAGTGTGGAATAATGTTCTGTTAACTGTCTGGATCTGCTTAAAACGTTTGTTTAATTGCCACAAACAAATTCACATTATCAGAACGAACAATACTGCTAAATACTTCCGCCTTGCTGTTAAAACATACTTTTCTTAGGGAAGGAAAGGTTGTTAATTCATACAACTTTCCTGTTTTTTTTTTGTTTTTTGTTTTTTAAACAGAAACAATATTTAAAGCCACTGATGACTAGACAGTGGCATAGGTGTAATATACACAATGCACTTGCAGCTCTGTAATGTACATCAAATACTTTACAACAAAGCAAAAAAGTAAATAGAGAAAAGGCTAAAATTATCTTCCCGAACACAAGAAACTTCAAGATACAAGTTAAAGCCTTGATTCACAATGAAGTAAAGATAACCAACAAAATGTGAAAAGCCGTCCCCATAGCTTGTGTAAACAGTTCATTTTCTTGTGCTTGACATACTTATCTTTCTAGATGCCCATCTGTTTACTCTCTCTTGCCATCTTCAACATTCTAGCTACCCACAACGATATTTATGTCTTGACTCAAAAGGTCAAGGTTTTCACTTCCCACTAAATTAGCACCCTCTGTCATCATTCATTTATTCTTTTTTCTTTACACTTTACCCAGTATAGCTTTCTTTTTCATCCCCTCACATTTGTCAAAAGGAACCTTTCTATGGAACAAGCTTTGACAAACTAAACTTGCAGAAAAATGTCTTGTGGTATGCATGCACATGCACGGTCCTCCTGTGGTCTTTTGCTTGAGGACGTGTGTCCTAAACCCAGGAGTCTGGAGAGGCTGGGTAGTGGCTCGTTTCATAGTTTAGTTCACTGTAGGGACGAGCAGCTGAATAGAAGTCCACATAGTTGCCGGTTGACTTCAGTCCCAGATGCATATTGTAGTCAGTGGCGGGAGGAGGGCGGTGATGCACTTGATCCTCAAAGAATGAGTCTTCGTAGTTTCTGGTGGAGTTCTGAAACGGCGGATAAGTCTCATAATCTTTCCTGGTGTTGTCTTGAGGGAGAGACTGAGAAGAAATGGAAAAATCTAAAATGTTCACATCAGCTACAGAGATAATTCCTCTTTTTTTAAATCAAAGTATCAAATGGCTTAGTTGTCTGTATGGATTTTATTTAAGGGGAGGGGGGCAGGTCGAATGCACAAGGGACAAGTGCCAATTCTCACTTTCCAGAGGCTGGAAAAATCCTGCCCAGTTCACTAAAATGCCATGCTTATATGCAACAATTGTTGCGTGCAGCTTCCAACTGTTTGAGCAAATATAATGTTAGCATACCATTTTGCTAAGTATTAGTACTGCCTCTGTGTGGAATGAATACAGAGGAAAGGATTACAGACTTTAAAATGGCACGCATGTGATGTAATGGAAGGGCTTTAAAAGGGTTTAACATTTTTTACTTGAGCAACTTTATTTCTTACTCTTTTGGCACTTCTACTAAAAGCCAGAATAGCTTCCTTGAATCATTAAGAAGAACACACATATACACTTCATTATGTGCCATTACCTGGTTGTGTTTGATATCTTCACTCGGGTTAGCATAAGAATTCCGGAACAATGTTGATGTTCCACTTGAGACTTGAACTGGTGAAATGCAGAGAGAAAAAGAAAGTGGGAGTTAGGGTACTTGGTTAGTATGCTGATGATTAGAATTTATTTCAAAGGAATTTTATTTAACACAATTTCACAGTGATGCTGAAAGACCAAGAAACAACTGTGTGTTGAACGGGTTAAAAGTTTTCTAAAGGAAAAAAAAAATTTCAGGAACTACTCCTCTTTAGATTAAAAAGACTTGAGCAGTTTTAAAATAATTTGTAAGACATGTACAACCAAACTAAAATTTGGAAGTAAATTCATTGTTTAAAACAATTTCCTTGTTCTGTTTTGTTTACAGTACATTTTTTCCTTCTACTTGTGCTTTGTTTTGATTCACAGTGACTTACATGTGTGTGTGTTTGCACACACAAACTGACAGACATGTGCACACACACACACACAAACAGACGAGGCAGCTCTGAAATTCCAACAGGCAGAGATTGAAGTTCACAACCTTTCACCTCTGAGCATCTACTCAATTCAGCCCCTGGGGTAAGCCTGCCATATCTGACTAGATTGGTTTTGTTTTGAGATATTTATATATTCTGACAGCTTTTATTTGGGGTTTTTGGTTTTGTTTTGTGGTTTAAACAAAATTTAAATGAACCAGGCCATTAAAAAAAAAAACTGCATCAGCATTCAATGCTCTATTAATTCCTAATACACCAGAAAAGACACAGGTATCTATTCTAAACGGTGGCAGAACTGAATTTTAAGAACATTAAAACAAGGGGACTGAGAAAACTAACACTTCTTAAGTATGATTACAGCTTTGCTCCTAATTTAATATTTAAAAGGTGGCAGTATTTATATCAGCCATCGTTTAGAATTGCATAGACGCCATTGTCTTTAACACTAAACTGCTGAATGCACTCTATGACTTGATCAAAGTTCAGGGGAGGGAGAATGGGTTTTTATCATTCTATTGCACAGTAGCTCATTTCTGTTTATCCAACACTAAAACTCATATAAATGATGTAAACCATACAGGAAGCTATTTCTTGGTGCATGACATCTATACTGTAAATATGAATTTATAAAAGGTGCACAGTAAGTGTTTCTGGTATAGGACAGATGTTTCATCAACAGAAGCTCTGTGCAGCTGCTCAATATGTTAACAAATCATAAATAATTGTAGCACTGTACATTGTGTCAAAAAATGAACAATGGGATACTTAAAAATACACATCCTTGTTGAAAAGTGATTTGAATCATAATAAGTGTACTGTGCATATTGCACAGAAAAAAAATGTACATATTGCATCATGTTGTATAAATACAATGGTTCTGGTAAAGTTGTTGAAACCTGACTATCTGCACAACACAACAAGCTGTATAACTAAGCGAAAATAATAGGTTTCTACTATAACTTCCTATACAGTTTCTATTAGTACTGCTGGATTACATAAAGCAAATAAAAAAGCAAACGAGTGAACTTGAAAGCTGGTGGAATGGGAACCATTTATATCCATCTCCTCAGTATAACTCGATCTGTTATTTGATGTTCTTTTGAGAAAGAGTTTTATTTTTTTTTCAAAAAGGCTCATATACTGTACTTTATTTTACTTTGTCTTGGTTGCTTGCATGTGTGCCCTAATGAAAGCTCATGCATTTTCGTCATCATGAGTTACATATTTTGGGGGTTAAAGGGAAAGATCAGAGATCTTTTGTTAAGAAAAACAAATTTGCATTTGAGTTCTTTGATGTGGTTATAGTGTTAATACAGTAGGTATGCTGAAGTTGAAACCTCAATGCCAGAACAAAGAAAGTCTTCATTATGCTGGTAAAGATCCAGGGACATAACAGTCCAGATTCGGTTTTTAAGAACAGTTTTTAAATGGTACAGTATAAGGGTAATTTACAGTACTAAATACATCTCTCTCTCTCTCTCTCTATATATATATATATATATATATATATATATATATATATATATATATATATATATACACACACTGAACAAAAATATAAACATAAGACCAACACATGTAAAATGTTGGTCCCATGTTTCATGAGCTGAAATAAAAGATCCCAGAGATTTTCCATCCGCACAAAAAGCTTATTTCTCTCAAATTTTGTGCACAAATTTGTTTACAACCCTGTTAGTGAGCATTTCTCCATTGCCAAGATAATCCATCCACCTGACAGGTGTGGCATATCAAGAAGCTGATTAAACAGCATGATCATTACACAGGTGCACCTTGTGCTGGGGACAATAAAAGGCCACTCTAAAATGTGCAGTTTTATCACACACCACAATGCCACAGATGTCTCAAGTTTTGAGGGAGTGTGCAGTTGGCATGCTGACTGCAGGAATGTCCACCAGAGCTGTTGCCAGAGAATTGAATGTTCATTTCTCTACCATAAGCCGCCTCCAACCTTGTTTTAGAGAATTTGGCAGTACGTCCAACCGGCCTCACAACCACAGACCACGTGTAACCACGCCAGCCCAGGACCTCCACATCCTGCTTCTTCACCTGCGCGATCGTCTGAGACCAGCCACTCGAACAGCTGATGAAACTCTGGGTTTGCACAACCGAAGAATTTCTGCATAAACTGTCAGAAACCGTCTCAGGGAAGCTCATCTGCATGCTCGTCGTCCTCACCAGGGTCTTGATCTGACTGCAGTTTGGCGTCGTAACCGACTTTAGAGGGCAAATGCTCACCTTCAATGGCTACCGGCACGCTGGAGAAATGTGCTCTTCACGGATGAATCCCGGATTCATGGCCTGCATACTCCCCAGACATATCACCCATTGAGCATGTTTGGGATGCTCTGGATCGACGTGTATGACAGCGTGTTCCAGTTCCCGCCTATATCCAGAAACTTCGCACAGCCATTGAAGAGGAGTGAGACAACATTCCACAGGCCACAATCAACAGCCTGATAAACTCTATGCGAAGAAGATGTGTCGCGCTGCATGAGGCAAATGGTGGTCACACCAGATACTGACTGGTTTTCTGATCCACGCCCCTACCTTTTTTTAAAGGTATCTGTAACCAATAGATGCATATCTGTATTCCCAGTTATGTGAAATCCATAGATTAGGGCCTAATGAATTTATTTCAATTGACTGATTTCCTTATATGAACTGTAACTCAGTAAAATCTTTGAAATTGTTTCATGTTGCGTTTACATTTTTGTTCAGTGTATATACAGTGCCTTGCAAAAGTATTCAGACCCTTGACCAATTCTCTCATATTACCGAATTACAAATGGTACATTGAAATTTCATTCTGTTTGATATTTTATTTTTAAACACTGAAACTCAAAATCAATTATTGTAAGGTGACATTGGTTTTATGTTGGGAAATATTTCTAAGAAAAATAAAAAACTGAAATATCTTGCTTGCATAAGTATTCAACCCCTGTGCTGTGGAAGTTCCCAGTTTGCATCAATGAAAGAAATTGCCCTAATGAGGACACAGTTACCTTACCATTGGCCCCACCTCTAAACCATTAAAGTTGCTGTCACATTTTCTGGATAAAAATCCCACTGTTGAAGGATCATTGGTAAGGCTGTGAATCTGAAGGAAAATGAAGACCAAAGAGCATTCTACAAAAGTTAGAGATAAAGTAATACAAATGCATAGATTAGGGAAAGGGTACAAAATAATATCCAAGTGTTATCCCAGTGAGCACAGTTGGATCAATAATCAGGAAGTGGAAGCTGCATCACACCACCCAGGCACTGCCAAGAAAAGGCCGTCCCTCAAAACTCGGCACACAAACAAGAAGGAGACTTGTGAGAGAAGCCACAGAGATGCCAACAATCACTTTGAAAGAGCTACAGAGTTCAGTGGCTGGGAGTGGAGTAATGGTGCACCAGTCAACCATATCAAGAGTTCTGCATAACACTGGCCTGTATGGGAGGGTGGCAAGAAAGAAGCCGTTACTCAAAAAGTACCATCTGAAAGCACGTCTGGAGTTTGCCAGAAAGCATGAGAGTGACCCAGCTGCGATGTGGGAAAAGGTTTTGTGGTCAGATGAGACCAAGATAGAGCTTTTTGGCCAAAACTCAAAGCGCTATGTGTGGCGCAAACCTAACACTGCCCATGCCTCAAGACACACCATCCCTACAGTGAAGTATGGTGGTGGCAGCATCATGCTGTGGGGATGCTTCTCATCAGCAGGGACTGGGCATCTTGTTACAATTGAAGGAAGAATAGATGGAGCAAAATACAGGAAAATACTGCAAGAAAATCTGCTTCAGTCCGCTAAAAAACTGAAGCTTGGGAGGAAATTCACCTTTCAGCAGGACAATGATCCCAAGCACAAGGCCAAAGCAACATTGGAGTGGCTCAAGAACAAAAAGGTGAATGTCCTACAGTGGCCCAGTCAAAGTCCTGATCTCAATCCCATTGAGAATCTGTGGCACTATTTGAAAATTGCGGTCCACAAGCGTCGTCCAACCAACCTGAACAACCTGGAGCAAATCTGCCAAAAAGAATGGGCCAAAATCCCTCTGCCACTGTGTGCAAAGCTGGTACATACTTACCCCAAAAGACTTAAAGCTGTTATTGCAGCGAAAGGTGGCTCTACCAAATATGAATGTGTGGGGGTTGAATACTTATGCAAGCAAGATATTTAAGTTTTTTATTTTTCTTAAAAATATTTCCCAACATAAAACCAATGTCACCTTACAATAATTGATTTTGAGTTTAAGTGTTTTAACATAAAATATCGAACAGAACGAAATTTCAATGTACCATTTGTAATTCAGTAATATGAGAGAATTGGTCAGGGGTCTGAATACTTTTGCAAGCCACTGTATGTATATGTGTGTGTGTGTATATATATATATATATATATATATATATATATATATATATATATATATATATATATATATATATATATATATAATACAAGAGTGTAATTAGTCCCCATTTTACTGTTTTAAATTGAAGAAAAAATAAGTACTTTTTCTGATTTAAATAATAAGTGTCTCAAACCAAAATTGCCAATAACTATGGGTGCTTCAAGAGAAAACAGCCTCCGACTATGAACTGTGCAATGCTAACTTGCACATTCATTCCTACCTGCCATGGTGTCTTTCCTGGAAGTGTGCTCTCCTTTGTTACCATGGTAACTTGCACTCGTTCCAGTCGACTCATAGTCTGTCTTCCTTTCCTTGAGGCTGATCATCTCTCGAGGGGAGGCTGGGGCACTTGCTGCAGAACAATTAAACACACATACATTCAGAACTATCATTTTCCATCATCAGTTCTGGACGAGGTTCAGTTTCCTCACCTCTGTGTGTCACCTTAAAACCAGGAACGTGGTTTAATGCATGTGAGGTGATTAAACAAAGAATGATGTAATGTTTGCTTTTTTTTTTTTTTTTTTTTTTTTTTTTTTTTTTTTTTTTAAGTACAGGTTGCCACCACCAGGGGGTGCTCAGAGGCACTCTGAGAATCAGCAGGCTGCAAAGAACAGAACTAAATCTGTTGTTGGAAAGTTTATGGGATCAGCAACATTCCTCCTGGCTTTGGACTGACTGGCTTAATCTATTCCCCTAAGGGCTAAGCAGGGTTTGCTTACCCTCTGTACAGGCTGTCAGCTAACCAGATAACTCTTCACATAAAACTACAGCCAATTCTTAGCCAGTATTAAACCAAAACCTTTGAATTGATACTGTAGATGCTTGCTCTAATCACTAGGCATGTGGCTGCAGCGTGCTGCTTCCGAACATTCCGTTATTCAAAGTTAGTTATTTGCATTCTCCACTCCCACCCGCAGTTACACTTTAACTACATATGCAAATTCAATGTAAATGAATTTAGAACAAAAATTTGATTTATGCTCCAAGTATATACCAAACTGATTTTGTTTTTCCTATGAGGGAATCTACATTAGAAGGGTGCTAATTTTTTCATATATTAGATGCCATCCTCATAAAGAATTTTCCACTGCGCTTAAGGTTCTATAGCATGTTCGCTCATGCGTGGTGAGCAGCGGATTCCCCTGCTGATTCCCCTGCCCTCCCTACCAGGGGAGCGCTCGGCCAATTGTGCGCCACCCTCTAGGAACTCCCTGCGATCCTACGATCCCCAGACTATAGGGCACATCCTGCACACCGTGGACAGGTTCTATAGCATGTTATAACTGACATGGGATTTTATCTTGAATAAACACAGATAGTTCTTTCCTTTCTATTCTTTTAACATGTCAGGTCTAACATATTCTTGGGGTTTAACCTTTCATTGACACAAACCAATAAATATTGTCAAATTAAAATCACAACGAATACTTTTAGAAACTGTATTAGTCCGAGGTTTCCAAACAAGAAACTGAACATGTTGCATAATATGCATATTATAATACGTATACCTATCCTAGATATATATATATATATATATATATATATATATATATATATATATATATATATATATATATATATATATATATATATATATACACATACACACACACACAGTACTGTGCAAAAGTTTTAGGCAGGTGTGACAAAATTCTGTAAAGTAAGAATGCTATCAAAAATAGACATGTTAATAGATTATATTTATCAATTAACAAAATGCAAAGTGAGTGAACAGAAGAAAAATCTACATCAAATCAATATTTGGTGTGACCACCCTTTGCCTTCAAAACAGCATCAATTCTTCTAGGTACACTTGCACACAGTTTTTGAAGGAACTTGGCAGGTAGGTTGGCCCAAACATCTTGGAGAACTAACCACAGTTCGTCTGTGGATTTAAGCAGCCTCAGTTGCTTCTCTCTCTTCATGTAATCCCAGACAGACTCGATGATGTTGAGATCAGGGCTCTGTGAGGGCCATACCATCACTTCCAGGACTCCTTGTTCTTCTTTACGCTGAAGATAGTTCTTAATGACTTTCACTGTATGTTTGGGGTCATTGTCATGCTGCAGAATAAATTTGGGGCCAATCAGATGCCTCCCTGATGGTATTGCATGATGGATAAGTATCTGCCTGTACTTCTCAGCATTGAGGAGACCATTCATTCTGACAAAATCCCCAACTCCATTTGCAGAAATGCAGCCCCAAACTTGCAAGGAACCTCCACCATGCTTCACTGTTGCCTGCAGACACTCATTCGTGTACCGCTCTCCAGCCCTTCGGCGAACAAACAGCCTTCTGCTACAGCCAAATATTTCAAATTTTGACTTCGCTTGGCCTTGTTTCCACGTCGGAGGTATGGCTTTTTGGCCGCAAGTCTTCCATGAAGGCCACTTCTGACCAGACTTCTCCGGACAGTAGATGGGTGTACCAGGGTCCCACTGTTTTCTGCCAATTCTGAGCTGATGGCACTGCTGGACACTTCCGATTGCGAAGGGAAGTAAACATGATGTGTCTTTCATCTGCTGCAGTAAGTTTCCTTGGCCGACCACTGCGTCTACGGTCCTCAACGTTGCCGTTTCTTTGTGCTTCTTCAAAAGAGCTTGGACAGCAAATCTGGAATCCCCTGTCTGCCTTGAAATTTCTGCCTGGGAGAGACCTTGCTGATGCAGTATAACTACCTTGTGTCTTGTTGCTGTGCTCAGTCTTGCCATGGCGTATGACTTTTGACAGTAAACTGTCTTCAGCAACCTCATCTTGTTAGCTGAGTTTGGCTGTTCCTCACCCAGTTTTATTCCTCCTACACAGCTGTTTCCGTTTCAGTTAATGATTGTGTTTCAACCTACATTTTGAATTGATGATCATTAGCACCTGTTTGGTATAATTGTTTAATCATACACCTGACTATATGCCTACAAAATCCCTGACTTTGTGCAAGTGTACCTAGAAGAATTGATGCTGTTTTGAAGGCAAAGGGTGGTCACACCAAATATGGATTTGATGTAGATTTTTCTTCTGTTCACTCACTTTGCATTTAGTTAATTGATAAATATAATCTATTAACATGTCTATTTTTGAAAGCATTCTTACTTTACAGCATTTTTTCACACCTGCCTAAAACTTTTGCACAGTACTGTACTGTGTGTGTATGTATATATATATATATATATATATATATACACACACACACACACACACACAGAAAATGTCAAGCTTCACTGAAACAATACACTGTAAGCTAACCTTTTTATATACATTTTAAATGGTTTTGTATGTATAGAGAGAACGCTAACAGTTTGGTTTGCACTTTAACCTCAGATTTGAAGTCCCTTCAGCTTTAAACGTAAAGTGCTTTTTCTAGGAACCCTGAAGCGTGAAATGCTGTGTTTTCTTTGCGGACTGAGCAATGACTTCTGTGACAAATGTCTTTTTTATAGCTGATAAAATTATAGCAAAAATGTTGTTTCTGCGCTCTGCACTTGGTGCCATCTGGGATCTCTATATCTACAGCTGGAATGCGTTGGTTACTATTACCATTATAGAGTTTACTGGTCATTTTTTATGTTTGTACAGCAGTTTTATTTGAAAATAACTTAAACATGTTGCTCAGAAAAGAAAAAAAAAGACCAATGCTTCTTAACAACTGTCTCAACCCTTTCTGTTTAAGTGGGATTCAGGATATGTAGGACTTTGGGTGCAAACAAATGTTCTGCAGCATTTTAAAACCAGTGTTTTCTGCAGCATTGAAAGAGGAATTGAGTGCTTAGTAAAGCCAGTGCAAACAATTAAGCTTCACAACAGGATGCTGTCTTTTTAACAAAATAATGCTAACTTTATGTCAAGGCTTTCATTTTGCAGTTAAACAAGAGTGTTCAACAGGACCGTTGTCACTGTATCGACACGTCAATTATGCTACCTAACGTTGAATTTTCGTTGTGGTCTCAGTTTACCGTAGAAAACCAAGCCAGTCGTGTGGATGTGCTCCGCATTAAAAGAACCGGGTTTTATTTTGTGATGTAAAAAGTTACTTAATTAAAATTTATATATATATATATATATATATATATATATATATATATATATATATATATAAGAGTGTAATTAGTCCTCATTTTACTGTTTTAAATTGAAGAAAAAATAAGTACTTTTTCTGATTTAATAATAATTTCGACAAATTGTCTTCATCAAAAACGATTCAACATTCAATATGCATGTGTGAAAAAGTATGCGAACCTTTAGATTCAGTAACTGGTGGCACCCCCTTGAGCAGCAATGACTTCAACTAAGCGTTTCCTGTAACTGTTGGTCAGTCTCTCACATCGGTTTTGAGGAATTTTGGCCCATTCCTCCTTACAGAACTGCTTCAACTCTGTGATATTTGAGAGCTTCCTTGCATGGACAGCTCACTTCAGGTCTTGCCACAACATTTCAATGGGGTTTAGGTTCGGACTTTAACTAGGCCATTCTAAAATGCAAAATTTCTTCTTCTGCAGCCATTCTTTTGTAGATCTGCTTGTATGTTTAGGATCATTGTCTTGCTGCATGACCCACTTTTGGTTCAGCTTCAGCTCACGGACGGATGGCCTGACGTTCTCCTCTAGAATCGTCTGATACAATGCAGAATTCATGGTTTCTTCAATGATGGCCAGCCGTCCAGGTCTCCCACCACCATGCTTGACAGTTGGGATGAGATTCTTCTGTTCTAACGCAGTGTTTGGTTTTCGCCAAACATAACGTTTCTCATTGAGGCCAAAAAGTTCTACCTTTGACTTGTCTGTCCAGAGAACATTGTTCCAGAAGTCTTGTGGATCAACAGTGTGCTCTTTGGCGACCTTCAGATGGGCAGCAGTGTTCATTTTAGAGAGCAGTGGTTTCCTCCTGGCTATCCTTCCATGAACACCATTCTTGTTCAGTCTTTTTCTGATAGTTGAGTCAGGAACACTCACATTAGCCAAGGTGAGAGTGGCCTGCAGATCCTTGGATGTTACTCTGGGGTTCTTTGTGACTTCCTTGATGATTTTCCGGTTTGTTGTTGGAGAGATTTTGGTAGGACGACTGCTCCTGGGTAGAGTGACTATGGTCTTGGACTTTCTCCATTTGTAGACTATCTGTCTGACAGTGGATTGGTGGAGCCCCAAATCCTTAGAAATGGTTTTGTTTTTCTGAGGTCCTCAGAGATTTCTTTTGATCATGGCATGACGTGTTTCCACACACCTGTAAGGTGAAGCCCAAATTCATAAAGTTTCTGATCTTTTTATAGGGTGGGGCCTCTCATACTCACTCCTGAAGAGCTACCTAATTATTTAAACACCTGATTCTAATTATCCCCTTAATTGAGCTGATAAAACCAGAGGTTCACTTACTTTTCCACATACTCTGAATCTTAATTATTCATTGTTTGTCTAATTCATATACAATTCATATACATTGTCTAATTCCAACACATCATTTTGTTTCAAAAGACATGGAATTAGTTAATAGAAACCCTATTGGATACTTAAGAAAAGACAACTATTGTAGTAAAACTATGGAATTTCCATAATTATTATTGGGGTTCCCAAACTTTTTCTCTTTTTCATTGTGTGTGTGTGTATGTATATATATATATATATATATATATATATATATATATATATATATATATATATATATATATATATACACACACACACACACACACACACACACACACACACAGTGCCTTGCAAAATTATTCATACCCCTGACCAATTCTCTCATATTACTGAATTACAAATGGTACATTGAAATTTCGTTCTGTTCGATATTTTATTTTAAAACACTTAAACTCAAAATCAATTATTGTAAGGTGACATTGGTTTTATGTTGGGAAATATTTTTAAGAAAAAAAAAAACTGAAATATCTTGCTTGCATAAGTATTCAACCCCCACACATTAATATTTGGTAGAGCCACCTTTCGCTGCAATAACAGCTTTAAGTCTTTTGGGGTAAGTATGTACCAGCTTTGCACACAGCGTCGGAGTGATTTTGGCCCATTCTTTTTGGCAGATTTGCTCCAGGTTGTTCAGATTGGTTGGACGACGCTTGTGGACCGCAATTTTCAAATAGTGCCACAGATTCTCAATGGGATTGAGATCAGGACTTTGACTGGGCCACTGTAGGACATTCACCTTTTTGTTCTTGAGCCACTCCAATGTTGCTTTGGCCTTGTGCTTGGGATCATTGTCCTGCTGAAAGGTGAATTTCCTCCCAAACTTCAGTTTCTTAGAGGACTGAAGCAGATTCTCTTGCAGTATTTTCCTGTATTTTGCTCCATCCATTCTTTCTTCAATTGTAACAGATGCCCAGTTCCTGCTGATGAGAAGCATCCCTACAGCATGATGTTGCCACCAACATACTTCACTGTAGGGATGGTGTGTCTTGAGGCATGGGCAGTGTTAGGTTTGCGCCACACATAGCACTTTGAGTTTTGGCCAAAAAGCTCTATCTTTGCCTCATCTGACCACAAAACCTTTTCCCACATCGCAGCTGGGTCACTCTCATGCTTTCTGGCAAACTCCAGACGTGCTTTCAGATGGTACTTTTTGAGTAACAGCTTCTTTCTTGCCACCCTCCCATACAGGCCAGTATTATGCAGAGCTCTTGATATGGTTGACTGGTGCACCATTACTCCACTCCCAGCCACTGAACTCTATAGCTCCTTCAAAGTGATTGTTGGCATCTCTGTGGCTTCTCTCACAAGTCTCCTTGTTTGAGCGCCGAGTTTTGAGGGACGGCCTTTTCTTGGCAGTGCCTGGGTGGTGTGATGCAGCTTCCACTTCCTGATTATTGATCCAACTGTGCTAACTGGGATATCCAAACACTTTGATATTATTTTGTACCTTTTCCCTAATCTATGCATTTGTATTACTTTATGCTCTTTGGTCTTCATTCACAGCCTTACCAATGATCCTTCAACAGTGGGGTTTTTATCCAGAAAATGTGACAGCAACTTTAATGGTTCACAGATGGAGGCCAATGGTAAGGTAATTGTGTCCTCGTTAGGGCAATTTCTTTCATCGGTGCAAACCGGGAGCTTCCACAGCACAGGGGTTGAATACTTATGCAAGCAAGATATTTCAGTTTTTTATTTTTCTTAGAAATATTTCCCAACATAAAACCAACGTCACCTTACAATAATTGATTCTGAGTTTCAGTGTTTAAAAATAAAATATGAAACAGAACGAAATTTAAATGTACCATTTGTAATTCGGTAATATGAGAGAATTGGTCAGGGGTCTGAATACTTTTGCAAGGCACTGTATATATATATATATATATATATATATATATATATATATATATATATATATATATATATATATATATATATATATATATATATTATATATCATATATTAATTAATTAAAAAAAGCAGGCACCCTTATCCTAAAGACTGCTACACACCAAATGCAATGTGATTTTTCATCGGGTGACAAGATACTTTCAGTGACATGACCATACACACCTGAAGCAACACAGATACGATGTGAAAGATTTGAAATTTGACAGATCTCTAAAACTATTAAAAGTTGATCTTGATATGTTACATATTTGTCAACACAAATTATGAGCGTCTTCTCTGATAGTATATGAGCTTATCCAGTTCCTTCTAAATGGACTCTCATATATTATCTTTCAAATCTCTATCTTTATAATTGCGATGACCTTTGTCATAAAACTCTGGGTATTTTACAGTGGTAAGTATTGTTTTTTCATCCCCCATTTTGGATACTGTGTCACCCTGCTGGACCATTCATTGGATATTCATTTTGTTGCTTCACTACACATTTTCGCTTGTTGCATCACGTCTGGTGTGTAGCAACCAGCTATTCCGGCCTTCCTTATGAGCTCAGCTTTGAAGTGCTGCTCTCCAGAATGCCAGTGTGTTGAATAATCTGCTTTAAAAGGACTTGGGACCCTGATGCAGCTTTCAACCTTCATTTTGACTGATAATTCTTTGATTGGCTTTTAAATTTGTAACATAGCTACACTCCACACATATCCTGTTCTGCACTTTATGTCTTCTGATCTTTATCCATTTTAGATTTTATGCTGTTCTCTGCCGCTTTCACGTGGCCTTGTATAGTAAGTGCCCTTGGACACTGTTGGAAGTCTTTTTAACCACCCGGGATCTGACTGATTTCACATTGCCACAAAGCTGCTTTAATGGACCTGACTCCAGAACACAGTCTTGGAGAATGTTATAACCTAGCTGGCATCAACTTTGTGTGTGGAAGTACCTTTATCTCATAGTGGTCTACTGTCAACAGAAACAGTGACGTGGTTATGGAGTACCAGGGAAAGGCTAAACTCATGTGAAGTGATTTTGATTTGTACTGTCCTGTTTTTGAGCACGATGTGAGAGGTTTTTTTTTTTTTTGGGGGGGGGGGGGGGGGGGTCAATTAATCTGAAATTGATGAGTGGTCCCTCATTTTCCAGCAAAAAACATAAAGCATGAATACTTACAGGTGGACAGAAAACCCATATATTCACAGTCTGTTATATGGGTTTATGTATGTCCTATAACAAAGTTTAATTCAAAGTCGCATGAGCCAAGATGCTGGTTCCTAAGGTAGAGTATAACATTAATTAGCCCAGGTAATAACAAACCAAAACTCATTAAATAAATAGGACAATAAAGAACACAATCTAAATTCTAATTACTTGTGGTAATGATTGTCTATGCCAATTGGATGAACGGTTCTCCAGGTGTATCTAAAAATGTATGCATCCCATAAACATGAACACCATGTCCCTGACGCCAGGGGTATGTATCATCACTGGGCACACAGTACACTGCGAACAATTTCGACTCGAACAAGGACCAGGGGTCACAAATGGAGATTAGATAAAGGGGCATTCAGAACAGAAAATAAGAGGCACTTTTTTACACAGAGAATTGTGGGAGTCTGGAACCAACTCCCCAGATGTTGAAGCTGACACCCTGGGATCCTTCAACAAGCTGCTTGATGAGATTCTGGGATCAATAAGCTACTAACGACCAAACAAGCAAGGTGGACTGAATGACCTCCTTTCATTTGTAAACTTTCTTATGTTCTTAAATACATTGTGCTAGAATTTCCTTGACTGCTTGCATTGTTGTCTAGGACATCACAGTGATTGTGCGAGCTCTAGAGTAATGTGCCACTTACCTGAACGATTGTTGGGAGATGTTCTGACTGGGGAGATAGAAGGTGTACGGGAGGAGGAGTATGGTCTCTGCCTATCCCTCTCTATTGTAGAAGAAGAGCCAACAAAATGATATTGTGAATATCCATCCTGCAAAAGAATGCAAACAGAATCACAAATGGGGTTACTCATTATGTTTTTCTTCCTCAAGTTTAGTATGCTTGAGATTAGAATAAAAGCTAAAAACAGTACAACCAACACATAAAGGGCAATTTGGTATGAGTCAGATTTACCTTGTGTGTTCTTGTGGTTCATTAGATACACTTTGTAGTATCACGCTGCACCAGTTGGATGGAAAAAACATTTGCACTATCTTAGTGTTAGATCAAATGTGAGCAGAGTATTGCAGTTACATACCTGATGTGCTGAGAGTTTAGGCATGAGTTAAACTGAGGCCACATGGGTGCTTAAAACTTCATAGTTTAAAACAGTCACCAGGATCTTATGATTGTAACAAAAAAATAATACAAGAAAAAAATAACAATGCCTTTACAGTAACCCTCAGACCACAGCGTTACTAGCAATAGCAATACAATGTATCTGGAACAAACATTGCACAGTAGAACCAATATTGTAGCACACCGGTGCTGATGTGGTAATGCAATGGAAAGGCAGCGTGTACTGGTTCATACCATTGTTAGAAAAGCTGTATCTAATTTGTTAGGCGTATGTCATTACAACGCAGCTGTGTTACACTCGCAGTCAATTGATACCAAACTGGAAGGGGTTTGTAAAGTGATTTTGATGCATCTGTTATCTATGTTGTGTAAACAGAAAATCTCACAGCCTGCAGATGCACACTGATAATTCCAATTATGAGGAGGAGACTTGTATTTCTTACTTAAGCATACAATAGATAATCTATGTGTTTTATCTACACCTGGAACTGACATTGAACAATCACAAACACAGATGATCAAACTAAGATATTCTTGCTTGATACTAGGGAAGTTAAAACAAATGCAATCCAACAAAACAGTTGTTGATAACACCGGGAGCAAGGAAAACCATGCACATAAATAAAAGAAAAAAGGTATACACAAAGATGACATAGACATCTGGTTATTCCATGAAGACTATGCTGCCATCTATAAGGCCATATGTTGACTTAATTATACTTTTTCCTGTTGTCCTGCATTATTTTTTTGTTTTTGAGGCTGTTGGGTGGAAAAAGCTGAATTCATCCATAATTTATTTTCAAATACAATAACCAATTTATTTGGGGAAGAAGTAACACGATTAAAAAAAAAACTTTCTAACAATTAATAAAAATTGTGTTGCATTTTAGAGCAAGGGTAGCCCTTTTAAATTAAGAACCTAAGCAAACAGTACCCAATAAGTGGCATACTTTCATTAGAGTATTTCAGCTTGAGTGCAGTGCTAACCGATACCTGAAAATACACTTGTGCGTGTGACAGTGAGAGTAATGGCTGTGCAAATGCGTATCAAAAACTCATTATCTACAATTGCCAACATCCACTAGCACAGATCACAAGCAGTTAAACAAAATTAAAGCAAATTTTAATTCAACTTAAATTCACAGTTATTACAGGTAGATTTGCACATGTTTAAATTCTATTGCCTTATTTAACAGATGACTGCGATTTAAGAAAAAAAAAATGACACACTTAGGGGTCAGGATGCACCCTATAGCGGACATCACAAGTACGAGTACAGACTATTCCACTGCTGACCGTGGATGGGAGCGTCCACAATTGGACGAGCGCCCCACGGGGGGGGGGGGGGGGGGGGGGTTGTTTTTTGGGATACCTATGCCAGCCAGGGTGTCCTCGGCTCATCGCACACCAGTAACCCCTGTAGTCTGGCTGGGCACCTGCGGGCTTGCTCTTTAAGCTGCCCAGAGCTGCGTTGTCCTCTGACACTGCAGCTCTGAGGTGGCTGCATGGAGGGCTGCATTGTCTTCACGTGTGCTCGTCTTCACCGCTCTCGAGTCACTGCTGGGGTGGTAGCAGTGAGCTGAGCATAAAACTAATTGGCTACTCTAAATTGGGAGAAAATGATAAAAAAATTGGTAACTATTAAATTATAAATAAATAAATAAATAATTTACACACTTTATCTCTAATTTAATGTTACTCATACAAGTGGCAGTCATCCTATTCTTTGGTGTCATGTTACGCTAAGCTTTGTTTTGGTTTTGTTTATTTTGTAAGTAAAGAAAGATGCAACGGAGATAAAGATGCAACAGAGATTTTATTAAGGATACAATTCATAGTAATGCTGCCCAGGATTTTGCTTTCACTTCTGCTTCTAACCACCCAAAACTGAGGTAAATTTCTGACAGGGGTCAACCAGAGCTGAGTGAGGAGCACCACTGATCCCAGAGAGACTACAGGGCAATGCTGGGCTTGTCAGTGAATTCAATACTTTTTGCTAAAGCCCCATATTTAAGCAATCGGACAAAACCACTGATTACAAGGGAGGGTTGTAGCCTCATAGACTCAAAGAACCCCTTGCTTGGTTCAACGAGTACTGTACAATAAATACTTGGGGTAAGTACAATACCAAGGTAGGAAAAAGAACTGACATAAGCAGAAATGAAAGGAACATGTTGAAATTTTGTGTAAGCCTATCTCTGAAAGCAATGCTGCAGTGGCATACTGACACTGCTTAAATTCAGTTAATTAAAACAAGAATAGGGATGGACATTTTTTTTGCGATTAAGTCTTTGTTTTAAACCTTTTCATTGCTACAAACATTTTCTAGAACCTTCTACATCTACATTTTCTAAACGTTTGGTTAAAAAAAAATTGCATACTGTAACAATAAGTATATTAACCAGAATGATTTAAAAAGATATGATTGTGTCACAACAGTTAGATTTTTTTTTTAATCAAATGTTTATGCATGATAAAGGCAAAACAGACAAAAGTCCTTTTGTTGTTTCTTTTTTATTATATGTTGAATAACAACAAATGTTGCACTAATTAAGTGTATTTAAAGATGATTAACACTAAAATAACTAAAAACCAATGCAAAAAATGACCACTAAACTGCCGAATGTTAGTACCATGCAGAGCTCAATGTTTACTCAGTGCTGGCAATACATATCTTCTAAATTCAAGGTAATGTGTGTTTATAGGAAAGGCTTCTGCATTCAGCATTTCTTTGAAGACAGAAAATGAAGTCATCTTTCTATACTTCAACTTTTATTTTTCAGAAAGATTAAACTATTTATATGCCTAATATTAACACAGTTCAAAGCTAGCGTCGTAGTAATATATTTATAGATATAATATATATATATATAGATATATATATTATATATATATATATATATTTTGCAATCACACTGTTGCTTTCTTTAAACCCTGTTGGCAAGGTAAGTCGGAAGTTGTTATGCAGCTACTAGGCTTATTGCAAATAATGCCATTGGACAGGTACAGGTACAAGGTTTTGTTGTCTCACTTTAATCATTCTTTTATGACTATGACAAAGCATTCCTTTGTAATCTCAGCATAGTTCTGTTCAATGTGAAAATAAGGTGTGCATTATGCTTCACATTGCATATATAACAAAGTAAAAGTATCAGCATTTAAAAAAATGACAACAATAATGATAATTGGGGAGCCATTAAGAGATCTTTAAAGGTCAATTTTAAACAATTTGTTAAAGGATAGTTGAATTTTGGCATTACGTGGTCATGCTGTAAGTTGTTAATTTGACCAGATACTTTGGGGCTACTGCATAGTCGTATGTGCCTGTCATGTTAATTGTGTAATGGGGAGTTAAATACATTTTTGTAGGGTCTGTCCGTTTTCTACATTTTTTTCTTTCTGTTTTTAGTTTAAGACCTCACAGCTCCTGCAGTAATGTGCTCCGATCCTCTGAACACTATCAAACATTTGATGGTGTACAGTCCTTCTAACAGTTTGTACATTTATCTTTCAATACAGCTCTAAATTCAGAGTATATTTTGAATTTGTTTTAGACACAAAGTTTATAAATGCACTATCTAAGCCACTTACTTATTTACAAAAACAAATAATCAATGAACACCTAATCTTTCACTTACTCTAAGACAGTAATAATTAGGTCCATGCAGTTTTTAAATGGGAGGCTATGACCTATTGTCATCTCTGTTGTGTTTAATATACAGGCATGTTCCAGTACCAGCCTGTTTCAACTAAGGGTCAGAATCTAAATCCTGTGCACTGGCGGGATAAACGTTGGTCTTAAAAAAAAACATTCAGGGGTGCAGGATGTAGGATGCAGGGGTGTGTCATTTAACTGGCTATAAAAACAGATCCAAACATTGTAGAAACTGCATTTGGTAAGGCGGGGTGTTTTTTAAAGACAGCTTCACAGTTGCTCTTATACAGCACACTTGGAAGATTCACGTTTAAAATACAATAACACAACATACTTTATAAACAAAATCTAAAATGGGCACTATCACACCAAAAAAGTACATCAAACACAACTGTAGACTATCAAAGTATGAATACTGTTTATTATGTTTTAATTATATAGAATTAAAAATAATAATAATAATAATAATAATAATAATAATAATAATAATAATAATAATAATAATAATAATAATAATAATTACAGCCTACTTTTCTGTGCTCCTACAAACCTGGGTTTTTGTGCAGTTCCAGACCCCTTTTCTGTGTCAATAAAAACCGACCTGATTCGTGGAAGTTGTCATTTCAGCTCCCTCCCAAAAGGCAACACATCCCCACTTTATACCTGACCTCCCATTTTGTAGATAAGTGTCAGATTACTCAATTGCACACAATTATTATGTTCTTTGGTAGATTTAAAATGCTGCTATGCGGATAGTGCTGCTAAACAAGGAAGCTTCAGTATGAATTAGTAATAAAGGCTCTAGGGTTAATGTAAAATCCTTGTAACGAGAACACCTGCCTTTTTCAATAAATGACAAGAAGAAAACATAATAGAAAAATCTGATTATGCGACACAAACAACTAGCAATAAAGACAAGACATATTTTAGCTTCGGGAGTTACTCTAATCTGTTAACTCAGCATGGAAAAGAGTTTTCATATTAGATTCTGCAAGTACAGTAATGGCCAGATCTCGAAAAACATGTTAAATCACTTGTGGCTGCTGGTAAAATATTCATTTGGTTGAGCATTTTTAAAGAAATCCACCTTCATTTCTTCGCTGCCTTCCACAACAAAACCGTTATGGTCACGGGAACATTCTTCTGGGGTTTTTTTTTGTGTGTCTAGGAATTTTTTTACATTTTCCCACAATTTGCAATTCTGTTTTAAATTCTCACTATCTAACAGTAATATAGCATTAAATCCCACGAACAAGCCATCTACTGTAATTGTAATCTTGTTTTAAATCTTGTGAGTGAAGCCTCCATAACAAATGTAGAATTTGCTGCCACTCAGTAGTTGGGTTGGGTTTAAAGTATTCAGAACGAATCTGATAGATATGAATCAGGAGGCAGGGACATTGCACTACTGCACAGAAAGGTATTTGTTTGTTTTTTTAAGTTTTTTTTTTTTTTTTTTTAATAGGAAAGCAGTGAAGTTAAAGTGAATTAAGTATCTGTTTCTAGTGTTTTCTTTCTGGCTGTACAACAATTTCATTTCTTTTGTATTGGGGGTGTTTTATCAGTTATTTTTATCGGTTTAAACAGAAAATCAGAAGCCCTAATTATGATCTAGATCTGCATTGCTTTCCATTGTAAATGTTATGCTGTCCTCCCACACTGTCGTATGCTGCATGCAGTATATAGAGAGAGAATAAAATAATACCACACAACAGTATAAAGTAATTGACTTATTATATTATATAATATATAACATATAAGTAGATATGCATGTCTGTTTGTTTTTTACTCATGTACTGTAGTTTGTGTAAGAATGTGTTGGGGAATTTGACAATTTTTTTTTACTTTTGAATAAACAACACTTTCACTGCAAGATTCCTTCTGAATGGGGCTCTTCAATAAAAATGGTATCTAGTTCTGCTGCCTCACCATGAAATGTACTTCTCCTGTGGCTTCTGATCATGACACATCATAGTACAAGCTTTGTTAATTTTCAGAATGTCACCAGAAGATGATACGCATTTCATATGAGAACAGTTTTCATCTTGTCTACTCAAAAGAAAAATATCTTAAACACAATAAAAATAATGCACAGGATTTTTTTTTCCAGAGAAAATAGAGACCAGTTGACTTCAAGATTTGTATTTTTTTCATTTACTTTCAAATGAGGCTATTTACAGAGTTAAAACATCAACCCAAGTACACTGAAATTACACATGAACTGGTTTCTTTATATTGGACAATTAGTGCACTGTTGCTTTATTGTTAATTTTATGTTCAACTGTCCTGCAATACATTTGGTGGAAATTAGGAAGCAATCTTGAGTTTTCTTTTGCTAAAGTAAAAATGTATGTTGTTATTTCATCTTTGAGGATTTCTTTTTTAATTTAAGGGTGGATACACAGGGACATTAAGATTTCACTCAGTGTCTGTTTGGTTATCTGTAACTTATATACACTACTGAATACTCAACACAAAAAGAAACTGCACTTTTTTTTTGAAGAAAGTAAATGGAAATGGAAAAAGATATGGATTTAATACAAAACCTAATTATCATATCGGCCATTTTGTTGATGAAACAATATTGTGATGGAGCTGTGGCAGCCTGGAGGAACTGCTGACGTAAGGAAATGGACTTCGTTGGGGCTGGCACGGGTTAGCCACCATAGCTGGCAGCATCCAGCTCTGTGTTTTAAAATGGAACGGGATGATGGAGACACCCTCCCAAGGCTTCTAAGAAATTAGTCTGTGAGAGCTGGGGCAGAAGATGACTCAAGGTTTGACAACACGGTTAACAACTTAGGAAAGGAAACGCATATGAGAACAGAGAATACTTTGCAAAGGACTAGCTCAAGATCTGCAGTTAGCAAAGACATGGAGCTCCAGGTTTGTGTCTGTGGCTGGAGCAAACTGATAATGGTTAGGGATTTGAAGATTCATCAAGGGAGAATGAAATGCTTGAGCGAGAAGGGACATTGATCAGTACTTTTTATGAAGTCAGTCAAGACAGGAAGCAAACCAGTTTGCAGAATATCAGCACCTTGTCATAGATGAGAGGAGGACTTGCATAAACACAACTAGTGATGAACCTAATGATCCGTGAACCTGGTCAGATGAATCAGCGTAAGACAAAAAAGAACCTCAACGGCACAAGTTAAATAGCCAAGAGCTTCTGAGAAAACAGCAACAGTAAACACGGATCTCTGTTTTGCGCTGGAAAGGTTAGGTGGAACAGTCGAAAAGAAAATTGATGAATTTGTGGATACCATCTACGTATATGGAAGCGAGAGGTTTGGAGTTGAAAAAAGAAAGGTGAAAGTACAAACTATTCCTTTAAAGTCTAGATGGCAGCAGGAGACTGAGCTCTTAGTTAGCGAAAGGAGGCAGGGCGGAAGCAATGGAGGAGAGCAGAGCAAAGTCAGAAGAAAGCACTCAATTTATTACAGAGGGTCATAAAAGATAAGCTTGCAACATTGCGCAGAGCTGAGCGCCTACAGAAAAGCTGCAAAAAGGAGGAGTGTGCGAGAACTAACTTTTATAAAGACCCATTCAATGGCTTATTTTCCACCGGAGATTGCCACCACTAACCTTCAACCTGATATTGTCTTGTGGTCTCGATCAGCACGTCTTGTTCTCCTGGTAGAGTTAATAGTGTCATGGGAGAATGCTGTGGATGAGGTGTATGAAAGGAAGAAACTTTGATATGCTCAACTAGCTGCCGAAGAGGAACAGCGAGGATGGAGAGTCCAGGTTTACCCAGTGGAGGTAGGTTGTCGAGGATTTGTGGCACACTCCACAACCCGCTTTTTCAGAGACATTGGATTCAGTGGTCAAGAGTTGTGATGCATAATGAAGAACTTATCTGAAGCAGCAGAGAGGAACAGCAACTGTCTCTGGTTGAGATGAAAAGATTTTGGTTGAGGACCTCAAGCACAGTAGAAAGAAAGCAACATCAATGTAAATGAAGGTAAGTAAGCTGGGCTTAGCTGTGGGGGATGTAGGGGGTGATGCTGGGACACCAGAATCACTGTCAAGCCCTCTTAAAGTCTCGTGGGCTAATTGACGAAACACCAAGGACAGAAGGTGCCCACTTGAAGACCCCACAGAAGTACCCTAGTCAGCTCAGTCCAGATGGTTATCATGCTGATGCGCTAGGGATGCCGCACTATGGTTGATCCCAGGAGCCAGCATTGCAGACTTTGTGTGTGCTAGTGCACCAGGGAGGCAAAATAGGCTGATCCCTGGAGCAGGCATTGCACTTCAGTCATTAACACCAGGAAGAAGGTTATCTACAGCATCAGATGGAAGGAAATGCATCAGGTCATATTAGTTTACAGTAAAAGAAGCTATGTCTTAGTTGGTGCTTATCTTGGTGAGAGCTGAGCAGTGTTTGAATTACTTACTAACGCCTACGGTTTAAACAAAGCAACCGAGTACTTGCAAAGAGACTGCAAAACCCCCACTCAAGAGCAAACCAACCAAGTGCATGTCAGGTATACACTGTTGAATGTATATAGTGTAAATAGTAGTCTGTGTGAACTGTATAATCAAGGGTATGGTACACCAGAGCCTTACACAACTACCATTGTAGGTAAGGGTACTCTGGTGGAGGTAATGGTGTCAGACTGGCAGTACCAAATTTCACACAGACAGTTTAAAGACTACCACGAGTTAGTAGTGAAGATTTGAGTTGTTTTGTTTCTGTTACCTTCACCTTCTAACAAAATAAATATTGCCAGCAGCTGATGTTAAGTAATTACAGTTGTGGACATTGTAATCATTTACACCACCTCGTCCATCCTGTCACACTATATATATATATATATATATAATTAACAAACTGATGGTGTTGGCGGGGTCAACAGTTGAAAGGTCACATTACCACATGATTTGAATGGAAAGCCTGTTAGGGCCAGCACCTTGGACTTTCCTTATTAGCTCAAGGCTACGTAAAGATTTCGAAAAAAAATGATAATACCTCAACATTGAGGCAGCAAAACCCAGAACCATTCAGAATGAGTGCAAACACCATACATTGAAAGTGGAATATCAAAATAGGACATTTAAAGCTACTTACAGCACTCTTTAATGAGACTGACTGTTTCTGGTATCACTGTGGGTTTCTTAAAAAGAAAACAAAATTAACCCTGGCTGTTGATTAGGTTAACAATGTTGAGGTTGATTTAGCCTCAAGTGGTGTTACAACAATAATGTCTTACCTTCTTGTAGAGGCTACGCAGATCCCTGTATTGCCACATGCTGCTGAGGGCCTGAGATGCTGCTTTCACTACCTTTGCTGAGTGCCTGTGCAACAAAAACAAAGCATCATACCATGAGGCTAAAAACAATACAGCTGCCTCATTACAATACAATATATTAAATAGATAATTCTACTTCATGCAATTAATATTTTCAACTTGAATCAGGTCTTTTTCATTTAAGCCTCATTTTCAGTATGGGCAAGTCTTCCTTCCAAGGGCTGATGACTTAATTGTTTTTTTAATCTTCCCCTTTCAATGTAGACATGCAGGCTTCCCTATCAGCTAAACAGAAAACTAACATTTATCTCAAGTCAGTACTTGTCAAATCGGTATTTTCCAGAGAAATGCAAATCACAGCAACAATCTACATTATACATGTTTAGAGACCAATATATCAACATTGCCACTATAGTGGGTGCTAAAGTGCAATGTGTTCTGTTGAGCAAATGATACAGCATCTATCATTGCATTTGAGCAATTAGCTGATTGTACCAAGGACCCTTAATTAAATACTAATAACAGGGGTGACTTGCTATTATCAAAAGCAGTACTATGGTAAACTGGTTTTACAATACTGTACTCTTTGCTCAGAAACCCTTTGATGGCTGCAGAAGCATCAACAAATATGGTTCACAGTCAAATCGGCCGAAAACTTTAAAGCAACAGATCAGTTTTAACGGTGAGGCCTACGAATAATAAATCATAAGATTAATCAGAAAATGTTAGTAGAAACATATATCAGGGAAGTTCTTGCCAGCCAGCTGGGAGGAAACAAAATAAAATCATTAAATCCATAATTATTTGAAATGGCTGAATCTAAGTGCTTTCTAAATGACCATTTAATAATAATTAACAATTGAACAAGACCGTTCTGTTCGAGGAATTTCCCTGAAAGGTTAACAGGCAATATTGTTTTTGAAGAAAAAGAAACTATTTGTATGTGATATTGGTTATGTACTATTTGGTTGGTTTACAAATGTGACATATTGCACTAGATTAGCTCACTATGTTGAAATACTTACTGCATTATAAATCTTACTCTAGTGTCTTCATTATGTTTTTCAAAGACAGCATCCAGTTATATAATCTAAAGCAATGCATTCATTTGTCTTAGTATTGTCACAATAGCAGTTTTAGATTGGCCACATTAGTAACTGTACATCCCTGATTGGTGCTCAAGCTGTGTAGCACAACATTATTGAAAATGTTTATGATTTAACTAGAGCTTCTGATTTTCAGTTTTAACCTATAAAACCCGATAAAACACCCCCAATACAAAACAAAATGAAATCGGTGGCTAGCCAATAAACATCGGAAAACACTGGAAAAACTGTGGAAGTGGTTAATCTATTCACGTTGACTTTACCCTTTTCCATTAAAAAATAAAACCTACTACAAAAACAATAACAAATACAATTCCCAGTAGAGCTGGACAATGTCCCGCCTTCGTGACTCATCATTGATTCGTTCTGAATACTTTAAACCCGCCCTAACTACTGAGTGACAGCACATTCCTACATTGCTATTAGAGACTCCGTTTGCGAGATTTAAAATTAGATTACAATCAGAAATGGAGGCATGTTAGCAGGATTTAAAGCTGTATTACAGTTAAGATAAGAGGATTTAAAACAGAATTGTGGCGAAATGTAAAAAAAAATGCTTACACACAAAAACCCCAGAAGAATGTGCCTGTGACCATAGGGATTTCGTTGTGGAAGATGGCAGGACGGAAAGAAGGTACAACTTAAGTACAAATACATATTTTGACAGAAAATAAAATGCTCAAGCATTTTGGAAAGTAACCGAAAACACTAATTTCATACAGTATATCAAAAACGGAAGCCCCGAAAAAAACATTTTCCATAAAACTCGAAAATAACAAAAAATAAGCACCGAAAAATACAATTAATAATAACCGAAAAAGAGAGGCCCTAGATTTAACCTACTCACAATGACCTTTGGATAACCACGAACATCAGCTTTTTTTTTTTTTTTATTATTATTTTATTATTATTAATCAACTGCTGAATTATTTAAACAAAAATGGATTGCCCAGGTTGATATTATATTGATAATTCGTTTGACACACTGCAACCACACTAGCTTGGATGGTTGTCAATAATTTTGGCAGCGAAGCCCATTTAAGCTGAAATCGGTTTTGTCAAACAATAACAGTTCATCAGAACAAATAAATCACATCTACGCTCTCCTTTTTTCGGTAACAAATATCCTACCAAAAGCATGCAAACAGTAGGGTTAACAGAAGTTGTTACCAACACACTGAAGTATCACAGGGGGGGGGGGGGGGGGGGGGGGGGGGGGGGGCTTGTTCTGTGAGTGCAGTTAATTTGCTGCAGTTCAACAGCTCCCCAATATATACAGTGCCTTGCAAAAGTATTCAGACCCCTGACCAATTCTCTCATATTACTGAATTACAAATGGTACATTGAAATTTCATTCTGTTTGATATTTTATTTTTAAACACTGAAACTCAGAATCAATTATTGTAAAGTGACATTGGTTTTATGTTGGGAAATATTTAAGAAAAAAAAAAAAAACTGAAATATCTTGCTTGCATAAGTATTCAACCCCTGTGCTGTGGAAGCTCCCAGTTTGCACCGATGAAAGAAATTGCCCTAACGAGGACACAATTACCTTACCATTGGCCTCCACCTGTGAACCATTAAAGTTGCTGTCACATTTTCTGGATAAAAACCCCACTGTTGAAGGATCATTGGTAAGGCTGTGAATCTGAAGGAAAATGAAGACCAAACAGCATTCTACAAAAGTTAGAGATAAAGTAATACAAATGCATAGATTAGGAAAAGGGTACAAAATAATATCCAAGTGTTTGGATATCCCAGTGAGCACAGTTGGATCAATAATCAGGAAGTGGAAGCTGCATCACACCACCCAGGCACTGCCAAGAAAAGGCCGTCCCTCAAAACTCAGCGCTCAAACAAGAAGGAGACTTGTGAGAGAAGCCACAGAGAGGCCAACAATCACTTTGAAGGAGCTACAGAGTTCAGTGGCTGGGAGTGGAGTAATGGTGCACCAGTCAACCATATCAAGAGCTCTGCATAACACTGGCCTGTATGGGAGGGTGGCAAGAAAGAAGCCGTTACTCAAAAAGTACCATCTGAAAGCATGTCTGGAGTTTGCCAGAAAGCATGAGAGTGACCCAGCTGTGATGTGGGAAAAGGTTTTGTGGTCAGATGAGACCAAGATAGAGCTTTTTGGCCAAAACTCAAAGCGCTGTGTGGCGCAAACCTAACACTGCCCATGCCTCAAGACACACCATCCCTACAGTGAAGTATGGTGGTGGCAGCATCATGCTGTGGGGATGCTTCTCATCAGCAGGGATTGGGCATCTTGTTACAATTGAACTAAGAATGGATGGAGCAAAATACAAGAAAATACTGCAAGAGAATCTGCTTCAGTCCGCTAAGAAACTGAAGCTTGGGAGGAAATTCACCTTTCAGCAGGACAATGATCCCAAGCACAAGGCCAAAGCAACATTGGAGTGGCTCAAGAACAAAAAGGTGAATGTCCTACAGTGGCCCAGTCAAAGTCCTGATCTCAATCCCATTGAGAATCTGTGGCACTATTTGAAAATTGCGGTCCACAAGTGTCATCCAACCAACCTGAACAACCTGGAGCAAATCTGCCAAGAATGGGCCAAAATCACTCCGACACTGTGTGCAAAGCTGGTACATACTTACCCCAAAAGAGTTAAAGCTGTTATTACAGCGAAAGGTGGCTCTACCAAATATTAATGTGTGGGGATTGAATACTTACGCAAGCAAGATATTTCAGTTTTTTATTTCTTAAAAATATTTCCCAACATAAAACCAATGTCACCTTACAATAATTGATTCTGAGTTTCAGTGTTTTAAAATAAAATATCGAACAGAACAAAATTTCACTGTACCATTTGTAATTCAGTAATATGACAGATTTGGTCAGGGGTCCAAATACTTTTGCAAGTCACTATATATATATATAAAATGCATCCTGTATCACTACACTAAACTGCATTACAAACTAAGGAAGCTGTACTTGAATGAATGAACCTAGACTACCTTGCTTAAAAAAACTTGTTTAGCAGGCATACCTTGGTAGTTCATCTTATCTGAATGATAGTGCCTACAGCTCGACCTCTAGTCTTCCTGACAGTCAACTACCACACAATATTGCCTTCCAATCAGTGTTCTACCCATATAAAAAAGTTGAGCTGAGCTGAAATGTGAGCTAGTACTGAAATGTTGTAGAAGGTATCCCGTTTTATTCTTAGATACAGAGGAACATTGTCTTTTTAAGGCTTATGAATAATTATGAATCATGCTCAGCATGAATAGGCTCCTCCTGAATCTTAATGTCATTAAACAGACGACATTTCATACTTCATTTTTCAATGTTACGCATCTAAATGAAATGACTGCTTAACGTTTTGTTCTCTTTGACAACCCAACACCAGATACCCAGCTATTTGTAGTGTATTATGTTTAAACCAGATTACACCATTGTTTTTAGGAACTAACAACATTGTCAACCCTTTGTTATGGTTAACCAATGTCAAACCACGCTTGGTATATGGAAACTGCCAAATCATTGAAAACTAATTTTCACAGCACAGCCAGTCATTGTTATAGTAACCAGAATACAATTATGGTCAGCAATGGTAACATATTTAACTGTAACAAGTATGAATTATGAAAAAATGTTTACATTGAAAATATGAATAAAATCATATATCCTTTTTGTAAATAAAGCCGATCTCTTTCTGTTGTTTATGATGTTTATCAAGATGGCAGCAGAGAGTTCTGAATAATAATTTATGCTTGGTATCAGGATTCTGTTTTTGAATTTCAAGAGATTCATCTCAGGATAAAGAAGTGTGAACTTTATGACACTGATACTGTTTGAAATGGAATAATATCCAAAGGAGGGTGTCTTGTTGTATCCTCCTTGGAATATTTCCCCAGGGTTATAACCATATCTTCTAAGCTAGCAGTTCATGTATTATACATCATTCAGAATAAAATATTGATTATAGCATTGACAATAATACATTGCTTTAATGAAAGACGCTGGAGACTTTTGGCTAGGCAGCTTGCAAGCAAATATTCATGCATTCCAATTTTAATTTAATTTAACACATTTACTTCATCCACCGTCACCTCATCCTGCTGTGTGTCTGGTGCGCACAAAAAAAAAGTGTGGTGTGGTGATAAGAGTGAGTGTAAAGCTACAGCTAAGTGAAGTTTGAGGGAGGTAATGTGATTGTACCACACACAGTCATTCTGCTGGATGTATATATCACTCACTGTCATGCTATCTAAATATTTCCCTTAAAACCAATATAGTACCTTTATAACTAGGAGCGAGATATAGCATTTGATGATATTGAAGGCTGAACCTTAAGAGTGAAGCCAACAGATTTAATAATGCACCTAATATGAGCAAGCTCAGCTGACACAATCTTGACCCTTGTGGCTATTCGAACGTCTTATTTCTTCCTGGAGTTTAATGAACTGATTTTGACAGCATTTTTTTTTTTCTGTGACTAAGTAGAATAACTGCAGAAGAGGTTTTCTCTAAAAATGAGGGTGAGTAAAGTTGCTCTTTGAAAAACTAAAATTGTAATAATCCTTGGGATGGTTTTGGTATGTTCAAAATGTATTCCTCTTAATAACTGTGAATGAACCACTTGAAAAATATTTTCCTTTAAAATTTCTTTCAACTCAAAGTAAAATTTATAATGTAACCATTATGGGGAGTACATTGCACTGATCCAAACCAGCTGTCTGATTAATGCTATTTGCTTAAGTGGAAAAATAATATCTCCAGAGACAACTATCTAACTTAATAGCCACATTTGAACCATTATTATACCAGCAGTGGTTCAGGACAGCATGCATATTAGTTATGTGAGTGTAGGTGCACATGTGTAGATAAAGTTGGCATGCTAGAGTGTTGCATTATTCATATTTTAATTGCTGCACATACAAGCCTACACATGCAATGATTATATGGGTTTCCATTCAACTTGCATGTGCATTCCCTACTTTATAAGGACCCAGGAATTTTCATTAAGTAGAAACCTTTGACGATAAATATTTTAATTGTCTGGGAAATTCCCTCTTTAAACCATCATGTGCTGTGACCTACATAACAACGTAGAACACACACACACACACACACACACACGAGGGGGCACAGGGCAGGTTTTGCAATACATACTTGTCTCCTTTGCTTCTTGCAATGCCGATTAGCTTCTCAATTCCACCTGCATCTCGTAAGGCCTTGGCGTTTTCCATGTTTTTAGTTATGACCTCGTGCAGAGCACAGCAGATGGCAGTTAATGTGTCGTCTGACATGGTCTTGCTGGCTGTGCTGTTGCCGCTGCTGCTGTTTCCTCCAGGTAGACGATGGACCAGGTCGCGCATAGCGTACTTGCCTTCAGTGTTTAGGGAGTGGTGGCAAAAGGAGATAAAGCAGACAAAGGGCATGCTCATATTAGTTCTTGTGTTACCATGCAAAGTCTCAAATTTGCCCTTGAAAAGTGAAGACCAGCCACATGGTGATTTGTACTATTCAAGGTAGTCTATGTATTTATCTTGTAATACACTTTTAAAACGCTGGACTGCTTTGAATGGTAATTGTGTTGTTGTGTGACTGTCATGATTTTAGTGTGCAGTAAGTGCCAGGACCCTAATGCAGCATGTTGTTTAATATTGCAACTGTGGAAGCACCACACAACAAAAAGAAGAAAATCAAAAACAAACAAACAAACTAAACAGGGGGGACAACACATTCCTGTTAGGATAAAAATATTCTATATATACATACTGCAATAATTAACATGAACAACCACCCAACAACATTAAGTATGTTTTACTATTGGAAGAGAATGGTCCATGGAATATGAAAAAAATAATATCACGTGCATCGCTACCTGAAGCATACTGAAGAACATTTTACTAAACTATTTACAATCTCCATGATGTGAGCCTGAAATCACAGAACCACACATCAAACTAAGAATCCCCCAATGCCATACTTCAAAATGAGGAGAAAACAGAATGTACATTACACCGTGTAACAAATTTATTTATTTTTTTGTTCCTGGGTAGTAAGTGTTATTTCCTAATTGCTTATGCCTCAAAAGTATAGAAAATGGCTATTATTCCCCACAAACTTTGCTTTTGTGACCAGGACAGTGATATTTTGAAATTTACCTATTTTCCAGAACATTCCAGATAGATTCAGTGCTGAGTAAACTTGGAGTAACTTCTAGAACTTTCCAGTAATATAAATAGTAGTATAAATACAAGGGCCTTAAGCCCACCAGTTCAGTTTAGTTTCAGCTGCCTAAGTGGATACATATCTGCATTTTTCTGAGATGGGATCAAGAGGCTGCAATGGTGGCATTCCTGATGGGTCTCCAAGGTGGTTTTACCAAGTTTCCCTGCTATCTTTGCCTTTGGGACAGCAGGGACACCAAGGCGCACTACCACAGGCGGGACTGGCCACAGCGGACCGAGTTCTCTGTTTGGGGAGGAACAACGTCAAGTGGGAGCCACTGGTAGACCCCCGGAAGGTGCTGATGCCACCACTGTACATCAAATTGGGCCTTATGAAACAATTTGTCAGAGCTCTAGATAAGGAGTCGGCAGCCTTCAAGTACCTTCAAGACTTCTTCCCTAAGCTGTCTGAGGCAAAGGTCAAAGCCGGTGTCTTCATTGGACCACAGATAAAGAAGATCCTGGAGTGCAATGAATTCCCCAAGAAGCTCACTAGTAAGGAGAAAGCGGCTTGGAACAGCTTTGTCGCAGTGGTTCGGTGCTTCCTGGGCAATCACAAGGCCAAAAACTATGTGGAGCTGGTTGAGACTCTGGTGAAGAACTACGGCACAATGGGCTGTAGGATGTCCCTCAAAGTCCATATCCTTGATGCTCATCTTGATAAATTCAAGGAGAACATGGGAGCATACTCGGAGGAGCAAGGCGAGCGCTTCCACCAGGATATACTGGACTTTGTACTACCTTTTTGTAATTTTTGTATTACTTTAGTATAAATACATGTTAATTTGGATTCATATGTTGTTTATTTCTGACTTTATGGGAATGAAGACACAAATTCGCCCGTTTTCTCATTGGAAATAGGTAAATTTCAAAATATCACTGTCCTGGTCACAAAAGCAAAGTTTGTGGGGAATAATAGCCATTTTCTATACTTTTGAGGCATAAGCAATTAGGAAATAACACTTACTACCCAGGAAGTAAAATTGTGTTACATAGTGTTATTGTTGTTTTTTAAAATAATTTTCAAGAAATAAAAACAGTGAAAGATAAAAGGAATGACTTCTAAAGATGTGTGCAATATAAAAAGGAGAATCACTCTTCTGGGTCCATTAAGCATCCTCAGATTCACCTTGGGAAGCCAATCCTCTTCAGTGCAGTGATAAACTAATAATAATGCCCATTTCTTAAAATGTTCTCATGGAAAACACAGCCCCACAACAATTTAATAAACTCTGTATTTGAAATTTACAGGGCTACGAACGATGCTTGTCTAAATTGGAGTTTTATGTCCAACAGAAAATGAAAACGAAATGAAACAACTGATCAAATGCAAAGCCGTAATAGAAAATGTACAGTATGTTTACATGCAAACAATAGCAAAACCTAATTTCGGGTAGCTAATTCTACTGCTCCACTGATTAGTTTAGATTGTTGTTTTCTATTTAAGATCTGTCAACATATATTAAACAATATATGGGATACAAATGTTCTTGTATATTAATAAGCAGCGCTCCATATATTTCAAGGACAATAACAATGATTGTTTCTTTGTCCTCTTATGTTGGTTTATGGCCACAGTTCCTTTGTTCCATGAAATATGATTCATAGTCCAAACTGAATTTCACTTGTATGTTGACTGTAAATTACACACAAAGCAGTTTTTCTTTTAGGGGTGACACAGGTTAAGTAAAGTTAGATAATCCAGAAAGATTGGGTAACATTTATGTGCTATGCTGGTGGTACAATGCCCCAAATGTATTATTTAAAACATAAAATCCACGGGTTTGTTCTCATTTATGTCTTGGGGCAAATGTTAAGCTTTAAATCTATCCAAATAGTATTTGCTTGCATTTTTCAAACAATAGTGGGTTAAAAGCTAAACTGCTTCCTGCAACTTCACCACTTTCTGTCTTTTAAGCAACACTGTTTGGTTGCTATAGAAACACTGGAGTGAATGTGACCAACAGTTCAGGACATAAGCAACAGGAGGAAAAATCTGGAAGAAAAGATAGCTCATTGGCACAATGGGAAACTAGTTATAGATTACAGGATCAGTTTTAATATGTATTGAAAAATATGTATGAATCTAGGTTTAGGATACATTAAAAAATAATACTATCAAAACAACATAATTAAATCTTGATGTCAGTTTTAGATTTAATCACATGCATGACATGTGGGAGTCTTTGGGGTTTATTGTTAATAGGCCTAAGTGGGTTTATAAATCTCCCAAGGGGAAAAAACATGATTGGTTCTTACAGAGTTTAAGTGTCGTAACGCCTGTGTAATCCTGGCATCGCTTGGGACTGGAAAATTGTACTGGAGTATACAGTATGCTGGATTACAGAGGTATTGCAAAATCTAATACTGGTACTTATAAATGATAAAGTATTTGAACACTTAAAATGCCATTACAGTACATATAGTGGAAGAAGTGTCCAGCTGTAACCTGTAATTCAATGTTAATTTAATTTACTTTCTCCATTATGTAAAGGAGGATTTCACTGTAGATGTACCATCTCTGCAGGGCATGTGTATATTTACCTAGAAAAGAAATCACATGACTTGGTCCTGGATGGCACTGACAGATTAACATAAGTTTTAGGCAATATGATAGAAAAGTTTCAAACTGTAGAGGGTATCGCACCTTTATTTCAATAGAGATTTGGTTGGGGTTGGATTGAACAGGCTTTACTGCACACCCCTTTAACATAAATAGATTTTTAACCTAATATATGTAGAAGCCATTAGAACTCTTCCAAATGCTGGTTTGAGCAAAAGCTATTAATTTGTACAGTAGTATCACATGTGCATGATGTCAGACTGAACAGGTAAGAACAATGGACAGTAGCAGACAGTGAATTTTAATATAGGTGGGGCGATAATCTAAAAACTAAAAATATATATTTTAAGAAGGACCAGTTTTGTGCAGAGTATGTTTTCAAGGTTAGGCGCATACAGTGATTACTGATTGTGAAATGAAAGTCACGAAAAAAGTTTCCTTTCACACTAACATGCACATTATCTATCACAATTAACAGTATCCAATCAGGGGATCCAATCACAACTGTGTACGAGCATCACTTACAGTATTTCTTAAGTCAAACTGTACTCACCTGCTTATACAGGAACTTTGCTTGGGGATCCTTGAGGGCAGCAAATTACTCAATGGTTCGCTTGTTGAATTCCGTTATCTTCTCGATCAGCAATTTCTCAATTGACAGCATGGCCAATGCGTTGAGTCGATCCTGCGACACTGTGTTCCTTAAGAATGTTTTGATTCTCTTCAGCGTGGAGAAACATCTTTCGAATTCTGCAGTTGTCACGGTGATGTAATAAATATACGCAACAATGTCACAGTCTCAGAAAAATTGTCCTGCAGCTTGTTTTCAGTGAATAGACTGAACAGTGCCACAGCCCCACTAGCCGAACGAAATTCTGGCTTCTCACAAATGACAAAGTTCTGTTTGCAGCTTTCCTCTGTGCAGCATTGGATAGGCCTGTACCGTCTCGAGCACTGCATTGGCAATTGAGTCTGCACAGGAATTGTGCAGCTGCCTAAAACTATAAAACCTTTCCACGACTTTGCCGCTTCCATCAATATACCGGTACACCAGAACAGACTGGCACTTTGTTGACAGATCAGTGGTATTGTCAGATAGTATAGCAACAAATTCAGTGCTTCTTAACTGCTGCACAATTAACTCCCTGGTCATGTCAAGCATACAGCCCAACAGTTTGTTTTGCACTGTGTTAGATGTGCCTTTAAACACAGTTGCCGTTTTTAAATGCTCCTCCATTGCATTGTCTATATTCGACACATTATCCACCAGACCGAGAAACACGCCCGGGTTCAAAGATGAATTGATTTTATCATGTCCACGTAATGCCAGTTCAAAAGCACCACAAAACCACACACAATCAGCTTTGACAGGATGTATCTGTTTTTATCAACTTATGCACTGTTTTTTATTATTCCTACCTAGTAGCTGTTGTCTAATTATGTAGCTATATTTACAGTCCCTAACATGGCAAGTTTAATCGTGCCATCCTTTCGGAAAGATGCTTCAAGTCACTCACTCTTGTTTTTGTCCAAGCAATATCCCCTTGTGGCAGGCTGGTGAGTGGATAGAGGCCCAGAGACTAATTTTATTATAAATAACACAAAATAAAAGTGCACAAGGGCAAAATAAAGGGATTTAAACACAAAAAGAAAGACAAAAAGCAAAATGTACAAATAAAGGTTTCCAGGCTGGGCAATGCCTTCACTGGATTCACATATCTCAAAAATACACACAAACCAAAAACTACCAACCTGCTTCCTCAACTCCCTCCTCCCAAATGAGAAACAGAGGCCTCCTTTTATGTCAGGTGGCTGGGCGCTGATTGATCGTTAATTAACCTAATCAACTAATCAACCCCAGCCACCTGAACATAATAAACCCAGGCAGGTAGGGGAAATTAACCCCATCCCTGCCAATTTAAAAAGGGCAGAGATTTGCTCTACCACACCCCTCCAAACAGTAAACACATCCAACATTTTTTTTTTATTGTTATCCGTCAACAACTATCGTCTTCTCAGATTGGATACTCTGTTTCCTAGGCAATGGCTAATATACTCGTAAAACCTTGCGCTTGGGCAAGACATAAGATGCCCTATTGGGCACTGAACACGTGAGCATTGTCGTTCAATACAGAGCTCAGAAAACACTGCTGTGCATGTGCTACAGGGGCAGCAGGGGACTTGTCCCACAGAGCACTGAACATTGAGTACCTTTGCTTTAACAAAACGGTAAGGAAATCACTGCTGAGTATGTGCTACAGGGGCAACAGAGGAAGTCGCCCCAATGCTCATATGCGATCCCGTAATGATACTATCTAAAGTAGGTAACGATACATTAACCTTTGCTGCTGTCCATGGCTAGGACAAAATAATAAACTACTTAAAGCATTATTTATTGAATTAAAACTGGTGGACGGTGCCCCAACGCCCTCTATACACCAGCCGCATCTGACAAGTCAATCATTAAACGATGCTCGGGTACAGGAGGAAATTTAGTCACTGATAGATACTCAAGGCCACATGCAACCGTGGGTGAAGAGCATTCATGGAAAAACATAAATATCATGGTCTTGAAGCAAGACTAACAAGGAAGTATGTAAGATATCTTACCCATTAAGGCTATCTCTCCTGTTCATGTGGAAATCCCATTAGACATTACTGCCCTTTTCATTAAACAGTCAATCTTAATGGGTTAAAGATCTATGAGTGTTATGATATTGAAATAAAGGTGAGCAGGTACATTGCAATGTTCATTTAGCCTAGCACAAAGAAGAATTAGGGGATACTTGACTGAAGTCTTTACAATCCTAAAATGAGTTCACTAAGTTAACCCTAACCAATACTTCAAGTACAATGCAGAAACCAGGACCAGAGGACACAGTTGAAAATTAGATTGGATTACCTAGCTATGCTGTTGATGCTGAATCTTTGGGATCCTCTATGTCCCAAGATGACAAAGATGTCAGATCAAACAAATTTGGGGATTGTTCATGAATATACAGTCTTTGTTTGGCCACACAGAAATGAATATTGATTCAGGGGTGTGTTTTTTACAGATGTGATTATCTAGGAAACAATTACTTTACGGTAACTCAAGGTATGTGAACATATGTACGTGTAAATTAAACACATACAGTACACAATCTCGTAATGCAATGACAAATACCAATTTCTAAAAATACAGTACATGCCTATGCCTGAGAGAATTAGGTTGGTATCCCTCACTGTCTTTCTTGTAGATACATTGTAAAATTGAGTGGATCGAGAAATATATGGTACTCATATTTCTAGTATTTCAAATAATTAATTAAAGGTCTACAATTCTAAATGGTCTACATCTTTGAACATCTTTGAGTATTATAATAAAGCTAAGTATTACAAAATACCTCACTTTTGTAGCCATGTTTAAAATTCTATCCATATTCTCTTTGGGAATGATTTAATAAACTGCAAGCTAACAATCATTAGTGCTGAATCCGCCCTGAAGACACCCCCCCCCCCCTCCCCCCACCACTTCCATGCATGACAATTTATCTGGGAGGAGAGCTCTCAAAGAGCTAATGATGGCTTATTTTAGAGGAGCTGACAAAAATTAATAAGTGAGTAAGGATGTCATCTGTAGGTCAACAGCCAGTGGAGGAACGGCTGAGGAGTTATATCTGTATCTGAAACAATATTTTAAAAAATAAATAAATAAAAAGCTTTGAACATTTCTGACTGTAGAACTGTCATTTTTGAACATCAAGTAATGGTCAGCATCATTTTGCCATGTTCAGAGATGGTAGTTGTGCTGTTTTCAAATCGGTCATGCTGGCTGAAGAGCAGATAATGCTGGCTTAAGAAAATAGCAAACCTATAATATGTGTGTTCTCCATCTGGTTAAATCATTATTAACCAGACCCACTGCCAAACATCCCTTTTCAACTACAGTGTGGTGGTTTAGGAATGACCATTACGGTTCTGCAACTAACTATATTATAATCCTAACCCCATCTGCAACAGTGGCAACTATTGAGTTTGTGAAATCTATATACAAACCACATTTTCGGAGGGGACAGACATTGCTGCTGCACATCCTTGGGGATCATTTTCAAACCACCAAACCAATTAGCATTTAGAGGCTGACACAGTGGTTGAAAAAACAGGCTTTTTTAAAAAATTAAAATACTGTGGTTACAGTTGAAAGCAAGGTAAATAATGACCTAAGCAAAGACAGCAATAGAGAACAATAAAGGATATAAATAATGGGATATGAAACAGGTAATAAATGTAATATTACAAAAAACACAGACAATAAAATAAATCTCATTAACCATAAACAAAAATTAACCTCTTTTAAATACTTGTTGGCCTGTATCAGCGAATAAACTAAATAGTGCTCTGTGAAAAAGACCCAGAGACAGAAAGCTGCAGTTTAAACCAAACACAAAAACAGGAACAAAATAAACACGGCACAAGGGCCAAAATAAAAGGTTTAAACAAAAAAATAAGTACGTGTAGGTTGGGCATTAGCCTTCCTAGCACATTGAAACCCACAACAAAAATCACTCCCACTCCCACTCCAACTCCAACTCCAACTCCACTCCGGATTTCTGGCTCCTTTTATACAAGTGGCCATTCCCCAATTAGCACCAATTACCTAATTGGAGAATGGCCACACTGTCACTGCTGGCAGGGACACATTTAACCCCATCCCTGCCAACCTTGCATTGCCACACACACACAAACACTATTTACAGCAGCAGAGCTTGTGCCCTGCAACATGTCCCTTAAAATAAAGTGTGACCTAGTTTTCAACTATCACTACGAAAGCATACAATGATGGTCAGCAATATAGTATTTTTATATAGGCTATGCCCTTCTAAAGGTCTACAGTGCTCCTCCTGTCTTTAAAATTTCAAAGCCATGCCATGAAAAAAAACAAAACAAAAAAAAAAAAACATGCAGTTGTGCCAAGCATTCTGAATAACGTGTAATTACATTAGCTTGCTTACCAACCTAGCATTGCAAGACGTTACTGCTGGTGTTGATAAAGGATAAATAATTTTAATTCGATTTTGGGAAAGTGCTGGGTCCTTGCAACTAAATTAACACAAAATAGATTTTCTATTGTCAGCATGAGGATTTGAATCTGTGCCAATCCACATTTTCACTACATAAGGGAGAAACAAACTGTACAGTATATCATAATATTTTCATGTTTCATTTGGAAAAGAAAATATTGTTATATACAATACTCATTTAGCAGTGGATACTTTTAACTACTTACAGCACAGAATAAACATTTTTTTCACTGAAAAGGTACAAAAGGTTGAATAATAAAATACAACAAAAAAAGGGTAAACAAGGTTGTCACTGCATTTAAGATCTGGCCCTACCGGTATTTTGAACCAAGGGCAACTTTTTAGGCAGGAAAAAAATATTGTCCTGAACAATAAATGAACTGCTCCTTCCTGAAGCAAAGTTGTTTATTGTCTATTTTTAACTGGTACACTTGCCTTGTTCTCCTGTCTTTGCCTTCGCACTTGAATAAAACAGGGCCCATAATACTAACTAGTTTAAAAAAAAAAAAACACACATAACAGCAACGATTGACAGAGTTCACCTTTAAACTCCTAAACAAACACAGAATATCTTAAAGCTGAGAGGCCAACTGAAATCAGAATGAAAAAGTATAGATAATAAATATGACAGATTTTGCAATGTATGATTTAGTAGTGAGTAGTATAGTATAGTTGTTAACCATTGAAAATAGAAAACTACTTGTTGAATCATGAGAGCATTTTTTTCTATATCGAAATACAAGTTATATATCCAACTGCTTAACAGATAAACTAGGAGCTACTAGTAACTGGGCGAGCAATGATGGGCCCTATGGCCTCCTCTCCCTTTTAATCTTTACGTAATAAAAGTAAAGATTAAAAGAAATATAAAAATTGTGATCATTATGATGAGTAAATTGCTGCCTTGAAGCTATTTCAAGAGTGCCCTTTGTTACATTTAATATGTTCTTTTGAATAAAGCAAGAACAATTGGATAGAAACTACAGTACAGTACAAATGGGTGGCTTTTTTCAGTGGGCATTGTAATAACTTGTCAGCTGAATTACTGCCCACTAATGTCTATATCAATTATTTTCTTTGATGTCATTCACAGGAAATCAAAGCCTGAACCATTAAACCAGTAGTGTACCACATCCAGCCCGCACAGAGGCATTCTGTGGCCCACAATACCTTTTTTTTAAAATTCATAATAACACAGATAGATACGTCTACTTTCTTTTTCTGTTCAAATATACACATGCCACTTCCATAGCTGGGGCTTAACAGAGAACTCCCCATTGTGATTGGTTCATTCCTGAAGTTTGACTTTTACATTCATAGTGCGTGCACTGGTTCTTCAGGGTGTACATCTTCGCAAAAATGACAGGTAAATTAATCAAAGCAGGGAATTTGCTGAGCTAGATTGGTGCCGGCAGTATACTGACTTAGTGGTGAAGTTGACTGTTAGTACGTTTCATTTAAATATCGTTGCATGTTTCATTTGTATGAGTTATGGCTGGAATAAAAAAGCAAAAAATTGATAATGAACATAAGGAATTCAACAAAACTTGGACCAAAAAATACTGCTTTGTGGAAGACCAAGGATTACATGTCTGTTTAATTTGTAAGGGAACTGTTGCAGTGCCAAAGGAGTTTAATGAGGCATTACGACACAGAGCATGTTTTAATGAGTACACGGGAGAACTGCAAAATCAAAAAATTGCATATCTTAGATGACAGCTGTCTGCCCAGCATGATGTCTTCCGAAAGGCACAGAAAGAAACTAAAACTGCCACAGAGGTAGCTTCATTAATTGCTAAGACATCTCAACCATTTACTGATGGGGATTTTGTGAAAGACCTGTCCTGCTCAAGCTCCGAACTTTAAACATGTCAGCTTGAATCATATGACTGCAGCGGTGTGTGTCAGAACTGGGAGAAGATGTTTTGTGTCAATTGAAAAGTGTGGCAAAAAATGTTGTATACTTCTCCCTGGCAGTGGACGAGACAACTGATTGTTCATACATGGCAGTATTTGTGCGTGGTTTGACAAATGAGTTTAAGGTTTATGAAGAACTTCTAGGATTGGCATCACTTTGTGGGTGAACCACAGGTATTGATCTGTTTAGTCTCTGAGATAAGGTTGAGAGTTTGGGTTTTGAATGGGCAAAACTGGCTGGCACTGCAACAGATGGTGCACCTTCTATGACAGGCGAAAGAAATGGAATGATCGCACATCTCAAGCAATATCTGGGTGATCAGGAGGAACAGATCCTCCAGTATCACTGTATTATTCACCAGCAAAATCTGTGTAGAAAAGATCTTGGCTTTGAACATGTGATGCATTTTGATGCAATACTCCAGCCAATGGTGTCTACTAGAAGCATTTGAATTTCCTGGAATACACTGTACAGTGATTCCTGAAGACTACAAGCGCACACAAATGGCAGATTTAAAGGGGAAGAATGCTCATTGCTGTTAGCTTGAGATCCCACACCCCTAATTGCCAGATACAGCAGAGACTGACAGTGATGGAACTTAAAATGCCACAGGGTTAGTAATATCAGTCTTCAAAGTGACACAGTCACATATACTGCACCTCTACTGGTGAAGGCATCAATGCCCAGTTAAGAGAGGTATTTTCCATGCAGAGAGCCGTGTGTACAGTGCCTATAGTAAGTATTCACACGCCCCATTTTCACGGTTTGCTGTGTGATGCATTTACATGGGATTTTTGTTTTTTGTTGCTTTGATTTAGACAACCTACTCAACACTTTGAAGATGCAAGAACATTTTTATTGTGAAACAACAGTTGATGAAAAAACAAAACAAACTGAAATGTCTTGGTTACAGAAGTATTCACCCCCCTGGATCAATACTTGGTAGAACTACCTTTGGCAGCAATTACAGCTGTGAGCCTTTTGGGGTAAGTCTCTACCAGGTTTGCACATCTGGATCATACAATATTCGCCCATTCTTCTTGGCAAAATTGTTCAAGCTCTGTCAAGTTGGATGAGGACCGTTGTTGGACATCAATCTTCAAGTCTTGCCACAGATTCTCAAGCGGATTCAAGTCTGGGCTTTGACTGGGCCCCTCTAGGACATTCACTTTCTTGTTTTTAAGCCACTCCAGTGTTGCTTTAGTTGTGTGCTTGGGGCCATTGTCCTGCTGAAAGGTGAATCTCAGTCCCAGTCTTAGGTCTTTTCCAGAGTGAAGCAGGTTTTCCTCAAGGATTTGCCCGTATTTATCTCCATCCATTTTGCCCTCTACCTTGACAAATTTCCCAGTCCATGTCGATGAAACGCATCCCCATAGCATGATGCTGCCACCACCATATTTCACAGTAGGGATGGTGTTACCTGGGTGATGTGCTTTTTTGGGTTTGCGTCAGACGTAATGCTTTGCATTTAGGCCAAATAGTCAATTGTTGTTTCATCGGACCACAGAATCTTTTGCCACATCTTTTCAGAGTCTCCCACATGCCTTTTTGCAAATTCCAAGCAAGATTTTACATGGACTTTTTTTCAGAAATGGCTTCCTTCTTGCCACTCTTCCATACAGGGCAGATTTGTGGGGTACCTCAGCTATTGTTGACACATTGAGAGTTCTTCCATCTCAGCCAAAGAAAGCTGTAGGTCTTTCAGAGTCGTCATTGGCCTCTTGGTGGCTTCTCTGACCAATGCCCTTCTTATCCTGCTGCTCAATTTGGGAGGACGGTCAGCTCTAAGCAGATTCTGGGTGGTGTGGTATACCTTCCACTTCTTAATGATCGACTTGTGCTCCAAGGGATATTCGATACATCTGAAATCTTTTTATACCCCTCCCCTGACCTGTGCCTTTCCACAACTTTATCCCGGAGTTGTTTTGAAAGCTCCTTGGTCTTCATGGTAGTATCTTTGCTTTGAATGCGCTACCCAATTGTGGGACCTTACAGAGCCAGGTGTATTTAATCTGAAATCATGTGAACCACTTTTATTGCACACAGATGGACTCCATTTAACATATTGTGTGAATTCTGAAGGGAATTGGTTGCACCTGAGCTTATTTAGGAATGTCACAGCAAAGGGGGTGAATACTTATCTAATGAAGACGTTTCAGGTTTTTATTTTTAATTGATTTGTTTTTTCAACGCCCCCCCCTCATTTTTTCACACATTGAAAGTGTTCAATGGTTGTCCAAATCAAAGGGGGAAAAAAAAAAAGTAATTTAAGTGCATCCAGATTTCAGGTTGTAACACAACAAACTGAAAACTTCCAAGGAGGGTGAATACTTCCTATAGGCACTGTATTTGTTGTTGAGCAAATGAAAGTTGATATACAGAAATGCTCTTCAGTGGTGGCACTGTTTTGTTGTTGCAATCCAGCATATTGTTATATTACAATGGGTAACTGTTCTACCTTCAACCACACCATGTGGCACAAAAGCACATATTTAGCATGTTAAGTCAGTTAATTGAGCTAAATATGTAATAGTTGTATTCTATACAAAAATCTATTTAAACTATTTTAAGGCTTTGAGGATGTGGAAATAATGGGCTACAGAATGTTAATCTCAGCTCAATTCTGATTCATTTGAAGCACACAAAAAGGGCACTTTGGCTTTTTTAATCGTTTCATTTGGCTTTGAAGTTCCTGTAAGATGAGAATAAGTTATCAGTGAAATCAGAGGGCAAATAAGAGTTCTGAATTAAAATGCAACCAAACAAACTGAATTTCAAACTCATGGTTTGCCTAATTTATACTTTATGGGTAATTATTCTGTGAAGTGATAGAATTAGGTATAATAAATGTAAAGCAAATCTTATTAGCCCTGGTACTTCTGTCATCAAACGCAGTTCAATTACATTTTATTTAGTTACTGGTTAAACGAGTTAGACATTTTACACAGCTAATGGTTATATGATGAAGCTTCCCTAACACATCACAGCATTTAACGAATGGACGTGTATACAAATATATTCTTCTTAAACAGGATTATTTCCTGAATTATCATAACTTACATACTGTAAGCTTAATGTAAACTACACAATACTTTTTACTGGTCTGCCATTTATTCAGTTCCAAAATTAAAATGTCTGCTCTTTGAATTCAATATACGTAAAAGAGGCATCTGCAATTAAAAGACATTCGAGCCCGTGTTGCTACATTGCAGAAGTATAATCAGTCACAGTTAGATAGCACACTGCAATACAAATCCATTGTATAAAGGCAGTGTTACATAAATCAAATAGAAAGAAGGGAGCTCAAATGGATAACTAAGAATACTGCAGAAAGTTTGAATCTGAGGTTACAGACCTCTCTTGGCATTTCACTATTTCCACAAATTGGATTAGCAGTAAAAGCACTTAAGTCATTATATTTTGTATCTTGATCTTAATTGTACTGTAATTCTTGATATGTAGTTTTTGTATACAGCTGTAAGTCTCCCTGGGTAAGGGTGCCTGATAAGAAATAAAATAATAATAATAATAATAATAATAATAATAATAATAATAATAATAATAATAATAATAATAAGTATTAAGGATATAATCGTTTTAATTGTTCCAAACATAGTCTATACTCTTTTTTTGCAGAATTGAGTATTGATCAATAAAATAACTGGAAAACAGTTCATGCTGAGTAAATTCCATATCCCTGAGAAATAGTTTCCTGCTGGCTACCATCATGTTTAGCTCTGTTGGAGCTGCCAGAAACAAGTGAAGCAGTTACCATGGTGATACAACGGCTCACTAGATTTTAATAGAAAAAGATCAATAGTCTGTCATAGTGTCTGGGTTTTAAAAGAGCTAAGTCACTATTCACACAAGGCTTTGAATTTCATAGCTTCTTAACTTATAGATGTGTGTGCCAAAGGTATGCATAAACATTTGTATTTCTTTAATAGTCTATTTTCTAGAGAAGGATGTAGAAATGCTTCTAAATTATTTAAACATTCAAATTCGTTTGTGGTAATGTATGGTAATGTAACTCCAATATAATTTATGTCTCTCCTGTACAATAAGACTCTATGGACCATATATGCAAAAACAGTTCGGTCTTTACATGTTTTAAAATCTTCTGTGGATAGAGTATATATTCAAGTAGAGGGGAAACTACTGTAAAGTAAAAAAGCACATGTCATTTTAAAAGAAAATCATGTGATTTTTTTCTGGCCAAAAAGAATTACAATATAGATTTTACAACCCACGTTTACATTAGCTTGTTTAGTTCACAGTGATTCACCAAATACAAAAGTATTTAATATGTTAAACATCCTTGACAGTATTCCGATCTCGTGGAAAGGACCACTCAAACAGATACATCTTCAAAGTAGAATTAAAGGATTAAAGTATGCTGCTAGCATTTCTCATATGAATACTGATTTCCATAGAACAGTAACAGATCAGCCTATTGTGACCTCAGAGAACAGCTGGGAACATAAGGGGTCATCTAACCAAAAAGTATATAAAAACGTGGTGGAATACTTTTCTATACATAAAATGATTTCCTTAGTAAACATAATTTCCATCTTCAACCTCTGTTTAGAAATGTATAAATGACTTGTAATACTATATAAGATTGCAGGTTATGCAAGTGATATAGAGTTATAAATGCACCTTTTAACAGTATCCCTCTGCAGACACCTGCAGTTTGGTAAAAATGTATATGAAATAAAAAAGGAATATTTCAGAATCCCCATAATACGGCAGTTTGTGGAGGCCATGAAAAAAAAAAAATCTTTGTTTTCTCGTGATCACAAGATAATTTATCTCGTGATCTTGACAAAACGGCAGTGATCTCGACAATAATGACTTCCATTTTTCTTGAGATCCTGGGAAAAAACTAAGTGGGTGTGTATTTTCTATTATTTTATAAAAGTAGTACAATCAGAAACTGAATCAAATGGAAGATACTAATATATAGGGCTGAAAAATATATGCATTTAAATGTATGTCTTAGAAAAACACCCCCTTTCCCTCCCATATGCCTTTTTTATCGAATGTTTTAGCAAGAGAATGATAACATGTTTATAATACTTGGAAGCAGAGTATAAAGACCACATACCTATAAGTTCTTTATTTCTCACATCTAAGGCCATATTTCTTAGAGCTGTAGCAACTGCACACACCACCCGGTCACTGTCTATTCGTAGCAGCTCTACCAGGATAGGCAGACCTTTCTCCTTGCGGACCGCGGCTCTGACATACACAGACCACTGTGAAAAACAAAACATCAAGAAGAAAAAATGGTTACAAGTTATGTGAAGGAAAACTGGGTAAGCAGTGTGTAGGTGTATAATGTAGCATACATTACCACTTCAAAGAAAGGTGGCATATACTAAATACAGACTACAGCACATTTACGCAGCTATTCATTAAACTGAAATGCTACAAAAGGCTACCTAAGCTATTTTTAATGAGAATGTACTATGAAAGTTACCTGCTTTGCTATATGGTTGACTGTTAGATTTGATATTTATTTTGCTATACCATATGTCCCAATATGGTATAGAATACTCCCAAACTGTTAGCATAGAACCACCTCACATCAGATACAATGACGCCCAACTCAAGACAAGCTAGTTTATTGTAAACTTTCCTTGAAAATCTTTTTGTATTACAAAGTTACTACAGCAGTCAATTTTTCTGTTGTTAGCATAGTTTTTTTAATTTACCATTATTTTAAAAGACACTGAATATTTGTTTGTTTTTTGTGTACTTATATTGTAGCAGTTTTAATTTAGAACTGAAAGGACTAGTAAATACAACTACAGTTAGCTGGGAATAACAGAATGCCAGTCCAAGGTAAATTTTACCCACTTAAAAATTTGCCACTCAACTGCTTTTCAGGTTTCCAGTTGTTCCGGTTGTTTTGTGAAACGTTGCGAAAACAACACTGTGATGGCAATGTGGAGGGGCATTGTTATGAATGAACATAAAAGTAACAGACAGAAACAGGAAGAGGTGCGTGGCAGGGCAAAAGTCCTTCATGTGTAAATAATGTATCGTGGTGTATATGTAAAGTTTAAAAATTAAGTGTTCACTAGATATAGTGAGTTTTTGTTTTTGTAAATAAAGTTGAAAAGTTTTAAATTTAAGTTTGGTTGACTGATTGGCAATGGAACCCAAAATGTATATTTAAATCCGCAATATACTATTACACTAAAATGAGTTATGTCCAAGTCAAGTTAGATCATACATTATTAGTATTATTATTATGGTTAGAATTATTTTCTTTCATACACTGTTAAATACTTAAGTTCATCTTGTAAAAGCACTGCTGAGTCATGTGGTTTGAATTTGAGGTGCCGATCTTGGTTGGGGAACCACAGGGAGCGTTGTATTGATCTTCGCACTGGGGTTAGGAATTAGTTGGCCAGGGCTTATTTTCAAATATAATGGTTACTGATGATCATAGTTTGTATCAGATAACTTGTATCCCCATAATTAAATTTAATTCAAGAAAAACAAGCTATAACCATAAGGAAATCTTTGATTTACCCGAAGTGCTTCACAGAACTCCAGTCTTTCAGTATGAGACCGAACAGCGAGACACACTGTCCATTAACATTCTAATGTGAAATATCGGGTACATTTTTAAAAAGCTGCATTTACTTCTAGTACAATATATAATAAAAAAAAATTTGTACCACTTTGAAACAACGCATGGGTGGCTACTCTGCCCTGTCAGAAGGCTTATATACCAGCTTGTACCACGCAGCACCATAACCTATATTATCTATTTACTAGTTAATGAGTAATATTAATTTTAGCTCAAATGGGTGTGATCTGTTCATTTCTGCAAGAATTCTAATTATTTCCAGTAAAAAAAAAAAAAAAAAAGATTAATTTATTTTATTTGATAATAAAATTTCCCTTTCCTGGATGGAAATGTATGAACTAATTATGCTTGTAACAGGGTATCAATCTTGGAAAAAGCACATGGAAATTCTTACATGCACGCACATGCCAATTTATGAATATATAAAAAGAGATACTGATTGATAGACATGCAGATAGACAAACACAAATGCAATTATAGAAAGGGAGAAGCAATGACTGCTTTAGTAGATGAAATAGGTTTCCAACACCAGCAGGCAGATTGACAGACGACAGATAACTATTTTATATTACTATTGCATCAACATATAATCCCTTTTATATGTACCACATAGAGTGTATCATACATCTTAAAGCCTTGACTGGGTAATTCAATCAATAATCTTACTTCAAAGCTATCACATTTTGGCCTTTCAGCCGGGGAAGCCAGGAGGTCTATCGAGCTTCAGAAGGTCTTTCTGAGGATTATACATTTTTAGGAGCTGAGGAGAATGCAGTCTTTTGACTTCGAAAATCCAGCTGAACTCTCTTGTATCAACTCACAGAGGTGAAATGGACCCTTCCGACACAGGAATGTGATTAATGTGTATTCTTTATGTAATGCAAGATGCCAATGAGCCAATTTCGGGCATCTGTTGCTGGTGGCAGGTAGCACAGATGACAAACTATACTTTTACTAAAAAAGAGAATTTCACATGTATTGTATATACCAACAGCTGGAGATATTTCATTTGACATATCATTTAAGAATCAAACACCTCAATATTTCAGCAACAAAATCTTTGGTTCTCGCACAAACAAAACCTACGGCAACATGTTTAGTCTGCTCAAAGCATGGCAAAAGAACAGTTAACAAATTGTATGCATGTTGAATGCTATTTTCATAACTGTGCTGTTTGTTTTTGTGTTTGTGAAAAAGGATGAATAATCTATTTTTTTGTTGTAGTACTTTGTCATCATGAAACCTCTTAATGGGCAACTGGAATATGGATTGGTTGTCAAAAAGTAATCAAAAGGCTAAAATCAATTCTGGAGATGCAGAATCCATTATAACTTTTTAGATTTTCCAATCAATCCAATGTGTTTATAAGGACATTGCTGAGTTAAAGGCAACAACACAACAGAATGGAACTTTCAGATAGTTATTTTGTCTACATATGTAGAACCTGTGTGCTTTATAAACAGACACTGTACAACTGCACCATTGAGAAACCATAAAAATGCAGACTACAGGGTGAAATGCAGCAACTACTTTATACATGTGTAGTTTTTGGTAAGTATAATCTAAAATGACCTTGCATTTCTAATGGGGGTGTAGTGGTGGAATAGCTCAGTCAGTAGCACCAAACTCAGGCCATCACGCACCCCAATATAGGGCCCAATCAAACATTTGTTTTTATGCATCATCAAACCAAGAAGCTAGCACACAAGTAGAAAGACGAGGTGATGATTTTCTTACCTTCCAGCTTCCTGCTGCCAGATTCTGTAAAGCTCCTGCTGCCCCTTCCAATGTGTCAGGATTGGAGCATTCTGACAAAAGCGTGAGGTAGGGTTTGACTATTGAAGGGTGCCACAACATCTGGATCCCTTTCGGGGGGTCGGCAGACTCTGGGAGAACACCGTCCCACTATGAAATAAACAGATTCATCATCACTTACTGTACTTCTTAATAACACAGAAAATATAATTGTATTTTATTTTAATACAAGACAACACTAAAGAATGAGAAATTGCTGTTGCTTCTTGGTGAAATATAATTTACTGTGCTGTTAAAAATATGTATAGCCTGAACAAGAGTAAAAAGCAAGCAAATAACCAAAAGATCTTCAAAACAGCAAAAGGGGAACTAATGGTAATGCTACTAATGTTAATAAGAGATAAATACAGTCCGCACTATAAGTCCCTTAACCTTTAGCAATCTTTTGAATCTGTGTCTTCCCTACTGTAGTAAAGTCATATAATTTTTGGCCATGCAGTTCCAGTGCACAGTATAGAAATTAGACCATTCCAGTTAGAAAGGCTGTACTCTGGAGAAGAATAATACCCCCACTGTACAATGCACTAGTAAGACCTCATCTTGAATATTGTGTGCAGTTCTGGTCACCTCGCTATAAAAAAGATATTGCTGCTCTAGAAAGAGTGCAAAGAAGAGCAACCAGAATTATTCCGGGCTTAAAAGGCATGTCATATGCAGACAGGCTAAAAGAATTGAATCTGTTCAGTCTTGAACAAAGAAGACTACGTGGCGACCTAATTCAAGCATTCAAAATTCTAAAAGGTATTGACAGTGTCGACCCAAGGGACTTTTTCAGCCTGAAAAAAGAAACAAGGACCAGGGGTCACAAATGGAGTTTAGAAAAAGGGGCATTCAGAACAGAAAATAGGAGGCACTTTTTTACACAGAGAATTGTGAGGGTCTGGAATCAACTCCCCAGTAATGTTGTTGAAGCTGACACCCTGGGATCCTTCAAGAAGCTGCTTGATGAGATTTTGGGATCAATAGGCTACTAACAACCAAACGAGCAAGATGGGCCGAATGGCCTCCTCTCGTTTGTAAACTTTCTTATGTTCTTATGTTCTCAAATGAGTATAATGTACCTTTACTGTTCTACAGATGGGGTGATTAAATCCTTTTCATACAGTGTATGCAAAAACATTGGATTCCTGTCAACACTACACTATTGTTTTGTTTTTTCCTCCCGATTGCATGCATGGTTCCTTTTTAAGCTGCCATCAAACATGTGGTCAAATTATTTTTTAACCCTTCTCTCCATCAGATCTACAAATGCATTTTGATTCTGGAAAGCCCTGCGTCCTGCTGGTCTTCCAGTTCCCTGACATGGACTACCCATATTACATATATATAGATCACAGCTGAACATAACATGACTTGAAGCGTCTCGATTTCATCAGACAAATCGCAAGCGAGATTTACAGACTATTGTAATAAACTTTTAATCACAGTCTCATATTCACAGGAAATGTAGGGCCCACTGGTCTCTCATGTGTGGATTAGCTTTACACTGAGTTAGTTGCACAGATTTAGCATCACAATAAAAGTCATTCACAGCACAGAAAAACAAACAATGTCAGGTCAGGTCGAAAAAGGATCACAGGAAGAAAGATCTGTGCCTACAAAAGCATAGCATTTAGTCTCAATTGTTTCAGTACTGCTGCATTGCTTTCTGGCAGAGGTACTCCTTAATATACCGGTTCTGTACAGTAAAGCAACTATTGCAATGTAATTTTTTAAGCGTGGAATGACAAACTATTCCGGCTTGCTTACTTTCACTGAGGCCACAAAAATAAAATAAAATTTAAAAAAAAATACAAAAAATCAAGGAAAATTGTCTATAGGTAAAGAGTTTTCATTATAATGCAAAAAAAAAAAACCACATTTGAAAGAGGAATGACTTATGTTCTTGCAGGAAGGCTACATCTTAAGGTTTTACAAAGTGCTGCTTATATCCTCAGGGTGAGGAATATTATAATTCTATTGCCTTTCAATACCTAATTAAAACCTAGTAGCTACAGTCATAAAAGATGAATTTCTCAAATGCACTTGTTTTAACCAGTGTAAGGCTCAAAATTGATATATTATTCTTGTGTTCACTGTGTGACCTACTTTGTCTACGGATTACTCCCATACTGCACATCTATTGATTAGACACACAGAATCCTCTTCTATTGTTCTTTTAAATTATTCTGCATGCATGTAATTATGGTTTGAGGTGCCATTGGGAAAACATGAGTGTCCATTAGTTTTTTGTGTTTGATAATAATGCCATCATCATTTGGAAAAGAAAGGTCTTCTTTTTCACTGGTGGTGTTTTAGTTCCCTCTAGGTGATTTAGAGATGATGCAGATTGAAAGATCCCAATGACATCAGCAAGAACCTGCATTTAAATTCACTGAAAATGCACAATATTTTTGTTTAAATCTTAGTTACATTACATATTATATCCTCTGTATAGCACCACCCTCTAAACCAAACACAACATGTCAACCTGATAAGATATACACACTGTCTCTGAAAATTATGCGGAACAACTAAAGCAAGCCTGAACAAAACCTTGTACTGTAAGATGCAGAATTCCTTATACAAGCTTTCACTTAACTTAATGAACTCATACAATGAATGATACATACACACAGTAGAACAATACAGTATGAGTTCCTACAGGACCCAGATCATACATGATAAAAACTGAAGTTAAAAAAAAAAAAAATAATAAAAAAGTGCCATAATTAGAATATTATTATAATGATCTCAAATTCCAGTTTAAATACTTTTTAAATTTTTTTTTTTTTTAAAAGAAAAACAACATCTACAGTGGAATTCATCTTCTGTCTTAGCTTCAAAACATGTCTGTCCGTGTTTTTTTTTAAAATTGTACTGCAGTAAAACTAAGCCAGCACAAAGATCTTTGTGTGAAAGAATCAGAATCAGTGTAAATGTATCAGTTTTATGTTTATATATATTAAAAGTGTGGGGGTCAGAAGGTCACAGCTCAACATATTGGGTTGAGTAACTGCAGTTTGTTTTTTTAACAAGTCTTGCCATGCTAAGCATTTGTATACAGATAGTTACAGTATCTTTTATTGAAGTATTTCACATTGATCATAATTATCTGTAGTTGAATTAAAATGCTGCAAGGGATCAGTAGGAAGGTCGAACGTATACTGTTAAAAAAGGCTAAAAAATAAAACTATGAGGGTTGTAGGACAAATCAGTGTAATAACTAGAATTCTAATGCAGATAGGCATCTGTGAGGGGGGTACACACTGCCCCTGTGTTGATTGTATTATTATTATTTAAATGTATTTATTTGCACCGTTGTTATAGGTCGGCGGAGAAGGGTTAATTGCTTCCATTGCCAAATAAATTCACATGTAGAATGTGCCTGAGATACAACTGAATGATTGACAAGCAGTCAAGCTCAGGCACAACTGCATTAAAAGAGGCAGGAAGCTCTCGGTCAGGTTTGGGGTTGTTCAGAGGTGGAACCTAAAAAGTAAGAACTGAAAATATAAATACAATTGCTACTCATGCTGGATCATTTTAAATACAAGTTTGTTTCGGTCACCACATCCTGGGAATTTGAAAGCATCCCTGTCTAAACAGCTTTTAAATATGTACACATACCAACTGCTCTTACAAATGCTCCCAACATGATCCTGTTTTGTGTAAAACCAGCATTAAAGTTTGCAACAAAATACACAAGTAATCCTTGTATTAAAGGTATAAAATACTGTCCATTCAATTTCATTGACCTTTTTTTTTGTGTACGAGAAGATATAATATTCCATTGAATCTCTCTTTTCCCATCATGTAATTATATCTTTCACAAACAGACTGAGAGATTAAGATGGAGTGAACTGGTTTCAGTTGCTTGTAGGAATAGCTTTCAGTCAATTACGGCTGATAAATACGGACTCCCCTGAAGAAAAACTGCAACCTTATTTTGCAAACAGGGATCCATTCCGCATTGACTAATGATTTAAGACTATACAGAACACGCTGCCTCCGCAAGGCCCAGCTGTCCTCTTTAAATGCCCAACTAATTACTTCACAGTGTGTCCAAGAATAGCTGTTTGGAAACTCCATTAGATTACTGATATCATAGTACTAGCTACAATTCAGTATTTAAAGTCAGCTTTTATGCTTTTGAATCACCTGCTTACCAGTACAAGCAAATGACCAATTATATGCCGCAGTATACATCTTTTCTGTACAAGTAATACCTTTTATTAGGTGAAAAAATTACTTGTGTGTATTTTTTGCTAAATCTGACTGACACCTTTGTTTCTTGAGTTAATCTTTCACTCAGTAGGCAGAAGTTCCATAATTAAGGGTTTACTGCAGTAAGGTACTGCAGAAAGCATTGCAAGTGTAGAAAAGTATACTGGAATCTTGGTAATTTATAGGAAAGCAAAGTGAATATGGTAAACCATTGATAAACTACTGGTAAACTACACTCAATTTACAGTAATCATGTGGGATTGGTAGAATCCCATGCTTCTGTATATTATCCTGCTGAAATCTACGCATTATTATTAAAATATAAGAAACAAATCAATACGGAGATATCCAAGATTCCTTTTAGTCTGTGAACACTACATGAATATTGACTCATCCAACTATTAAAATCTAATATCCTGTACAAAACCCCCCACAAAACTATAAAATGCCACTCGCTTTTTGGAGATGTTCATATTGAAAGCTCAGTATTATTTAGAGCTGAGGTAAAGGTAGACAGGGTCGACTCTACTACGTTTATGACATTTCAGTGACATTCAGTGACAGCAAATTTGCTTGACCTTCATTTGAATGCGTCTCTCTTTATTTCTTCAGGCTCATATAAATGTAGCCATCTGAATATATGATGCATCTCTAGGAGGCATGAAATTACATTTCTCCAAGGCCTTCGCAGTGCATAGATTGACATTCACGCATTCGAAAGGTAACATTTTTTAAACCCAGTTATTTCCTTCATTGTGGCTCAATAATACTTTAAGTGCATTACATCTTTATTTGCTGATATAACACCAGTCAATATGAATCTGTCAGTGTCAGTTTGCAATTTCTGAGCTTTACACATGCTGTACAGTATGGCCACAATCTGTACAAATACAAAATGCAGACATTTTCAAGCGGTCTATATTTACAAAGCATTTACCTCTCATTTCTTTGTAAAGTTAATTAAGAAAATTACAGAACAAATACAAACAACTATGTAGGAGTTCTTAAAGTAATTCTTTTTAAAAAATATTTTTTACATTAACACTTTGTTTTCTTTTTAGGGAAAAAAATGTCTTAGAACAGCGGTAAATGCTTTGTGAGTATCACATGCTCTGACCTCTGCACAGGGCCAGGTTTGTCTAGGCAGTTTGAGTCTGATGTAATTCCTCATTGCATTTCCTTTGCTCCTCTCCCTTCACTTGTCTTGCCAACGTATCCTTTTCCCACTGGAAAGTTAAAGTTATTAAACAAGCTTGGGAAAAAAAAATAAAACTTGTATCAAATTTTATAATAATAAATAAATAATAACCATTTCCCTGGCCTGCTTTCCTGAATAGATACCACACACAATGAGTTCCTTGGGTAAAGATATGCACACTAACTTCCTAATGTATTTATTTATTTAAATCTGTTAAAGGAAACCAGGGTTTTAAATACTGCTGTACATTATTACAGTGCAGTATATATTATAACTACATTAATATACAGTCTACACCACTTTATCGGGACCCCTCAGGAGAAGTAAAAATATCTATATTGGCTGTCCCAATTAAAAGAGAGGCATCTGAGATGACTTTAGTCACCCTTGTTTCTAAATGAAAATAAAAAGAATGAAATAACATCACATTATGATTAAATGTTAACTGCAGAATTTAAAATAGGAGTCAAATGTGATTTTATTCCTAAACAAAATGAATCGCTGTTTTTTATTTCTGCATGAAATGAAAATAATGAAATCACATCTTATATAAGAATGTGAGACCACTGCGATGTTGACATGCTAACTTTCTTTGCAACAGCAACCTGAGAAACCACAGGAAACTCCAGCTATTGTATTTCAAGAGATCGACGTGGTTTACACAATTTACACAAGCCACAGCGTAATCACGTACTCACTGCATTGTGCTACGTGACCCTGTCTTGCTATGAAAAGGCTTTAAATGGGCTGTGAATATCCGACAAAACTGGCTCCAAGAAAAAAAGCAGACCTCTTACAATTAGTGTAGTTTGTAAGGACGAGTTGAACAGAATTTCTTGTCAATTTTGTATGGCAGAGTGGGGCACCACTGTGTCTGCTGGTTTAAATTCCAACTGAGTTTTCAATTACTTAATTAAACCTTTAATTGAACTAATAATGTGCTTAATTTGACCTAAAAGGTTACCGATTTCTAGTTACTTATAACATTGTATCGTTAACTTGAAATCTCTGACTGTTTAAAAACTGAAAACAATGGTCTAATTAAGCTATTAACAGTTCAATTAAGCGTTCAATTAAGTAATTCATTCAGAGCATGTTTTTTCAAACTTCACAATATCTGGCAATGTTCAAGTGAACATTTATTTAAAAAAATCACTGATCTATAATTAAAGTTAATTAAAGTTGTATCAGATTTCTTCAATGTCATTTATTTAAGTTTAAATATGTACATCCATTGATGAAGTAGTAAACTAGTAAGTAACATGTAATTGATATGCTTACATTATTTATTTAATACACAGTGTAATCAATATTATTGTTTATGAATAAACTGATGTTAATTTATTCAAATAAAACAATTTTAAACAAATGTTGTTTTGTTTTTACTGGAACTATTTTCTTGTGCGTAGTGATATTTACTGTTATTGGAAATATTTAATTTGCTGTATTTATTTAAAAAGTAAATACATCTAATAATTGTATAATCACTTTGTAATAGTATTAAGGCACTCCAGGTTGACATGCTATAAAAGCACATGGTTATATCATGTCAATCCATCCCCTGTCGTGCCTAACACATAGTCTACTAGATATTTTTTAATTAATAATCTATTTGAATGGTACTTCGTTAAAACAATTTAGGACTTAAAGGTAGCTTTAATACTGAAACTTACATAAATATATGAACCTGCACTCAAATCCTAATTAAAAAATAAAAAAAAAGTTAATTGTACTTTTTTCTTTTGTATGTTTTACCAACAGTTCACAAACCATGTTTGCTTTTCTATTCGGGGTACCTGAAATGAACAACAGCTCAGTGAAAGCAGATTTTTTTTTTTTTTTTTACTATTGAGGTATTATTTGGCAATTGGAAATACAGACAACACAACATTGTCCAGCGCTGGAATAATGAAGCCTGAGTGAAGGCTACCAGACCACAAATGGAATTGTGAGCAAACCGCATTAATCTTGGAATAATGAGGAAAGCGTTTGTATTCATTAAAAACTTATGTGTCGTAACTTCACGTAAGAAAACTAACAGAAAAACGTATTTATTTTGTTTTAACATATCCATTTACAAATAGCAACCCACAGAGGGTTTTACCATCTTGTTGTGTTACATAAAAGTACCTACACTCTTTGTTTTCAAACACACTTTCCCTTGACAAATGTATGTTAAACATGTAGAAACATTGGGAATTTGGCTCTTTTGAGTAGATTTAAATACCGGTACCCTCAATCTTAACATTTATCTTTTTTTTTGTATCTGCTGTAATAATAATAAAAACCCTATAATTTAAACACCAATTATGTTAAGTAAAATGTTATTTACTGTGTAATTACATAAACCAGTTTATTTTTATTTACTTACCAAGGTCTGTTTTGCTGATCTACGCAGCTACCCTTAAACTCATAAAACCTAATCTACTGAGGATATATTACAATTTAGTTGTATTGTATTTAGGGATGTTAACAAGTACATCAGTAGTGCAAATACAACACAATACATTTAGAAATGTAGAGTTCTTGTCAAATCACTTGGAAAAAAGCACAGCCATGTCCCAGATAGTCAGTGACACCGGACAAGAACTGGCATTTCATCGGCACGTTTGGCTCTCTATCACTGTTGGCGACCCTTCATTGTGCCAGTACTGGGCAGCAGTTGTTACCATTGTTCAAGAACAGTACACTCAGCAGTATCAGGCCACTCTGGAAAAGCATTAATTTTCACTTTGATTTTTTTTTCTGCAGGTACGCCCACTAAAAGGGTATCTGTGTTCAATGCAATTTTTAAGTCTGTGACTGCAGATAATAATAATAATAATAATAATAATAATAATAATAATAATAATAATAATGTTGGCATAAGGTTGGCATGTCCGTCACTTGGGGAGCTGGTGTTTGACGCTCATCTTTTCAAAATACAATATGTGTGTGATGAGCCTCTCCTGCTGTTCTACAGAGAAACAGCTTTAACATACCCCTCAGAGACGTCTCTCTCAGGCTACAGGCTGAACTTCAGGTAAGTTGTACTCTCACAAAATATTAATTAGCGTTTAAATTTCCTAAAATATATACTTAATTAATTTAAGTTTAAGCAGGTTTTAATCTTTATTTCTTTCTCATGTATGATAAATTTGTTTAGCAAAACAGAAAATAAATAAATAGCTTGTACCTCCATTAACTTTGTAAGAAACTTTATACCCCTTACACACAGATCAGTTATAATGGCTCTGAACCAGTGTAGTGTTATTTTCAGGTCTGTGGTAAAAAGTGGTACACAACACACTGTGCTTGCTCACACATGCCTAAGAACTGCCGCTACGAAAGCAGGGAAGCACCCATTCAAATCTGATACGTTATGCTGTTTTCGGTCTTTTACATCTCTTTTTTTAATGAATTGATCGTATTTTTCCACCATTAAGAAAACAGTATGCAAATATTTATCATATGCATTGTACATTTTTTTTTACTTCTGCAACTTTGTCTTGTTCATCGTGAATTGTTTTTTTCTTTTTTGAGAAATTTATTGTCTGTTTCCAGTTTAAGCTTGCAAAAAAACAACATACAATTAATGGTAAATGTACCTCTGTTTGACTATAGGAAAAGACCCATCAGATCGCAATTGATTGCACATGTACCAAAATCTGACAGTGTACCACTTTCTGACATTACACAGGTCAAGTTTTAGTACGCGTACCACATTCTGAACCATGGCACTGATGCGGCATTTTGGTCTGTGTGAATTACCTATATCGTCACAGCGTCTTCAAATTTTATGCCGTCTTTGAACCACTTCATGAGGTGGTTCAAAGATGGCACTGAACCATCATAACTGCCTGTGTGAAATGCTATGCTGGCACTGAAGTGCTATAGTGGGCATGGATTGAAAGTCAACATCTCACATGACTGTATACCGGACGCAGTTGTTCAGCCAGATACTCAAAAGTTTCTCTTCCCAATGTTTTTTCCACTCACTATCCGAAAATCTTGGGAGTGTTTGATTGCAAAATACATCACCATGTTGGTGTTCCATTACCCAAGTTTAGTGTTCACATGTGCGTCCTTTATATATGCAAATACCAGCATCCACCGTATTTTTGCTGCTTTTGCCTGAAGAGCTGGACTCTCTTTTAAATATATTGTATCGCCTTCTTTGCAATAAAATAAACGACCTACATTGTGCCTCAAGCGGCTGCAATTTGGCACGTAACAGATTGTTACATGTATAATATAACTAAAAATGAAAAGCAAACAAAATGCAGCCAAATGTACTTGTTTTGTTTTGCATTTTGTTTTGTGATTTTGTTTGGTTTCTGTTGAGTGGCGGGTTTGGAAGTTGTACTCACATGATCTCTTTGGCTGTGTGAAAGGGTTATTATGGTATTATACCGGCATAGATTGTGCAATTTCGTGCTGTGCGAATGGGTATTTAAAAAATAATTTGAAATGGCTCTGAGATGGCTCAGTAGCAGCATTTGTATGTGAAAGGGGTATTAGTCAAGTAGATAAATGTTTTGGCAAAACAATTTCATCAGTGTAACAGTCCATCTAACAAGGCAGCTTTTCCAGGCAATTGGGAATCTCTTTGTTAAGAGATTTTTTTTTTTTATTGAATTTGCAATCAGACATTAACAGGAGTTGCTATTTTCAAAGATAACATTTCAAACAGAAAACCTGAATAGGCTTTGTGTGTTTGTGGTTTGGTAATGTGGTTGTATTCATTTCCAGTAATGAAAAGAATTAATTGTAGCCAAATTAATAATGATCTGCCGAGGACCTTCTCCCCTACACAGTAGCTACAAAACAGTGTTAATTGCTCACAGGTGTAGACAGATCCCCCACCTGATCTTGGGACTTCTTTTTCTTCTTCTTCTTTCCCCAGCAGCCTGAGCTCTCCGTGTCCTTGCCATTGGCATCCCCACAAAGCAATCCATCAAGCTCATCCGTCCCCATCTGCTGTCCCTGAGATGTTTCCACAGCTAGCCGATATGAGAGGTTCCTCAAGATACAGACAGAGTTTTCAATGGTCTGAAAAATAAAATAAAAGATAAATACTAACAAATAAAAATGGTTCCTTGATATATCTCCTTAATGCAATAAATAACAAAATAACCAGTTGCTGTGGTAAAGATAAATAAACTTTTGGAATGTATGCAGTGTTAGGTGAAATAATTAAAATTCAATCCTAAGGTAGGTGTTTTATAAAAATACCAGTTTTCATGCCTGTTGAAACTTCTCATAATTCCAGAGATTTATTTTAAATCTGCCAGGTTTTTAATTTGAAAAAAAGGGAAATGGTTTTTAATAAAATAAAACAGCATTTAGTGCAAATTAATAATTCAGCATTAACTGAATGCAAAGAAACCACATCTATATGTGCACAGTATGTTGTAAGTTTACATTTACAGTGTTGCATGGTTGACCCTGACATTTAAATTATAAAACTTATTGTGAGGCTATTTAACTAAGTATCAGTTGAGTCAATTGTGCATATTGATTGAATATATACTTCACAGATATGCCAAATAGAGTGCCTTTATTCTACAGTAGATACCCTTTAAAATAGCACAACCTGGTTCAATTAACTACTGCCACACAGGCAGATTTTAAGCAAGAATATCTTCTGATTTTACTTCCTTATATCATCACACATCTAACATGCCAGCAGTGGTGATGGCAGTTGTCTAACATGACACATAGCAATTGTATGGTGGTTTAGAGCATATAAATTATAGTATCCTTTGAAGGAGTTTAAACAGACAACAAAATGGCAAATACTTTTTTTGCCAGAGGCAGCATATTGACAAATAAGGGTATAAAACAAACAGGTCAGAAGAAGAATGAGCCAGCGAAAGGTATGTGACATAATTCAGCAATTAAAGCAGAGTGATTTGTCCACGTCCTTCAAATATCCTACACCATGCATTTAACCAAACAAGCTGGCCAAGGGGTCCTGTCGGCAGTTAACCTGAAGGAGTATTACTGAAATAGACCTTTTGGAAAAGAAAGCACTAAATGAGGAACGAGGTCAATAAGCTTGGAAATCACTGATCACAGGTAATTAGTAAGATATATATGTTAATGCCACAGGTCATAAACTGAGAATTAATGTGAGGTTGTCTCTAAAGACTGTCTCTGAAGAGTAATGGAGGAGGAAACACTTCTGGATGTAGACCAGTTGCACTTGTTGCAATTTTTGTTGCTGCTTATAATTGTCAAGTACGAACATATTACCGTGAAAGATAATTCTCAGTGTGGCTTCTTCAGGGGTATCAGAAATTATATTACTAGCATTTTAGCTTGAATGGATGTTTTATTAAGACTTGTTCATAAGGCAGAGGAATAAAAAATGAAATACATAATTGGCTCATGATTAGTCAAATCTGTGAGGGTCCCCTGTAATTTTTGCTTGAGTCTGGTGCTGATCAAGGGTATGGGATTAAGACAGTACTGAAACCTGAGAAGGGTTGAGAATAGTGTTATACAGCAGTTAGCTGTGGACCACAGAGAACAGCAGAGTGTAACAGATCTTAACAATTGTGACTACACCAAGTGGCCTTAAGGGAAGGATAAGGAATTTGGCTTCTTGCCTTAGGCTTTGTAGTACGCTTAAATAAAAGTGTCCTTGAGTGTGGAGCTCGGAATTTTTAACACAATATATACGACTGCAGCTTTTTTTCTTTTTTTTCTTGACAAACCATGAACCTAGGTATCTTGTCAGGGGCAAGATTATATTACACTGCCAACACTGTAGGAAAAAATAAAGTAGAATATGTAGCAAATGCAGATAATAAAATTGCTCATCAACTATTCATTTCACACATTAACAGCTTGAAACAAAGACGTCTGTGACGTGTGCAAGTCATATTGCTAATTGACTAGCTTTCTGATTCCCAGGAGTTGCAAAATAATCCCCTAATGAACCAGTGGAAATCAGATTTCTTGAAGTCTACAAAAAAAAAAAAAAAACACCCGTGGTGTCAAAGTGGGGAATACTTTTACTGTGACAGTACAAAAATGATGAAAGATTGCACTCTGTGAAGCCTGTTAATAGAATTGCAAAATGACCACTTACAGTTGACCTGCTTTGCCCCCATCCCCCCACCCCCCTCATAAACATTCCATTCTTATTACTGTGAAAATAAAACAGCATCCTTATTTGGAATGTGAAATTGTAAAGACTACGACTATTAAATTATGATTAAATAATGCCATTCTGGGGACAGTCTTAGCAACCTTGAAAGTGCAACCAACCTCAAATCTGTTTATTTGTTTTTAAGTCTGCCATTTTTCTGTTGGTGTACTGCTCTGCTTTATTACAATCCGGTAATGGGAGAAGAAAAAGAAATACAAAGTCAGACCTTGCTATCAATCTCGCTGCTCCCAAGAGCAGACTGAATCACGTATAGCAATGCATCAGTGAGTCCATCACACTCCCTCATTCTCCTGCGTGCCTCTTCTCCAGCAGAACTGACATTCCTGAAACACAAGCAGCAACAGAGTCAAGGCCACTGTACTTCTTACCTTCATTGTGACAATGCACACTGCCAATGCATCTTACCCAGACAGCGTGGGAGGTAAAATGGAGCACCGTCACTCCAAAAAAGCCAGCATTACAGTATACAGTATGTTAAATGCTACAGGCTAGTACAGGCAGCAAGCTCAAGAACACTAAGTGAATAATTATGTTTGTGCCCAATTATTTTACACCAGTTTTTCCCCCCACAATTTACAGCGTGTAATTATGTTACATTATTGCTGTAATCCTGACAATAGCTCAGGAGAAGTGAAGGTCAGTGGGCTTCCCCCAATTCCACGACCAACCTAATTGCCTGACTGTATGACTCACCCTGCAAACAGAGCAGATCAGGTGAGCTAAATAATTATTGCTAGTGTATAATTGCTAATTAAAAATGTTAGGAAACATTCTAATATGATTCAAATTTGATTAGATCACCACCAATATGGGTGTAGGTGTAGTTTTGAATCTGGGGCCTTTGAAAAGTAAATTACCTGCTACATAGTAAAAAAAATAAATAAAAAAATCTCCTTGAAATAATAAAGCATTATTTCATCATAAGAATCCTTATCAATATAAAGCATATTATTCAGTGTGATAATGTCTTTGTAAAATGTTTCACAGTCTTTTTGAATTATTTTATCAAATCTTTCAATTACTGTGTGTGGAATAAAAACCTCTTCAATATTTATTTTAAGATATGCGTGGTCACAGGAGGGTCTTTAACTGCATCATGTAAAGTTTTCTTGTTATGCTTTTTTTAATCCCTTGGCTGGGCTACATAAACAATTTCTAAAAATGAAATTAAAAAAAGACGAATAAAAACAGAAGTTGTAGATTACATTATTTCAAAAATGCACTCGAAAGTATTGAACAAAACAACATCACGTTTTGTCTTCAAGGAAAGTAGCTCATTTGACCAGTGTTATATTGCATTGAGAAGATCTTGGTCTTTCATTCATTTGTATGATTAATTATGTAGCTGGAGACTGAGCTTATCCACTGAGCAAGCTAAGGATCACACAAGCGGTGTGGCAGTGTGGACATCCTCACGTTACTCTGTGAACATGCTTCAAGCTAACACCAACCTTACACACACCTTTAGCTGGTACAGATACATCTTTCATTCATTTAAAAACTTCTCATTCTTCAAGACGTAACTATTTGCACAGCAGATTGCAATGTTTTTTTTTTTTTTTTTTTTCATAATTCACTGTAGAATCTTTAAAAGGTGAACATAATAAAACAATTTAACATTTACTGTTTATTAGGTAACTTTGGACTACTTAGGAATATTTATTATTTATAATAATTCTACAGAAATGTATCAATTTTGAATGTGACAGTGCTACTTGTCCCTGCTTTAATACATTTGTTTAATCATGAAATATCTTGAAATAGCTATTTTTAGACCATGAAATATCGTGACATTTTTTACTGTGAAAAATACACAGGAAACATCTTTTTGTTATATCAACACACATTTAAAAAGTATACTTGTAAAACTCTAAACAAACTATTTAAAATGTTTAGGAATAAAATACATGTAAAATGGACCTCTTTTTAACTTTCTAGTCTGAGGTATAAGTCAGATAGAATGGTGTTACAAAACCCTTATTCTCATCAAGCTTTGTAAATCAGGTGATTTTAATAATAACAGAAATGGGCTACAACTGCACGCCCACATTAGATGTTGCAGAACCTGGATGTTGCATTCACCCAAACTTTATAAAAATAAATAAATAAAAATTCAAAACTGCATGTGTTTTCCATGGATTACTACCAGTATGGTTATTTTAAACTACAAACTATATAGGTACTGCTATAGCAAATGGCAGAATTATTTTATGCCTGTCAAGTGACAAAGTAATTGTGGTCACTACCTGTCACAATGCATTCCAATTATAACAAGTATTCCCAAATCTGGAATCAACCGAGGGAAAAGAAATCAATGGCAGGAGAAGACCTCCTAAAACTTCACAAGCCACCTTGCCCAAACGGATATCTAAAAGAGATATACAAATGAATGTACTCCATCAGCTTTACTTAAAGTCCTGCTGACGCTACAGTACATCACATTCAGTGCACACACCATTGTACAGACATTTTTTTCATTACAAGGGCTGTCAGGGAGCGCTACTTACAGCCAGAAGATCCATATTGGGTATGAGGTTGACAGGCTGTTGAATGCTGACTGACTAGGTCTTTGAATTTAATTTGGATAAGGTTACAAGAAGATCAAATTCACCATGAACAGTAAAATCCCTGAGCAGATACTTTAATACGAAGACCTCAAAAAAATAAAAGGACACACAAAAAAATGCTTTTTTAAATTGCTTCACTGTTGTTCAATGGCTGTTTACATTTTCCAAATAATAATTAATTTGTGTATCTAATTGTGCTCTACATGATAATGGCATATGTTTAGAGTTTCCCACAGCTTTTCTACTTTCCTTTAAAAAAAACAATTGATACCTGTTAAGCCTTTCGTGTATCTCAATTACACATTACAATTGTACTGCTTTGTCTATAGATTCCTTTTCTGATATGGGCATTTAAACCTAAATGCTTTATGAAGACAGTCAAGTGAAAAAACAGCTCTTGTGGAGGACTATTGTTCTCTTCTTATACACAGCTTCATTAAATATTTTTATGACCCTAGAATATTGATGACAGGGTTTTGACCATTGAGCAAATTCTGTCAGTAAATTGGCACTGCATCAAAATGATAGTTGAATAAATAAAGTGCTACAATATTGTAATTACAGCACATGTTCACGCTTTTGATATTAGAGCTGCTCTGTGTACAGGGAGGGAAGCTGTCATGGAAGAACAATGCAATCTTAACTAATGCAGTGCTTGTCTGTTTCATGTTAGATGATGCGTTTTACAGGCTTCACAATGCAGGATGCTGAACCATCCTCTGGTGTATTTACCATGATTAGAAATGCAGCGTATGCCTTTGCTTTATTAAGTATCTTCCACCTTGTTTAATATGCACAGTTTACTTGCCATGAGAAACGTGATTAATGAATTTGCATTGTAGTTTGCAGTTTCTCACTATATTTCCCCTACTGCCACGACAATTGGTTTAAAAAAAAACAAATAAATCCATAAACAAACACAGATTTTAACTGGCTTCTCACTAGAATCCTAGTTGTTATTGTCCAATACATGTATTAGAGACAAGTCTGTCGTGAGCTATGATGGGTTTACATATTACTGAATTAAAATGTGGAACCACCATTCTCAGCATGATTGTTCACATTTTTCATGGCCCATTAAAACTGCGTTTTAAGAAATGGCAGTTGCTTAGAAGAACGCCGCCGCTCAGGCCAGGCTGTCTGTCATATGATGAGCCCTTGTTAATCTGCATGCAGCTTTGATGAGCCCTTGTTAATCTGCACGCAGCTTTGATGAGCCCTTGTTAATCTGCACGCAGCTTTGATGAGCCCTTGTTAATCTGCACGCAGCTTTGATGAGCCCTTGTTAATCTGCTTTGATGAGCCCTTGTTAATCTGCACGCAGCTTTGATGAGCCCTTGTTAATCTGCATGCAGCTTTGATGCCTCTTTATCATGATAACAGTGGCCAAAATAAACCCTCAGACAATCTGTGCTGCTCTTGAGGGGGTCTGGCAGAGTGTTTTTGTTTTGTTTTTTTTTTTCAATGAAAAATCCCTATAAAATGAGACTGCTGGTTAAATCAATCAGTTGGTCCTACTATCAAATTAGCGACGTCCATTATTTAGTCATGGAGAGTTTGGAGTATTACAAAATATTCTTAGAAATATCTTGCTGTGCTAGTTTGGTCCTTTAGGTAGTGTTTTTTTTTTCAGTAATATTCATATTTTCTTGCTAAGATAATATCCATATCAAATAACTTACTGAACTGTATAACCCAGCTACACAGACTATGAAAAGCCTAATGATTCACAAGACATTGTTTGAGACACTCTAATATCTGAAAAAAAAAAAAATCTATCCATGATGTCCCTTATCTGCCGCATGCATATATATATATATATATATATATATATATATATATATATATACACACTTGTCATCTGAGTTATTTTTTTTTACTTAGTATTTAAAAACCCTCATTATAATACTGTTTATCAGTGTCAATAAAGTGATTTTGGTGTGACTGGAATAAACCCACATACATTTGGGCAATATTGTTTAAGTTAGGTGATTAGAATACTGTGATATGTTTTTAATTATTGCCATAAAGCAACTGTTGATCGCTTGAAATTAACCCTAATTAACTATCAATGGTAAGTTAATGTCTTTAACTAAATCGGGAAGCCTTTTAATATGTATCTGGGTGTTCAGTATTTATATATCCCAGTTTGGTTCATAGGCAGATTAAATCAGTGAGATACATTTTAATGTGAAGCATTTAAATGATGTGGCATGCCAATTATCCATTCACAAAACAAGGTTAGATATATAGTTCACTACAGCACTTACATGCACTATTGGAGGGCTGCGTTATTAGATGCTACTATCAGAAAACAAATAATATAATGCATAGATTCAATGCTTTTAGCACACTCTTATCACATCCAGTTCTCTGTTGAAATGGTGTGCTTCAAATGTGCCTAATTTTAGTAAATTAAGGTACCCCTGGTAAAAAAAAAAAAAAAGGTCTTCAAAGACCATTATACTAAAGGTCAAAGAAGTCAAAACAGTGAGTTACCAGACAGTCATTCAAAAACATTATTAGAGATCTGCCCAGCATTACTAATTAAGATCAACCGCACAAGTAAAGGTGGGGAAATAACATATATGTATAGCTTTCAATATATAGATGGTTCGCAGCCTTTTAATAGTTTACTGCATAACCATGGTAAGAAGGTAGACGACTAAAGCAGAGTGAAGCCATGTTTAAATGACATGAAAGAACAAGTAAGCATTTTAAATCAAACTTGCATAGTATAACAAATAACATGGTTAACAATGATAAAGCACAGTAAATACATGGTACAAGCATGTAAATTAATGTGAAAATAGTATTAATATCCTGTGTGCATTTACTGTGGTAAACTTTCTTTTAAGGGGTCATTTGACATCCCTAGTTGATTCCATGTCCTGATTAAAGATATATCTCTTAACCAGATGAAAGAAAACACATCATAAACATGTTCATTCGGTGTAATTCCCCATCACATCACTGATGAAGAACAAGATGGGCTAAGAAACAGAGTGATTGTCTTAATATTTTAATATCAACTGTGTCATTTGCAGTGTCTTAAGATGAGCCTTGAAGAATCTGTACATATTGTTCAAAGGATCTGGTACTAGAAAACCAGTGCATTGATGCCCTGCATGTAAATACTGTATATGTTGTTGTTATATCACCTCTTTGCAATTTACTACATATAGTACACCACCTTGGTCATTATAATCAGATTTTACTGTATACTAAAAATATTTCAGCCTATCACACTTAACAATGACAACTTTTCCAGCAATGTCCATTTCTTCATTTTATACTCAGATACCCCAGAGGACCTGCACAGAAATACACTGGTAATCAGCTTTGCGGTAAACTATCTCCTGGAAAATGATGCAGGAACTGATTTTCTGTCTTTAAAACGGCAACACAGACCAGTTAAGCGATTTAGCTCCTCCATCAAGGCCAGCGCTTTCAGCCTGTCCAGCGATTACTGCTTGATGAGTTCAGGGCTACCTAAGTACTGTACAGCAGGATCTTCTGACAGAAGATTTGGGCACCAAACTGAAGTTATCTTCCAGCAGACATGCACTCCAGCAAGAAATAGTTCATAGTCAGCAATGGCAACACATCAAGTCAGCCCCTCCATCATCAATGTAATCCAGTTGCCTTCAGCAATCAAAAATGAACTTCAATTTACTATCTGAGGCTTCCTATGGTATCCAGGCATGTTTTCCCACTATCAAGATTTTTGGGCTACAACACTTAAACTGAGGACATCATCCTTACAAAGCAAGGCATGCACCCATCACTGAGTAAAAACTACAAGACACTCACTCAAGTAGACAAAAGATTCGACCAGGGATTCAAACCAGATTTTATTTCGTTCCGGTTCGGCTCCGAACCAAACAGGAATTTTCGGCTCCGGTTCCGGAAGTTCAGAACGGCTGATTCCGTTCTGTTCCCATTCGAATTAAATGAAATACTGTTTAATACCAGTTCAATTTTTTTTCTAGCCAAAGTAAGCTATTGTATTTATGTTCATAGGTCTTCATTTTCCTGAATTAAACAAAAAAGCATGAAATACAGTAAACTAGATAATTCGGCCCTCAAAGGGAAAACAATATGACAAGTTATCCATCTGTATCAATAAGTCCACTTGTTTCCTGTCTATAGAAACAACAATGCCTATATTGCAGCCTTAAAAGGAAATGACAGCAGTCCACTTCTTTTTTTTCTTCTCTCCGTTGCAACTTTCTTTTGCCTGAGTTCCAGTTTACAAATAGTTTCATTTTTAAACAATTAAAAACAGGGACATTTCCCAAGAATCTCAATGGGTTAGCTTCCTTACATTCAACGTAATAACTTAATGCAATGTTTGTCTGAAACTTTGCAGCTAATCGAGATTATGGTTCCCTCAAATACACCACTTGCTTTTTTTCCCGTTCTGTTCCACCTTTTAACTTTGTGGTGTTCTTAAATTAATAAAAGAAAAAAAGAAAAATAAAATTTTCCAGGGCTCTACACATCTGCCATATATTTGAAAGGTAATACCAAAAAACAACATATTTCTTATTGCATAGCTACTCTATTGTAAACAGAAGATATGCAGAAAAAAAAACAATAAACTGTCTTAACTCTTAATATCCAGGAATATAACTACCATAACAAAGCTCTTCATGTGCCACACATACTTTTACAGCTTGTTTTCTGTGTACATAACTTAATAATAAGTTCATAACAGTACCTGTTTATTTTGAGCGAATACAAGACTGATCATGTAACGTGGATTCAGCATGTAACTGACCACAAGGTGGAAGTCTGAACTGAAGGGAAATAGTGCTATATGATTTACTGGCTGCTCCAAAAACCAAGCTAAATGTAACGTTGAATTTCATTAGTAGGATGCGGTGTAATGCTTTGTCCTTGACCACTGAGGTGTAAGACCATGACAGGAGCGTTTTTTCAAATTACTGTATGTTTGAAAACAATGGAAAGAGAACAGGCTGAAATGGAAAGGAAAAAAAAAACGTTATTAACCGACAAACCAAATCTTGAATATTGTATTTCGTTCCAGAACGTAATAAATTAATTTTGTTTCGTTTTTTGTTTCTGTCCATGAAATTTCTGTTTTTTTTTTTTTTTTTTGTTTATCGCTCCGGTTCTGGTTCACTTTCGATTCCTGGTTTCGACTATTGCCTTTGTCAGGGTCATATCGCTTGTCAAAACATTTCTCTGCTGTTTCCCTTCTTATGATGGAGTGCTTAGAGTTGTGGATGATATACTGTGCATGAGTTACGAATGAAGTCTAACAACAGTCAGCACCCACCACCCCCCCACCCCACCCCCCTAACTAATTGCTTAATTTGATATCAAATCTGCAGTCAAAGTATTATCAAACTGCTTGTCCCATATATTTGTGTTTCTAATGTTTTCTCCTGCAGCAGCCTTTGAAGATTACCACTTGGGTTCATAAGGATTCATCACCTCATTGTCATTTTCAACACAGATTTATACCCTCATTTGTTTCATTCAATGAACTTTAAACACTGTATGGACTTTTTTCATTCTATTGCTACATTTTGCTCCTGCAGTAGAACCTTTAACCAATCCATATCTCTTATTTTCTGAATTAACGACACAGAGATACCACAAAGAACAGTATTAAACAAGCAGCTTGATGACTATTCCAGGGAGACTTACATTTGATTTTTTTTTCTATCTATCTACACCACTGGCAGTCACACAGTTGACTGGCTACAGTTGACTGGCTACAGGCCACCCATCTTACACTTCTTCAGTATACAGTGATCTACTACATACATTAGTACTGCATCAATATGTGGGCCTTTCTCAACCTTAAAACAGACAAAACAGTAATGTGTTTTACGCTACTGTTTTTTTTTTTTACACCGTTGTAAGTGCTGAGCAACACTCACAACAGTGTAAAAAGCTGAGTGTAGAAACAATGGATTACCTTTCTTAGCAGATTGCTGACAGAAGGAGGTGACTGTAGATGCTCTCCATGTCCCTCATCTCTGATTGTCGATTCATTTATTTCAATTTTTCTTCTAGGACATTAGATTAAAGAATAGGTGCTTTTGCTCAGTAACAATTCGGCAAGATAAGACTAGTAATTGATTATTCAACAACACTTGGAGTTAGATAGCAGCTTCAACATGCTTATCCTGCTGACAAGTTGTTCACTTCTCCACAACCCTCAACTAAAGTGATGACAACACGATCTATCAAGCATGCAGTTTTCTGTTCCTATCTATCTATGGCTGTCGCAAGTTATGTTTTTAGATTATACCTTTAGAGATATGCAATCGTTTTCAGAATCCTATAATCACCTGTTTTGTCCTATGAGACACTTGTGAACCTTATGTTTGTCTTAATGGCATATTGATGTAAAATCGTTTTAAGTCTGAGCCTCTTTTACTGCATTCCAATCCTAAAGATATACAGTAGGATAGTTGCAGACCACATGTTCGCTTAATGTGGACATCATTGCAACCAAAGCTGTAGTTTAGAATGCTTGGAGGGTTGTAGATTGTTCTTTCCTTTGAGCCTTGGGGTTTAATACAATTTTATTTCTGCTCTCTGAGATGATTTGCAGTGGCCAAGCTCCCTTCTGGGGGTAGTTCATCTTCAGTGTCACTGCCTCACTGACTGAGTGGGTCCTCCTGAGAATGTTCTCATTTACAGGGATGAGTTAAAGGTCTGATGCATGCGATTTAGGACAGAAATATATTTACTTTTCAAAAATATAGAAATGTAGCATACCTGAACTAGTATTGTCACCACTGAAGAATCAGCAACTGGCTACCTAACACATATGTGTATTCCTGATTCTCTTTTGTGTGTCTGTTATCTGAGTTCATGTTTTCTATAAAAGAGCCAGCACAGTTTCTATGTACGATTACAGAAGAGGCAACAACGTGATTCTATGAGTAGAAACCTGAAGGCTTGTTTAGCTATTACTGTTGCCATGTTTTCTTCCCTGGCAAAGCATGTCTGGATTTATAACTCCTTAACAATTTATCTCTGTTCACCTGTATAGCATAATCATTACATCTATCAGTTTGTCAATATTTCTTTTAATCACCTTCCACTGCACAGCCTGCATTTCAAAGCTGGCCTTCTCCTTGGGAGTGACTAGTCTTTGCCCATATACTGCTTCTGCACAATACAAGGGATACTACTAAAATGCTTAGGGACTTTTTTTGTCTAATTTATTTAATATTTTTGCTACCCACCAGCAGGGATGAATTTATATACCCTAATCATTTCATTGGTTAAACATATATACTAAGTAACAGCAACTGTAATGAGGTGGTTCTGCTCTGAATTTCTAGACTGTGTGCAGTATATGTATACTGAATGAGGCATATTCATTCAAGCAAACACATAAGCACAACTTGATTTCAAATACTATTCTGTCTTGTGCACACAAATGAGATTGTGAATATTTACTATATATTAAGAACTGTAGCATGGATCTACCCACAACCATCTGATATATATATATATATATATATATATATATTATATATATATATATATATATATATATATATATATATATATATACTATATATGATATATGCGGAAACCCTAACACTGTAGTTAAAACACTTTCTTTAAAATATACAGTACACCTAAGCTGCAAAATTTGTAAGGTGAGTGTTTACTTCTCTCAGTCATATACAGTAGCCAGGGCCTTCTTGGTAAATTATATTCAAAGCTAGCCCAAATGAAGAGACATATTATTTTTAAAAGACAATGGTTTATTGCCAAGCCCAGAAAATAGCCACAGCACCCCCACAGAGGATGCATGCTGCTTGACAAGCTTCCCAGCAGAGAATACAAATGGAGATGTGGGCTAAGATCCAGACCAACCTGGAAGATGTGCCAGGAGCAATTGCTTTGTTCCAGTCCTTATGTTCAAGTTCCATCTGGGGCTGTTCTTGCATTGCAACCAACAATGTTTCACCTGTCACAGATGGCTTGTATTGGTGACGTCAGACCCGAAAGAAACACACAGTTGTTCTCCCTCTGGCGGTGGAGGCAGACAGATCCTGCTGCTCTCCCTCTGGCTGTGGAGGCAGAGACAGATCCTGCTGCTCTCCCTCTGGCTGTGGAGGCAGAGACAGATCCTGCTGCTCTCCCCTTCCAGGCCTTGAACACTTGTGCTCCCCCCTTCCAGGCATTGGACACTCGTGCTGCCCCCTTCCAGGCACTGGATGCTTGTGCTCCCCCCGTTCTGGGCACTAGACACTTGTGCTCCCCCCTTCTGGGTGCTGGACGCTTGGGCTTCCCCATTCCAGCCACTGGACACTCGTGCTCCCCTCTTCCGGGCGTTGAAGACAGTGGGGCTTCTCCCTCCTGCACTGGAGACCCTGCTGTTCTCTTTATTGCTGCCTCCAGGTAGCAGAGGACCAACTCCACACCTTCCTCCAAGGTGTTTGGGGTGTGTTCCATCTCATAGGCCTCCCATAGCTCCCTGTCCATCAGCCACAGGACTGGGCCTCCAATCCTCTTGAAAAAAAGGAAAGTAACTTCACCCGCAGCATCCCGGTCTGTTGCTTGGAGGATCTGTTGTCCCGGTTCTGACACCATATGTCAAAGACGGCTTGTAGTGGTGATGTCAGACCCGGAAGAAACACACAGTACTGCGAGGTGAAATGGTGAAGGCGCTTCGTTGTGTCGGTTTATTGCAAATAAAATAAAAAGGTTTGACACAAAACAATGCTCACAGAGCAAAATAAAAGGTTGAAAAAGAAAACTGACACTAAACAAACGGACGAATTTGTGCATTCCCCATGCTCACATATTATTACATAGTTTATCTGCACATGAAGTGATCCCCATGCCTAAATATAACTAGATATTATTTAAATCACTCGTGCTTCACAGACCGATTTATATCCCATGCACCAATATCTACACACCAACATTAACATACCACACGCAACATATAACACAAAAATACGCACAGGGGCAGGACACTTTGCAACACACTCTTTTGAGGTTTATCAGTTGTGGACATATTACTGGACAACAGACATGTAAATTATTACGTTCTCACAATACAACTGAAACACTGAACAGATTTTTTTTTTTTTTTTTAAAGAAATACGCACCTATTATAAGTGGAAAAAAGGCATACAACCTATTTCCCAGTATGATTTCCGATACATTGTTACAATTTTGTTAATAATCTGAAATGGCACCTGTGTGTGAGCAGATTTATTGAATATCATTATCTAATAGACTATATTCACAGTGTTATAACCTAATGATGCAACATGAATGGAGGCAGCAATTTAAGACTGTTAAACTATGCAGTTTATAGTTAATAGGAAAATTATAGTTCACTATGTTTCTTCTTCTTCTTCTTCTTCTTCTTCTTCTTCTTCTTCTTCTTCTTCTTCTTCTTCTTCTTCTTCTTCTTCTTCTTATTATTATTACTACTACTACTACTAACTACTAATGGTTACTAAAAGTATGTACTGGGGTTAAGCTGACAGGCTGCATCAGCAAAATCAAACTAACAGTGGTATGGATCTGCAGCAACAAGGCAATGATAGCTTTGTGCAGATAATTGCCACGCAACATTGCTTGAGTACACTTACAGCACATCAACACCATTATCAGAAAGGAAATGCTGTAATTTATCTCCTGCTGTCATTTAACTCAGGACAAACAACTATCTTATAACACATTTCAGCAACAGCAGTCTAATGGTCTAATTTTACATTACCATTATTTTATTTTAGCCTGTGATGATCATTACAATTTGTAACTAACAGTTAGGTTTGCCTGTATTCTATGAAATATTAACCCATTTGGACATCTTGTTCCAGTGATGTTATTCAAGTTAAAAGCCAATTCTATAATGCAGGGACTGTGACTAACAGCACCAGTTGCTTGAAATGAGCCATGAAAGCAAAGCATTCACATTATGAAACCTGCTCCAAAGGTTCTTTGGAAAGTCAGTCTTCACAGTGTTAGACAGATGGTTCCTATACTAGGAAAGCTGAGAGGCAGACCTAATATATTGCTTAAGCGTGTCATGTTCTGTTGTTTGAGCGTGTATTGTGAAGTGGAAATGGTTCCGTACCAGTAAGCTGACCTCACGTCAGTTTAAGTTTGTTCAAATAGTCAGGAGGTTACTGCCTATGGTGTTTTCAGTCAAACATACAAGGAGTGCATTGCCACACTGATTATAATTGGAGTTTTTTCTGTTGTTGTGATGGTTCAGGTTCTCCTATTATCACCTTGACTGAACATATGGGTTGCATAGCAGAGTGGCTGAATGGATGGGGTCATGTAAGTGAGAGTGGGTTAGAATAGGTAGGCATTCATAATGGTGTTGACACTTGGTGCTCTGAGAGCCACCTTTTGGACTGATGATGATGCCCAAAAGGGCAAGTGCAGTGGCTCAACTACAAGAAATATAAAGCAGGTAACTGGCAGACATCTGAACCCTACATACCCAATCTTTATAAACATGTTAACATAACAATGTACCGTATGATAGGCCATATTGAATAAAATGACAGAAGTTGAGGCACTTGGAACCAGGACATTTTCTCTTGGATGCTTTGATTCAGATATTGGATAAAAAAATAAATAAACAAACAAGAACTTAATTTGATTAAAAACATAATCAGCAATGTCTGGATTAGATGGGTCACATGACCCTGTGCAGACCATTGCTGTCACAAAGTGTTGTAACTAGAAGTAAAGTTTTGAGACTGACCTCAGGCACCCTGTGGCGTTGCGCAGCACCTGTGATGAATGGAGCTGCAGTTTGCGATCCTCCTGGTGTGGAGCGGTGCCCCAGCCAGAGTGGGGGATTATCACAGCGTTTGTCAGCACAGCAAGGGCATCCTGGATGATTGGCATCTTCAGGGCATCACATGAGGATAAGTTCCAGAGTACTCCTGCAATTACATACATGAAATGTCAGTCAGCTGGGGAGAAAACAAGACCATGGATCTGCATAAATTATAAGACACAAAACCAAGTTATTAAGCTTACAAAAGGAAAATTAAAAGCATCCACTGCGCATGAATGAACATATTAGCAGTTTTGTTGATCACAGGAATTGAGCACTGCCAATGAAGACTACACAGTGCAAAGGCTTTTGATATTATCTCTTTTTAAAGATTAATTTTTTTGCTGTGAGCAACTTTGTTTTCATTACCTCAGGTATTAACAAGTATTCAAGATGAAAGCCATGTCAACTGTAATTATTCACATCTTTCAATATTCTCAGTCTCACTTTGCACTGTTGCTGTGAAAAAAATTATTTAAGGCAAGGTGGAGTCGTATGCCCCAGTGAAAATGTTTATGTTTTTAATGTTACCGTACTAACCAAACGATGACTGAGGCCTTAGCTATCTGCTTATGGTCACAATGTAAACTGTAATATAAACATAACACCAGATTTGCTTAACGTAATCTTTCTGCGCCTATAATATCATTAAGCTCTAACAGCAGCTAAAGAATGCACATACACAAGAACAGCTACACAATTAGCATGTTTCTGTTATAATGTGTGGTTTCTGTACATACAGTAAATACATGTTAATATGTTCCTTAAAATATATGTTTCAATGTATGCATTATGTTTTTGGTTATATAAAGTATCTTCTGTGTATACTTAAAATGTATTTCTTTTTTCAGTCAGGTCATGCTGTTTAATATCTTTCAATGATATTACATATTGTGTATCACCATTTCAAAGTGTTATGGAACACTGTAGTGTTTAGAACAAACTTATTACTTACCACTTATGTCTCTTGCACTGTGATGTGTTGGGTGTTGTTATATTTACCAACAATATTTATCTGACATTTAGCAGGAAGAGCATCAGCAATGGTAAGTTATACTTTTTTTCTAATTACTACCAAGTGTTTCATATTGCTTTAACCTTAATAGCCTAGAACAATGGTTCTCAACCACTCCCAAAATTAAATTACGCAGTTCTTGCAAAAACCCATTTCTACAGAATCACATGTTGTGCTACTACAATATTACTAATCAACACAATAAACAGCTTTAACCACATTATATATAGCGGTAATAAGATATCTAAGTAGTCTGCATTTTTCCCCTTTATGTTTTCTTTTGTTACAAGCGTGTTTATAAATAAATATTACAGCTCCCTTTGATGCAGTACTAAGAATCGCCTTGAAAGCTGCCATTAACTGAGACAGCTTTCTAATGTAAAATAAATACTAACTGAATAACTGTTATAACTGAATAACCAGCTGGTGGGGACAGCTTAGGTCGGCAAGGTGTCCTCAGCTCGCCTGCGGGTTTGCCTGTAAGCTGCCCAGAGCTGCATTATCCTGCAACATTGTAGCTCTGAGGTAGCTGCATGGCGGGCCTGCAGAGTGAAAAAAGCGGTCAGCTGACGGCACAGGTTTCAGAGGCATGTGTTCGTCTTCGCCACTCCCGAGTCGCGGGGGTGGGAGCAGTGAGCTGAGCTTAAAATAATGCAATTGGCCATTTCAAATTGGAAGAAAAATGGGGTAAAAAAAACCCACAAGCGTGAGGGCGCTGTATAACAGGAACAGTCTGCCTCGTACTGGATGGTCTCGCAGTTAATTCCAGGGTCAGTCGGGAGCCATACATCCAAGAAGGGGGCAGAGTCATAATGCCCGAAGTCATCACCCTAATGTGGCATGAGATATGTCAGTCATATTGGAAGAGAAGTGATTGAACTAGCTATCACAGGGGGCGTGACTAAGGGTATAACAGGGGGTGTGAAGATGCAATATGTTCCTTTTGATGTGGTTACTGAAAGGATCCATTAAGGAAACAGCAGTAATTAATTATCGTGAGTGTTTCGTGTTTTGTTTGCTAGTTGTGCTGTTTGTCATTTGTCTTTTGTTAGGCGTCTAAGCACTCGCCAGGAGCTGTCGCTACAAGCCCGCACTAAACCTGGACTACACTACACCACTGTTTCACAAACTATTTGTCTTTCACCTCACCTGCACAGCAGCACTAGAGACGTGACCGTGTCTGTATTCTGTGTTAATTATTAGTGTCTTATTGTTTCAGGCCTGAAACCCTTGTTTTTCACAGAGCGATAAAAAAAAATAAAAAAAAGAAATCTACTAGCATTCACGTAAACGCACATCTTTCTAATCTGTGGTGATTCTAATGCTTGTTTTCACTGCTCAGGAAAAAAAAAAAAAAAAAAACGTCCCAGCCTTTTCTCTACGCATAAAAGTAGCGCATTGTGTTGAATTTTCCTAACTCGTTTGGAATGACTACATTAAAATAAAAAAATAAAAAACATTAAAACCAGAGTTTTAGTATTTTTCATTTTCAACAATATAAAATGTGCTACGGTGTTGCCAAGGAAAGGAATATCCCTATTTCCATATTATATATTTTTAGAGAAGTTAGTTGCATATAGTAACAGAAGTTAATGTGAAACAAAAAGAGGCTACATTTGTAGCTTGACTTGTGAACTATACTGTAGTGTGAATGATCAATTTCAGCTCCAACAATTACATGGGTTTATTCAGCCAGGTTTAATATCTCACAAGACTATATGCCAAAAGGAAATTCTCTTAACACTACTTCTGGAAACACTCTCCAATAATTCAGTTTTTCAAACTGCTTCCCACCCACCTTGTCTTTGTATTCCGGTGTGTTTTTTACTTGTGCATCGACCAAAGTTGGTGACTCAGTGACTCCAATAAGTTGCATTAGAAATGTTGCGAGGACCAGCATTGGTATTTACATTTACTGGATCCGAGGACGACACAGAGGTAGTTCACGGTGGTAACGGCAGTCCATACATTTGTCCATATTAATATTCTTTTACAATTAATCTTGCTTTTCTCGCAGGCAAATAGATGCTTGTAGCTTCACGTTTGCTTCAGGTGTTCTACATATTTCTTTCAAAATATCAGATTATGTAATACACCCACAATTTTATTTTCCTCATTTTTTTCTCAGCTGAAAGCAGCATGTGTTTGAAATGTCAACTTTAGGATTGGAGAATGGAAAGCATTGGTGTTGTTAAGAATTTGGTATTATGATGCTGTAATGCATTTATTGTCCAGCATGTAGGCTGGATTATTGAGTTTATTGCCCAGAAACTCACTTTACTGCCTTTGCCTATGTGGAGTATTGAGGAATATTGTAGTGTCTTTAGACCCGAACCCTTGGTTTTTTGCTTTTTTATTGGTATACCCCCTGCCTGACTTCCCCAAAGATGCCACAAAAAAAAAAAGCTTTACAGCACCTGAAAATGTTGACAAGTACTTCAGCACAAAACAAAAGGCATAGAAAAGGACTAAAGATGATAAGGGTACACATTGAGAAAGCAAGATAAATACTATTGATTGATAAATGCAGTGCTATCAAGGGGAAAAGGGTACTCTGATTTCTCTATCAATACCCCGAGTAAGGCTATTTACTCAGCTTAGAAAACTTTTTAAAGTGTATAAGGAATATATTCCAAATATGGATTTCCTTTTCATTTTGGTAAATTGCCTTGCCTTGCACTATTGTAATTCAGTGCTGTGCTAGGCTTAGCAATACAGTTATAAAACAGCCATTTTATTGGGGATTTTCTGTAACATGCAGTAGCTGTAAATCAATTATCACACAGTTAGTATTGCCTTTTGTTTTAAATTTTATAAGAAGTTTGTGGAAGGCACTAGAGACTATAGTTCTCATTCTGCCATTTCTGTTTGTGCAACAAAAGCCTGGAACAAGAATAATCCATTGCTGCCCAATCTGATATACCTTAACTTGATTTTCAGTAGCTGTGGTACACTATAGTCGCAAAACCTTATATTTCACAATATGCAGATTACAACACAACATTAGGTTTTACAGCAACAGCAGCCATTTTGGCAACAGTAAAAACAAAACAAAATAAACATGGTCACCACCCAGTCAGGCATTTTTAATTTAAACTTAAGTCAACACATATTCATGAACAGCCAAGGGTAACCACTCACTAAAATTTTAGGGAACTCCATTTAGCTATAAATAAATAAGTCACGGTCTTCCCCATGGGTAATTGTGATACCCATCAAGATTGAATCACACTGTTCCTTGGGCTGTGCTCCAGGAAACATTTTATTTTACTGGTTGTGGTTTCCGTTTCTGTCTTTTGCTCCTATGTTTGTCTGTTTTCTGAAGAAAAAACGAGAAGAGCACATGCAACAAGGAGGAAAATGACTGAATCACACTGAATGTAGACCACTGTAGATATGATTTATTTGTAGGCCATGTTCCTAGATTCTCAAATACTTTAGTGGAAATCAAAATAAAGTTAGCAAAAGGGGTTAAGCGGAAACAAATTAATATTAAGAACATAAGAACATAAGAAAGTTTACAAACGAGAGGAGGCCTTTCGGCCTATCTTGCTCGTTTGGTTGTTAGTAGCTTATTGATCCCAAAATCTCATCAAGCAGCTTCTTGAAGGATTCCAGGGTGTCAGCTTCAACAACATTACTGGGGAGTTGATTCCTGACCCTCACAATTCTCTGTGTAAAAAAGTGCCTCCTATTTTCTGTTCTGAATGCCCCTTTGTCTAATCTCCATTTGTGACCCCTGGTTCTTGTTTCTTTTTTCAGGCTGAAAAAGTCCCTTGGGTCGACACTGTCAATACCTTTTAGAATTTTGAATGCTTGAATTAGGTCGCCATGTAGTCTTCTTTGTTCAAGACTGAACAGATTCAATTCTTTTAGCCTGTCTGCATATGACATGCCTTTTAAGCCCGGGATAATTCTGGTCGCTCTTCTTTGCACTCTTTCTAGAGCAGCAATATCTTTTTTATAGCGAGGTGACCAGAACTGCACACAATATTCAAGATGAGGTCTTACTAGTGCATTGTACAGTTTTAACATTACTTCCCTTGATTTAAATTCAACACTTTTCACAATGTATCCGAGCATCTTGTTAGCCTTTTTTATAGCTTCCCCACATTGTCTAGATGAAGACATTTCTGAGTCAACAAAAACTCCCAGGTCTTTTTCATAGATTCCTTCTCCAATTTCAGTATCTCCCATATGATATTTATAATGTACATTTTTATTTCCTGCGTGCAGTACCTTACACTTTTCTCTATTAAATGTCATTTGCCATGTGTCTGCCCAGTTCTGAATCTTGTCTAGATCATTTTGAATGACCTTTGCTGCTGCAACAGTGTTTGCCACTCCCCCTACTTTTGTGTCGTCTGGAGCAGGTCACCCATGAGTGGAGCTCCTGCTTATCCTTTTACAAAAGATTAAAAAACAGTTGTTTAAAGTTTTATTTTGGAAAATTTTTGTTTCTATTCATTTATCTAAAGTAGTGGTGCACCTTTTGGTTGAAGAATTTTAATTTTTGAACGGTTCTTTTCTTTAAAATAAGTCTTTGTTTGTTTTGGTTTGTTTGTCTCCCTGCACTTGCATTGTAAGTGCAGGGGGGCGGCCATTTTGGATTTTTCCTTTTGGTTGATTTTTTTTTTTTTTTCCTTCTTTGAATTTTAACTTTGGTTTCTCACTTTTATTTTAGGTGCTTTTTGATTTTATAATTAAGAGCACATTATCTAGTTTATTTTAAAATTATTTTTGCCTTGAAAAACTGTTTTTGATTTTGTTTTAAAAATCGTTTTGTTTTAAAAATCCCCTGCTCTTGCCTTGGGCAGAGTAGGGGAAGGGCAGGCACTTTTGTCTGCCCTGTTTCTTATTTTTATTATATTTTTTAGTTGAAGGTTTTTATTTTTAAAAAAAGAAAACCTTTAACTGGATTTATTTATTTTGATTATTTATATTGTTTTCATTTTATCTCGTTTTATTTTCTTGGGTGGGGAATAAAACAGGATAAGTTAAAAAAAAAAAAAAAAAAAAAAAAAAAAAAATCCTTTTTTTTTTTTTTTTTTTTTTTTTTTTTTTTTTTTTTTTTCATTTTTGTTTGTGCCCCTGTGCTATTGGAGCGCAGGGGTGCATGTGTGTGTTTGTTTTTTTTATTTAAAAAAAAAAAAAAAAAAAAAAAAAAAAAAAAAAAATCATTTTTTTGAAAAAAAAAAAAAAAAAAAAAAAAAAAACTTTAGTCCTTTTTTCCTATTTTGTTTTGCGCACCCCTGCACTATTGGAGTGCAGGGGTGAGTCTGTCTGTTTTGTTTTGTTTTTGTTTAAATAAATAAATAAAAATAAAAAATTTAAAAAAATGAGCGGGCAAGCTCAGGAAGCCCCGATAAAGTGGGCAAAGGTGGCTGCAGCGGAAGGTGCAGCACCTTTTAAAAACATCACCAGGAGGCACGGAGTCCGGTGCCTCCTGAAGGACTCCCTCTCGATTGAGGGCTTTGTCAAGGCCATGGCCAAGGTGGTGGGGCCATCGGCGATCGTGGCGGCCTCTAAAATGTACGGGAAAGCCGTATTTTTCTTAAAATCGGAGGCCGCCGCGAACACGGCAATCGAGAGGGGTCTCGCGGTGGCGGGGATTTTTATCCCCGTCGAACCGCTCGCGGGCCTGGGCACTAGGGTCGTCCTTTCAAACGTGCCACCTTTCTTGAAGGACGACCTGCTCAGGCCCCATTTGCAAGCCTTGGGGGAGATAAAAACATCTATCCACCCCCTCCCCCTAGGCTGCAAAGACCAGCACCTCCGCCACATATTATCTTTCCGCCGCCAGGTGACCATTCAACTGGCGGGTCAGGACGTGGCGGAGGGCAGCTTCGTGGTCCCCTTCGAGGGGACCAATTATGTCATCTTTTATTCATCGGAGGAGGTGCGGTGCTACCACTGCAAGGAGCTGGGGCACCAGAAGAAGAGGTGCCCCAAGCTCCAGCAGGGCGCAAAGCCACCCGCGCCCGCACCGCGCCCCTCCGAGTCCACCTCGCCCCCGGGGCCCTCAAAGAGGCCCGCGGAGGGGGGCAAGACAACACCTGCCCCCCTCCCGGTAACATCAAAGGGGGGGAAGGGGGAGGAGGCCCCCGAGGCGGCCGGACCCTCCGCGCCTACCGTAAGCGCGCCGGGGGAGAAAGCCGCCGGCCGCAGCAAAAAGAAGGCGGCGGCGGCCGGGTCCGCCGGGGAGGCCAAGCGGGGGGAGACGAAACCCGCCGCCTCGTCGTCTGGCGGCGGGTCAGGGGGCGCTCCTGAAAAGGAGACTCCCTCGCCGGAACCCCCTGCGAGGCAGGGCGGCAAAGCCGCCCGTAAAATAAAACATCTCCTTCCCGAGCGGGTGGAAAGAAACGCCACCGAAGGCGAGCTCCCCGCTGCCGCGACGGGGCGGGGGACCTTCTCTGGCAGCATAAGGGGGAAGAGGAAAGCACAAGCCCTCTTCCCCACCTGTGCACATAAGTGCACTAAAACCGGTCTCTTGGCGAGGGTCCCCGGGGGGACGAAAGAAAGCCCCCCGAAACCCAAACGCCCGCCTCGGCGTCCCCCCTCCACCGGCAACGGGGGCCTCGGCCCTCGTCATGCCAAAGAGGGGGAGAAACATCGACCTGCCGAGGCGGTCCGGGGCTCCGCCGAAGAAGCGGAGCCCATGGAGGAAGCCACCGCCGAGAGACCGGAAGAAGCCCTCGAGGCGGTTCCCCTCCCCGCGCCGCAAGAGACCGCGGACGTCGGCCCCGACTCCATCGTCGAGGGGCCGGCCGCGGCGGGGAGCGCCGAGGGGGCGAAGGAGGGTTCTCCCGCGGAGCGGCTGCCTCGGGCGCCGTCCTCCTCTGACCGCGACACGGGCCCAGAACCCGGTGTTGCCGAAGAGGAGGCGGCCGAACCAACCCCCGAGGCAGAAGTGGGCTCCGCGGAAATGCGGGAGACCCCAGCCGAGGAGCCGGAGGGGGGTGAAGAACCACCCCTCCCGGAGAAAGATCCGCCCCGGGTCCCTCTCTCTGGCGTGGAGGCGGTCTCGGCCCCCGTGGCCGAGCCGGCTCCCAAGGAGCCCATCCTGGAGACCCCCGCCGAGGGGCCGGAGGGGGGGGAGGAAACGCCCCTCCCAGAGAAAGACCCGCCTCCTCCTGCCGACTCCAGCGAGGAGATGGACTCTGGCCCCGAGGCGGAAACGTGCTCCGGGGAGCACGCGAAAGAGACCCCCGCCGAGGGGCCGGAGGGGGGAAAAGAGCCTCCCCTCTCAAAGAAAAAACCAAAACTGCCTCGGGCGTCCCTCTCTTGCGGGGACGAGAGCTCCGGCTCTCGCGCCGCCGCGGAGGGGGGCGTTGAAACACCCGCCGAGGCAGAGGCGGGCTCCGAGGAGCCCGCGCTCGTGTCGGCTGCCGGAGCGCGGAAAGGAGGGGAAGAACCGGAGAGGGCAGAAGACGCCGCCCTTGAGGTAGATCCCCTCCCGGAAGCGCAAAGGAGCCGCGAGATCGGTCCCCGACCCACCGCCGAGGGGCCGGTCTCCGTCGCGGTCACCGAGGGGGCGCAGGAGGAGCCCCTGAAAGAGCCGGTGGCCGCGGCCGAGGGCGGGGAAGAACCCGAGAGGGTAGATCCCCTCCCTCCGAGGGTCGGGGACGGGCCTGAGACCGTGCCTCGGCCCCCGAAAGAGGGACCCAAGCCGTCGGGTTTGGCGGCGTGCGTCGAGCGCCCGTCTGCGCCCCCTAAATCCAGGGTGCAGACGACGCCCGCGAGGGTCCCTCCGCCGATGTCTCCCGCGCCGTCCTCCGGGGGTGGGACGCCGGGAGACTCGGTGAAAATCAAAATAAGACGCAACGCGCTCACTCACCAACGTGAGTGCGTTGTGCTTCTTCACCGTGAGGGGGGCGGTGGAGAACCGGAGGAGAGGGAGGAGGAGTCGGAGGCTCCGTCCGCCTCTTCTCCGAACATCCCTGCGGCGGAGATCCTGGACTTCTTGGAGGCCACCACCCACCGCAGGGATAAGGTTCAGCTGGCCCTGGACAAATGGGGGGATTTCGAGAGAGTCCTAAACTCTGTGAGATCCTTCCTCAGGGCCGGCCACGCCAGCAAGACTTCGGGCACGTGCGTGCACATTCGTGCCCGAAAGCTGCACGACCAGCTGGTGAACTTCGGGAGATCTCAGGGTCTCCCGTGAGTGTCGCCAGCCGCTCCTGACAGAGGACCATGTATGCCATCAGTACCGTCAATGTTAACGGGTGCAAGGACCATTTCCGCAGGGCCCAGGTAATCTCCTACCTGAAAAAGGGAGGTTACTCTGTGTGCTTCCTGCAGGAAACCCACTTGACACCGCAGGCCGAGGCCAACTGGCTGCTAGAGTGGGGGGGGAGAGTGTCGTTTAGCCACCTCACCGAGTCATCTTGTGGGGTGGCGACGCTCTTCTCCGGGTCCTTCGTTCCGACGGTACTCGATGTGGTCAACGTCGTGCCGGGCCGTCTCTTACACCACCGGATCCGGGACGGGGACGCTACCGTTCACCTCTTGAACGTGTACGCTCCGTCCATGGGTCCGGCGAGGGTTCACTTCTTCCGCCAGATGTCCGCCCACCTGAACACCATCGGCGCCGACGAGCTCGTGGTCCTCGGGGGGGACTTCAACTGCACCCTCGAGGCCGCGGACCGGGTGGGGCGGGAACCCTACCCGCTCTCGTCGGCGGCCCTGAGAGAGCTGATCGCTCGGCTCTCTCTGGTGGACATCTGGCGGTGGCAACACCCGGACGCCTCGGCCTTCACCTACACCCGGGTGAGGGAGGGGCGGGTGTCCCAGTCCCGGATCGACAGGTTCTACGTCTCGCGGAACCACGCTCACTGCGTTCGCTCCTCCGACATCAGGCCGGCGCCGTTCACGGACCACAACCTGGTGGTCGTGACGGTGGCCGTGGCGCCAGCTAGGCACGCCGCTGCCTACTGGCACTTCAACAACAGCCTGTTGGAGGACGAGCGCTTTGAGCGGTCTTTCCGGGACTTTTGGACGGTCTGGCACGGCAGGCGATCTCGCTTCCCCACGTGGCGTCAGTGGTGGGACGTGGGGAAAGCGCAGATCAAGATCCTCTGTCAGGAGTACACGAGGGGCGCGAGCAGGCGGAGGGACTCGCGGATCGAGCGGCTGGAAAGGGAGCTGCTCGGTCTGGAGAGCCGCCTGGCTCGCGGGGACCAACTCGAGCAGAGCGCGTACGAGGAGAAGAAGAGCACCCTGCGGGACCTGCGGCTCCAGCGGTCCCGGGGGGCGTTTGTGCGCTCGCGGGTCCAGTTCCTTCGGGAGATGGACCGCAGCACACACTTCTTCTACGCGTTGGAGAAAAAGAAGGGAGACCGTAAAAACATCACCTGCCTCCTGGCGGAGGACGGCTCCCTTCTGACGGATCCGGAGAGCGTGAACGAGAGGGCCAGGGCCTTCTACTCTGCCCTCTTCTCTCCGGATCCCGTCGACTCCGACGCATGCAGGGTTCTGTGGGACGGGCTTCCCACGGTCAGCGGGGGCGTGCGGGACGAGTTCGAGGGCCACCTGACCCTGGCCGAGCTCACCGACGCCCTCAGTCAGATGCCCTACAACAAATCGCCGGGCATCGACGGGCTGACCGTGGAGTTCTACAAGAAGTTTTGGGACTTGCTGGGGCCCGCCTTTGCGCGGGTCCTGGCGGAAGCCTACGAGACCGGGGAGATGCCCCTTTCGATGAGGCGGGCTGTTATCACGCTCCTGCCCAAGAAAGGGGATCTGCGCAGCCTCAAGAACTGGCGCCCGGTCTCGCTGCTATGCACGGACTACAAAATCGTGGCCAAGGCCGCCTCCCTGAGGCTCAAGTCCGTGCTGGCAGACGTGATCCACCCCGACCAGTCCTACACGGTCCCGAACCGGACGATTTTCGACAACATCTTCCTGGTTCGGGACCTCCTGCACTACTGCAGGAGGACCGGTCGGTCGGTCGCCTTCCTCTCCCTGGATCAGGAGAAGGCGTTCGACCGGGTGGATCACGAATATCTCTTCGGAACCCTGCGAGCATTCGGATTCGGGCCGCGCTTCGTGGGCCTGTTCCGGATGCTGTACGCCTCTGCCGAGTGCTTGATCAAAGTCAACTGGTCCCTGACCGCGCCCCTCGCTTTCAGGAGAGGAGTACGTCAGGGCTGCCCTCTGTCCGGACAACTGTACGCGCTGTGCATCGAGCCCTTCCTCTGCCTCCTTCGCGGGAGGCTCACGGGGTTGGCGCTCGGCGCGCCGGACACGAGGGTGGTCCTGTCGGCTTACGCCGACGACGTGCTCCTGGTGGCCTCGGATCCGGCCGATCTGGAGAGGATGCGGAGCTGCCAGAGCGTCTACTCTGCCGCGTCCTCTGCCAGGATCAACTGGACCAAATGCTCCGGGTTACTGGTGGGTCCCTGGCGGGCGGACTCCCTCCCTGCCGCGCTCCAGCAGTTCCAGTGGAGCGCGGACAGCTTCAAATACCTGGGAGTCCACCTGAGCCCCGCGGAGGCCTCGGTCGCCGCCAACTGGACGGAGTTGGAGGACAAGGTGGCTGCGCGACTGAGGTCGTGGTCGGGTCTGCTCAAACTGCTTTCCTTCAGGGGAAGGGCTCTGGTCATTAACCAACTGGTGGCGTCGATGCTTTGGCATCGACTCACCGTCCTGAGCCCGCCCCCTGAGTTTGTGGCCAGGGTCCAGAGGAAGCTGACGGACTTCTTCTGGGCCGGAAAGCACTGGGTCTCTGCGGCGGTTCTGAGCCTCCCTCTCGCCGAGGGGGGGCAAGGGTTGGTGTGCATCAGGAGCCAGGTGCACACCTTCCGCCTCCAGACCCTGCAGAGATACCTGTACGCAGACCCGGCCCCGCAGTGGTGCACGCTGGCGTCCCTCCTTTTGCGCCAGCTGCACGACCTGGGCTACGACCGGCAGCTCTTCTGGATCGACCTGCGGGGAATCCGTCTCCCCGAGCTGCCGGTCTTCTACCAGGACCTGCTCAGGACCCGGAGCATGTTTTCCGTCGGCCGAGACGCCGTGCCGACCGAGGGCCAAGGACTCCTGCTGGAGCCCCTGCTGCACAACCCCCACCTAGGTGCGCAGGCGTTGGAGTCCCCCTCGGTGCGGCGCGCGCTGATCTCGGCCAAGGTGACCAGAGTCTGGGATCTCCTGGATCGCGAACGCTCGGCGTGGCTGGCGCCCGAGGCGCTCGTCGCCAGGGCGGCTCGGGTGTCCGTCCGGACGGCCGGCCGAGCGATCCGGGAGTGCAAAGCAGCGTTGCACCCAGACTCTGTCAGGTATCTCGAGGGAGTTCTCAGGACCGGCGAGCCATCTACCCCCACCCCCCCGACCCCCGGCTCTCCGGTCCTGCTGATCGAACCCAAGGCCCGAGCCCCCCCTCGGCCCCCCCTCGAGAACAACCTGAGCAGGATCTCGCAGTTCTCCTCGACCCCCTTGCCATCGGCGTCGAGGAGGACCCTGTACGCGATGACGCTCCACACCCTCCATTTCCCCGCCCTCGTCTCCCGCCGAGACACCGCTTGGCGGGAGACCCTCCGACCGCCGGAGGGCGTCGGTCCCCAGTGGGAGGCCCTGTACTCCCCGCTGGTCTCCAGGGGAGCTGGGGACCTGGGATGGAGGGTCCTGCACGGAGCGCTCGCGTCAGGAGAGATCCTGCGTCACTTTACCGACTCGGACGCCGCATGCCCTTTCTGCGGTCAGTCCGAGTCGGTGGCTCATATTTATTTTTTATGCGCCAGGCTGCAGCCGTTCTTCCTGCTGCTGAAGAACCTCTTGCTGCAGTTCTGGCTGCACTTTTCACCCACCCTCCTCATCTTCGGGCACCCTGTTCGTGGCTCCAGCAAAAAGAGAGACCTCCTCGTCAATCTGCTCCTAGCTCTTGCTAAACTGGCCATTTACAAGACCAGGAAGCGGAAGATGAGCGGGGAAGGTCTCTTTGACTGCGGGGCCATGTTCAGGGCCCTCCTCCGTTCCCGGATTCATTTAGAGCACGCCCACGCGGAGTCTGCTGGCGACATGGCATCGTTTGTCGACCAGTGGACCCTAGGGGGCGTGCTCTGTACCACCTCCCCTTTTACAATTCTTATTTAATTTACAGTCCTTTTTCTGGTTTTTCTTTTAATTAGTTAAATGCCTATTTATTTAGCATCCTCTTTTACGAGGATGCTAATTGGAATTTTTTTCTCCAGCCGTCACAAATGACGGCTGGAGGTGACGTTTGCCTTTTAGGCATTTAAATAGGCCTACTTTTGTGTCGTCTGCAAATGTAACAAGTTTGCTTACTATACCAGAATCTAAATCATTAATGTAGATTAGGAATAGCAGAGGACCTAATACTGATCCCTGTGGTACACCACTGGTTACCACACTCCCTTCTGAGGTTTTTCCTCTAATAAGTACTTTCTGTTTTCTACATGTTAACCACTCCCTAATCCATGTACATGTGTTTCCTTGAATCCCAACTGCGTTCAGTTTGAGAATTAATCTTTTGTGCGGGACTTTGTCAAAAGCTTTCTGGAAATCTAAATAAACCATGTCATATGCTTTGCAATTATCCATTATCGATGTTGCATCCTCAAAAAAACCAACAAAGTTAGTTAGACACGATCTCCCTTTCCTAAAACCATGTTGACTGTCTCCCAGTACCCTGTTACCATATAGGTAATTTTCCATTTTGGATCTTATTATAGTTTCCATAAGTTTGCATATAATAGAAGTCAGGCTTACTGGTCTGTAGTTACCTGGTTCAGTTTTGTTTCCCTTTTTGTGTATCGGTATTACGTTTGCAATTTTCCAGTCTGTCGGTACCACCCCTGTGTCAAGAGACTGCTGCATGATCTTGGTTAGCGGTTTGTAAATTACTTCTTTCATTTCTTTGAGTACTACTGGGAGGATCTCATCCGGCCCAGGGGATTTGTTTATTTTAAGAGCTCCTAGTCCCTTTAACACTTCTGCCTCAGTTATGCTAAAGTTATTTAAAACTGGACAGGAACTGGATGACATGTGGGGCATGTTGTCAGTATCTTCCTTTGTAAAAACTTGTGAAAAGTAATCATTTAATATATTTGCTATTTTTTTTTCTTCCTCTACGATTTTGCCATTTGTATCTCTTAAACATTTAATCTCCTCTTTGAATGTTCTCTTGCTGTTGTAATATTGGAAAAACATTTTGGAATTGGTTTTAGCTCCCTTAGCAATGTTCATTTCTATTTCTCTCTTGGCCTTTCTAACTTCCTTTTTGACTTGCGTTTGCAGTTCCGTGCACTCTTTCTGCGTACTTTCTTTTTGGTCCTTTTTTAATGCTCTGTAAAGGGCCTTTTTTCGCTGAATATTCTTTTTAATTGATCTATTAAACCATTTTGGCAATTTAGTTTTACATTTAGATTTGTCTACTTTAGTGATGTAATTGTTTTGCGCCTCTAGTACTACATTTTTGAAGAACAACCATCCTTCTTCTGTGGGTGTTTTCTCTATTTTACTCCAATCTACTTCTGTTAGTCTCTGTTTCATACCTTCAAGTTTGCTTTTCTAAAATTGTAAACCTTAGCTTTAGTCATTACTTTTGGGGTTTTAAAAAACACTTCAAATGAGACCATGTTGTGGTCTGAGTTTGTCAGTGGTTCTCTGACCTCTATTTTAGTTATTCTATCTTCGTTATTTGAAAAAAATATTGTGTTATATAGGAGGTGGTTAACTGTGGGTTAAGGCTGAAAACATGCAAGTCTTCAGTGGCATTTATCAGGCTTACAGTATCCTTGGAGAGAACAATACAGTGCTTTTCAAACACCAAAAAACATGAAAGGGGAACTAGTCAGGCAAGTTATATTACAGGACCCCTCACCACTATCTTTAAGCAAAATATTTCTGTTGTACAATATGGCTGTGAAAAAGGGCATTAACTTTCAGATTTTTTTCACATACTAATTAAAGTCAGAAACATTTCACAACTTAATTAAAGCTTTACTTGACAAAGCACGTTGTAAAAAAAAAAAAGGAAAACAGGTTTACTATCTATCAGTTTGCCTACTCTGTCAGAGAAACCTCAGTAGTAAATACAGTATGGAAGGATAAACCAGGAGGAACTTTGATTGACTGCTACATCCCTGCTACCACCAAACGATGAATGACAAGAGTGTAGAAATGACTTCAGTTTCCTGCACCATCTTTGTATTTAAAAAAAAAAAAAAGCATGAGACCTTATAACAGTCAACCTTTGACCTATCGGATGGAAAATCATTATAACCAGATGGCTGAACAGATGCTATGCTTGTATTTGTTAGGAGATTTAAACATGATGTGCCCCATATGACCACAGTAACAGTGACAGAATGACAAGCAGTTTCTTCTGTCTTTCTATATGTCTTTATTCAGTTTTTGTATTTACGAGATGGAGGGGGAGGGGGAGGGGGGGTAGGTAAACTAGTTTTGTAAACAACTCTTGGTTATTATGCCTTCTAAAAAAGTACCACAGAATTATTGCACTGTACTTTTGCAGTTTTAACAAGGTTTTCCCATGGTTATACTATGCATTTACCATAGTCAGGGCCGTACCAAGAGGGGTGTGAGCAGTGCGGCCGCACAAGGCGCCGACCTGAGGGGGGCACCGATAAGTAATAAGTAAAACAAATGTGTGCAATAACGATTCAAAACAAAAATTACGAAATAAAAGCGCTTTATTATTTGTCAGGAAATTGGCGACCCCCTCAAGTCAGCATCTGACCTGAGGGGTCGCCTATTGGCTGACGAATAATAAAGCCAGATAAAAAAAAAACTTTAAATATTTTTTGCTGGTAACAGGCTATGCTTTTCGCTATCAATCTGAAAAACTGACCACTGTGCGTGGCAACATTTTCACTCATGCGATTTTCTGGAAGCCACATAGCAAACAAGATCTTCAGTTCATATAAAATGTTGGGGTCTGAGCAGCAGGGCTGCAGCATATCGCCAAGTAGCTGTTTTGAAGTATTGTTTGAAAAATGCGACCACATACCAGAAAAAAAAGAATTGTAACCAGTGTTAGACTCAGGGATGAAGCGTCATTTTTCACATCTTCATATTATTTATCTTGAATAGTAGCCTATTTAATTTCTCCAAATACTTGCACTGCATGTGCTCTCTGGCTAAACAGTAGCCCACTGAAATTGACTTGGCAACCGTTTTAAAAGGGTGATTGCATTTTAGTTTTTTAAAGAATGTTATCACATAACGTGTTGATTTAGTTATGACATTTCTAAAAGAAACCAAGTAAAAATTTGTACAACAGTTGATCTTGTTTTTTTCCCTTCCAAAACTGACAAACTAAACATTATCCGACAACTCAATGAAAAACAGCACACAACAGGCGCCGCCTTCCTCATCGATCCTGCATTCCTAGCAAGATCTCTCGATTTGCTGACAATTGTGAAAGGGTGGGTTGTTAAATTCACTGCTGCATGCACCGCTGAAGCAGCGGATTCACCCGAATTGAAAGTCGGTGAACTGCAGCAAAACCAAAAATGAGGAAGTTTATCTTGTATACTACTATCAATGTAATTGTAGATTCAGAGACGCCAAATCATTTTAAAATGGGTATGGAGTTGTATTTTTAATAAACGTATAACAGCGCTAATTATTAACCAGAGTAGTCAACTGAGCTGGTGACGTATAAGAATTCGACATGAGAGAGAGAACAGATTATTTCTTTTACGGTTCATTTTATTTGTCTTTTTATACTTCAAACAAATATGTTACAAAGTTGCGAAAAGTGGGCAAACTGTATTTGAAAGTGCATCCATTAATATATTCATATTTATAAATATTTACAGTTGCAGGCTAGCTGCTTTCTACATTTTAATGGAACAACAAGCTAGCTCCTAATTAGTCGGTTAAAGATAACGAAACCTTCGACCCAATAAGCTTTCAGCTCAAACAGGTCAACCACAGCTTTCATGCCTCAGCAGCAACCTTTCTGTTATTATTATCAGCTATATTGATTCACCAAACTGTTGTTAAATTCCCTGCACCAATGAGCACCAAGTGATGTCACTTCTAACTAAGCGATGCAGCATACCCATGAATTTAACAACGCACCCAAAGCTTATAATACAAAGCGAAAGTTTTTAATATCCCATCAGTGTCTACAAATACACAACACACCTGTTTTTATAGGCTATAATATAAAGCCTTCCGTTCTTACATTTTGTCGTGTTAATTTTTTTTTGTGACCTGCTATTTTGTCTGATTTTAATGTCTTGTTTTCTCTTTTTTTAATTGCATGCATTTTATTGCTTGTTTTACTTCTATGATCTGTGATGTCTGTATGGTCTTATATGTTTTATTGTAAAAAGAGCTTTGGGATCCTATAGTATGTAAAAAAGGACACTAGTGTTATTAATATTGTCAATTTTTTATGCTTTAGTTTTTATTTGTGCCCTGCAGCTTCATGGTCTTTTTTAGGGCTTAGCATGCAGCAATCACATTTATTCAATTGGACATATGCTATTGGTGTGTAGGGTACATTGTGGTCATTTTGAGGATGTCTTAAAGAACTGAAAGAGTTCCTTTGCTATATTGTATTATGACTGATTGTGCTGTGACGATTAGTGTGTCATTTTGAGAGATGACCTGCTCTTTTGTTACCAAGCATTTACTATTTTATGGGCGTAATATCCTCCAGTTTTAAATAACCACGGTCTAATCCAAATTTTTAAAACATACATTTAGGTTATGTAAAATGGGGGGAGGGGGAGGACGACACCAGTTAGGAGTGAATAGTCAGATTGTTTTTCAGATGGTTTCAAGTGGGTACATCTGGCATTAACGTTTTTGAAAATCCAGTATTGCACCGAATATAGCCCTGCAGCCAAATAATATTTCTCAAGAACAGGCAAGGATAGTTTAGAGAGTGACAGTCTCCTTTTCTTTTTTATGGGCTGGGAAAATTCCACAGAAAATCTACACAACAGAGAGATTGGCCGAATTTTCCAGTTCAGCATCTTCTACTATTAATTCTAATTATTATACTGATTATTGGTAACCAAAAACTGTAATATTCACATAATACAATTATTTACATGCAAATAAACATTTTTCCCATCCAACTAACAGTAGATGTTTTCAAGCAGGTAGGTCATTTATTTGCAAGTTCCCTACAATCCAACGTATTTTCAGAAAGCTGAAATTGATTAAAAATGATCTCCGAACCTCCATGGTGCAAGCATGCTTTGAATTTGCATTGGCCAACTCTCTGAAGCATGACCATGTCATCAATGACTTTGCATCACTGAAGGCAAGAAAATTATATTTGTAGGCTCTAGGTTTCATTTCTATTGGTGCATTCCACTGGACATTTACAAAGATATTGAACCTTTTAGTTATTTATTTTTTTAATTCACTGACTGCAAGTTGCGAGGGTGCTGGGTTTATATTTCGCACAGGAGCCATCAGTGATCGGTATGGCTCTGACCATAGTTTACCTTGGTTTGCCATGTTTATTAATGTGCTTACCATAAGTTGCTATTCTTCACAATGCTAACCTGTGCTTTACTATTCTTTATGGTTTCACTATGGTAAACTGTTATAAGGGACAGTCTGCAGTATCCCATGGTAAAAGAACAGGAAATTTTAGTGCAGTTATGTTCAGAATTATGTTTGTGACAGACCTGCTGGTTTGTGGTGCTGGGGTGGGATATGTGTTGCCTGTTTTACCCAAAGCGTGGGACATTTCGCTAATTAAAATCTATTCAACAACTCCAAGAAGTTTAGTAATCAATGGGGCTGATTTGGGTTAGTTCATCATTCCTAGTAAAAGGATAACATTTAGGGTACTGTTGCACGTGAGATGGTTTGCTCATTGTTTGAAGAGCTGACAATTATCTATACAGGAATAAAAAAAATGTTTATTAAACAGTAAGTGGCAGGGTTCTGAAAAATATAGCGTTATATGTCCTCATGTGTTGCTATCACTGTTTAAATAACGTACCTGTAATTTTTCTTTTCATTGTTAGCATTCTGACAACTTTTTAAATTTATAACTTTAAAGTCTGTTTCAAAGCAGTTTTCAAAATGTCAGCGCTAGTGGGGTTTGAGATCTGTCCTCTAAATTACTGCAGGATAAGCGATAAAAAAAAACTAAAAACATAACAAGTGCTCTGGCTTTTCTGTTCTGTACCACATCATATATCGCTACTGTTGTGTTACCTATTTGTGTGTTATGTGGGCAATAATCCTAACACTATCAGTGCACTAGAGCAGACATTTTGAAAAGTGCTTTGAAACAGACTTTAAAGTTATAAGTGTAAAAATTTGTCAGGATGTTGACAATGAAAAGAAATTACAGATGCGTTATTTAAACAGTTGGGGATGTGTTTTTTCTGCAACTTAACTTAAACTTCAACTTAAAATAGAACAGAAACCATGGTATAAGCATGTGCATAAGCAGAGCAAACTACAAAATTACACGGCACATTGAGCATGCTAAACTTTTGTACTGGATGCTGTATTAGTTAATGGATCATTCAGTACATTTATTGATTTAATGAACATAATCACTCTGATCCCTCAGCAGCGAAATGCTTTACCATCAGTCTGGTTTAATAAGATTTTATAATTATAATACCAACGAAGCACATGAAAGCTTATTCTTGAACATTAGCTGTCTCTTGTTAAAGCATAACACATTATCACTCAATACAGAGCTTTGATTAGCTGTGCAGTAATTATGACACTGCTTTCAATGACTTTAGATAAAACAGTTAATGTCTCCGATTCAGCCATATGTAACAAGTTAGATTACTTTCATTTTATTTAAAATCAAAATGCATAATATAAAGCTTGCAACAGTGGAAAATGCTATGTTAATAATATATTATTAGGCTTCATTAGAAATTTTAAGTCTAAAGCTGCATCCACACTGGACGGTAGCGACGCAAGCAAGCGAAGTCGCCGAATGTCAGTCCACACCAGACTCGGAAACGATCCAAAAGACTAGAAATAAATACATGAACCCGCCCATGCATTCCCATTGGACATACCAGAGATGGGCTGTCCCATTAAAAAATAGGTCTTGTTTTGATAAAAGGTTACCACCCTGACCTCCGGCAACTCTGTTGTAAAATGAAGGTTGGACTTGTAAAATCTATAGATCAGAGTTATTGAACATCCCTATACATCCAACAGTTTTATTGTTATCATTATTATATTAGTAGTAATTGCACAGTTGTAGTCGTAGTATATATATTTTTTTGTTTCGTGGTACCAGTAATAATAGTAGTAGTCTAATTTGAAGCCCGGTAAATCTGTCAGAAGACAGCTGGACAATAGTAGTATAGTTGAACTGATATTTTCAATAAAATTATTATATTATTAAACATTTATATTCTAGCGATCTCGGTTCCCGCAGGCAGGCATACCACACAGGGCAAGACAATCCACACACAGGCGGAGGGCGGGCACGAACCTGGGACCTTTTGCACTAAAGCATAGTGCTGATATCGCTGTACAAAAGAGCCGGCTCTTTTGCAAGGAGTGTATTGGGCTTATGTCTTTGTGTGTGATTACGTCACCTACCAGCCCTGCTGCTGCATTCCCTCGTGCACACTACACTATCCCCTGCCAGCCTCAAGTCCGCCCTGGACTTGCTCTCGCTCTAAAATAAAAAGCCATAGCTTAAAATTAGGTCATATGTTCAAGTTGTGTGAATGCGAGACATTTTTTGTCTAAGCGCTGCTAAATGCAACACCCACAAGCCACCCAGGCACTGTCTTTCTTCTGGGTGTCTTTGTAGTCGTTCAATTTGCAATCATAATGGATACTACTGCACCTCATAAATTAACTTTTCATCATCCATGACTTGTTTTGAGGCATGTGTTTAATGTGTCAAGGGTGTTAAACCTTGCCTTTGATTGGTCAGTTTCATTCTAGTAGTGCAACGAAAAAAAAAAGAAACATGTTCTATTTTAGCAACACAAAATTCTCTCAAAGCGATGTTGCTCGCTGCTGGTGTGGACACTCCCATTTGACTGCAGTGACTTCTAAACGATTTGCTTGTATCCACTGTGGATGCAGCTTTATACTTTGAATAAATTACCAAACTACGAAACAAGACATGCATTAATAAACTGTTCATAAGAGACCTTTAAAAGCCTGTTACGAAGTGACCCTGCTGTGGCCCAAACGCTAATGGTTATGAAAAGAGTATAACTGTGAAATCTAAATGAACATGATCAATGTCTGGTCACTCAGCAATATTGCACCAATTAGTCATTTTGACTCTGATACATTCTATAATTATTAACTTCTAGCACAAACTGATACACCTCTGACAAAAAGTATCAGGAAAGCCGAAACAGGATACAGTCTACTGCACTGCTTCCATTGATGCTGTACTCCATCACACAGTGGACCTCAATTGCATCCTTACATTGTTGTCGGTAACACTTGAAGTGTCTCTGACTTCACTGTATTTACACAGTAGTTAAAGTGTTACAGAACATCCTGCAAAGTTTACACAAAACACATTGCGGTACCTTTGCTGTCCGTATTGCAACATTATATTTTTAGACATAATGCCACCTCTTTTCAAATTTGTAATCACACACCATGGATCATAAATCAACTGTGCAATAGGTTTCTGGACCACTTACTCAGCGGCATTTGCCATAAAAAAAAAAAAAAAAAAGACTTGCCGGCTTTCTGTTTCATTTCAATTAGAGCACCAACATTGTTCCAGGAGGGAGCGTGAACTGGATACACTGAGGATGTTTAGCAGAAGAAAAAAATCTTTCACCTGCCAAATGTTCCGAAATAAAAAATAAATAAATAAAAAAAGTAATTCCCTAGTTTCTTTATTCATGATGTTTGAATATAAATATATATAAATATATTTAAAAAACTAGCTGTGATGTTGTAAACACTGCAAGGGGTTCTGTAACACGTTAACACAATAACACATATGATATGAAATTACAAAGCAACTACATGCTTAATTATAAAATAAAATAAATCGCTAACCATCGATGAGAGGATGTGATGACTGAAACAGACAATAATACAGAGTGATTCGAAACAACAAGAATGCACTACTTAATATAACTGATATTTTACTCTCATACTGCACCAATTCGCTCTACTTGCTGCAGGACACATTGCTCAACTGAATAGAGAAATTGTCAATATCCAGATAATGACCTTGATTCTGAAGCCCCAAGATCGTGCAAAATCAAAGTGCAACATACTGTATAATCTAAGTATAAGATTTTGTTATTGTTTTAATCAACTGCATTAACAAAATATAGGGGGGGTTCTGATTTTGTGAGTTAAGAACGCTTTTGATATAGCATGCTCAAATCGATCCCCTGTCTGAATGGTCTTTTCTAAAAAGATGTGCCAGTCTAAAACTCAAAACCACAGAATACAGCTGCATCAACTGGCAAGTACAGCAACTCAGCATTCGGCAGAAAGCTCTCATGAGGTTTCAGGGAATGGGCCTTGGAACAGTTAAAGCAGACACAAGAGACAACCTTGAAAACAATCCATTCTCCACTCTCCATCACTGCCTTCAGGCCTACCAACGGTCAAGGATTATGAAGGGGGTGTGGTCCTCCCCCCCCCCTATCTCACGTAAGTTCAAACCGGTTTTTCCATGTCAAGTTTTGGTTGAAAAGTCGTAAGCCGTCCCTTATTCGGTAGAGTAACTCCCAAAAAGTCCCCTTAACCCCCCGGAACCTTGTTCAATTTCGTCCGTCCCATCTGGGTGGACTCCCTGTTTGGACCTTTGTTGCGGTTGAAGTAAGGAAGATGATCGAGAGTTTAAAAATCTGTGATAAAAGTTTATTCTGTACATACTTGACAGAATGTTTCGTGTACGTTCTTGACTCCACCAGGACTTATCACGTTTGGTGCAGTGTCAACGTTATTCAGATAGGGTTGCCACTGTACTGATTGTATTACCTCAATCGCAGGAGTAGAGTGTACCGGTATAACGTTATAGAACCCACGTATATTATATTATATTATATTATAATGGTTATATATATATTATATATATATATATATATATATATATATATATATATATATATATATATATATATATATATATATATTAAGAATATTATATATATATTCTATTTACTTTTTTTTATAAAATTGATATAATATGAGAAAAAAAATAAGTTTTTTTAAATGATAGAAAAATTATATGATACACATGTAGGTCATTAATAGTCATGGTTAAGGTAAACATGTCTTTCTTGGTAACATTATTTTCAAGCATAACACAGAAGGTGTTCTATTATCCACAATTAACTAGTTAAATCATTTGATTTGCAACCGAATATATCATGATTTTAAGATTTTAAGTTTATAAGCATATACTCAATTCTGCTGTTTCAAACGCTGAGCTAATTTGGGATATTCTAGAGGATTACAGGCTGTTGAGTTTTAAACACCTTTAAGAGACTGAAAAGTCCACTTTTAAAGTAAAGTAATACTCTATCAAAAATGATTTTTAATCACAAAGAACTCTAAAATAAAGGCAGTAAATCTACTGATGTTAGGTAAACTAGACACTTATTTACTGAAATGGCTTCTTAAGTTTGTTGGCTTGTTTATCTTTTTTTCTGCTACAGACCTGGTGGCTGAGTACAATGCTGGGAGCTGGTGGTAATCAGGTCAGGTGTGGGAAATGGAGCATGTTCATAGTGGGACATTCCACAGAGAAATGAGAGTTAGTGTGTGAGTTTTGGGAGAGGAGGAAGGAGAAGAGCTTTAGGCGATTTGATGAGCTTAGTGCTTAGCTAGACTACAGAGCAGGATATTGAAAACAGTCAATCAGGCCAGGTGCAGTGGGGTAAACATACCTCATAATATTATTACATTATATATGTACATTATAAAGCTCCCAATCAGGTGATTGAGGAAATGTGGAACATCGTTAAGGTAGACTTACGCATATAGGACGTGAATGTGTGAGTTTATTTTCAATATACTGTGCAGCGGTGCCTATGCAAAGACATTAATCAGGTACTGCATATTTACTGTAAGTCGGGCTTGTTTGCTGTCTGTGCTGAGGTAGTTACAGACAGATTCTGAAGAAATCACATGTGGCATGTTATATACACAAGGGAGCATGAAGCCTCATTTATGGCACTGAGGTCTCTACTACTAATCAAAAACAGGCAGAAATCTAATTTAGTGCTACTGACATGCAGCTATTGATTTTTACATCAGAATTAGAATCGCCGCCTCTTGAGAATTGAAAACAAACTGATTTGCTTTTCAAGCAGCACAGGGGAGACTGTTCTCAAGTGTTTCATGACAAGGCACCTCCAATCTTAGCATACTGACAGCTGGCATTTTCCACTCACACTGGAAAGCTTTAAATGTATTAAAGCACAGACGCAGGTCTTTCATAACTATTAAATAAGAATGCGTTTCAATCCCTTTGGGCTACACAAGGTTTAACTCAAGTGTATCTGATTAATTTGTGATACAGTACTTTTTAAAAACTCTGTGTATTATGACTATTTTAATTTGCATGTTAATTTTCCAAACATTGATTCAATCGGCTGAGAAAGGACAGAAAAGCCAATACACAGATACACTCCTTCCATTTTAGATTCATGTTTAGATTGACTCTGCATCAATTTGTGTCAGACATCACATCCTATTGACATTTAATCTGCTATTTTATGGGTACCTTTGTAATTAACCTGTAGTCATGTGATGTCTTGCAATGCACTCATTTAAGCTGTGTGAGAGTTAGTTGTGTGCAACTATTCAGCAGTCATGGGAAAGCAGATGGAACCTATTCTGATAAGAAAAAGATGTGCTACAGACAGTGGCCCAGATCACAGAAACCTTCACCTCTGGAGCAGACACGCCTATTTCTATTTGAACAATGCAATAGGAGCTACAGCTAAGGCAAAAAGTTTTGCATCTACTAGAATTTTAGGATTGAGCCATAATTAAAAAAAAAAAAAAAAAAAACAACAAAACAACAAAACAACGAAACTAAAAGAATAGTTTAGATATGTTATTTAACATCATGTAATCAAACAAACCACATTATGATATCACAAAAGTCTAACTGAAGCCATAATAGTAATACAGTATTTCATGATAGATTTTGAAAATTCACATTTTTATATTTGTCAGTTTTCCATTAAGTATATGGAAAACTACAAAGCGGTATGCAATGCAATATGTTAACGGAATATTTTTCAGCCGGTTTCATTCGACTTTATGAAGCAAAATTAGTTAATTCTATTGGGTGATGCAAAATCTTTGGCCACAGCTGTATGTGATCCTACCTTAGAGATTGCCAAATGATTGAAATATGAAAAAAATCGGAATGGGATTTGGGAATACCCTTGCTCACTCTATAACTGTGGTTGCTGCTAATAGATTCCAATGGGGATGTGGCTTACAATGATCAATATAAGAGCCTATTGGTGTTTTATGAAGATGATGATGATGATGATGATTTATGAAGATGATGATGATGATGATGATGATGATGATGATGGAGTTTTTCAAGAATAAGCAAGACAATTGTTTCTGTGTGATAACACAATTTCCAAATTAATTCTAATCTACACCTGCTTGCCTTCTATAGTGTTTGTATGTATGTAAGCTAATGTTAAAGAAGGTATAATCACATTAAAATGGGTAACATTTGTTTAATCAGTGACAAAATAACCGTAAAAAATATGCAAGATTCCAGGAGGACCAGCTGAACTACATCTAAAATGTCAATCCAGGCTCAGGTGAAAAGGCCAAATCTTGAATAAGCGCTTAAGGTTTTCAAGTTGCTTCTCATCTACAAATGTATCACAACACCTCCTTTCAAATGAGACACAAATCTGCTACCAAGTTTCACATTGCTTTTGTGTTTATTCAAGAGAGATATCTGTAATTGCCTGCCTTGTAGGTATAATGGAAAGATTTTAAAAAAAGAAAAACGGTAGCGGTTCTCTCATATCATCGGTTTATAACTTGTCTGTGAAGTGCTTGACTAAGCCCCCTCAAGTGATCTGCATGTGATGGCAAAACAAGACATGTACACGTGTGGTGTGTGATGATTGGTTCTGTCAGTCTCTGAAAAGCTTTACCAGTATATCATGTAGTTCACAGTATCCTCACTTTGCACATGGCACCTAATTACCCTCCCTTAACAAGATTTCACACGAAAGATGTTGTCAAGTCCTGATTTATGAAATAAAAAGTGACACCCACAAATAGGACCCTTTCCTATAACCGAAAAAGGCTAAAAAACAACCTTGGAATCCATTTAAAGGTCAAGGCCGGTAATAGATTTTTTTGTGCTTCACCCCTCCCCATGATAACTAATGCCAGTGAAACAGGATTCTGGTCGGGAACGGACGGGATGACTGTGGGGAAAAGATCAAAAGATCAGTTAAGACAGCTTTATTTGTTGTGTTCTATACTGCATTGTAATGCATTCTGAAGACAGCTGTTGATACATCAGTTTTGACTACCCTACTTTTGATGGACCCAAACAGGCTGACACACTGAGGTACTTTTTTTTTTTCTTTTTTAGAAAGGAAACACACACCCAATAAAGATATTAAACCACAAATAATCTTACATTTTTATGTGAGGGCCTCGTAATTAGTCTGAATTCAACTCACAGGCAAAAACAAACAAAAAAAAACAGTATTTAAAACATTATTTAATATCAATCATGAAAAATGTGAGCTCTTGTCTTTTCCTACACAACAGGGCAACATAAAAAGTATTACTGAATAAACATAATACAGCTCTAGTACACGCTGATAAACATACAATAGCTGTGTTTCTTGGGAATAGGATTTTTGAAGAATAGGATTATCTTAAAGTTTTAGGAAAAGGAATGGCAAAGGTTGTAATGAAGCTCAACAAGCCTAATTGAGCAAATCAGTTATAAACATGCTGAAATGGTCCGTTACAGTGAATAAATACATTTACACATTGCAAAAGGGTTACTGAATATTGCTAATTTCTACCAGATTCTTCATATTTTTCTATTTGTATTCCCACAATCCTTCTAAACCTACATTGAGTGTGAAATGCTGCATTGTGATTAACAACATTTTAATGAAATTGGGTACTTTCACATAACCAGTTTCACAGTCAGTCCGTGCTGCTGCGAAGTGAAGTGGAACTAATGTCAGATACAACACGTAACCAAGCGGAATGTGAGCAATAAATCTGGCTCAAGGCAATGTGGTGAAAGGGCTCAAAGCTCCAATTGAGACACACTCTGATTAGCTCCTGAAAATGTCCAGATAGCTCAGAAAGAAAATGATCTGCAAGAGCGAGCTTAATTTAGATACTGTACATTTTTTTTTTATTAAAACCAAGAATTTTGACTGGAAAGGTACTTCACAAATGTGTTAAGAGGAGAGCCTGAGAATTCAAAAAAGATGTATATGTCCCTGCTTTTTTACACTGATGGAAGTCTGACTCCCACTGTAGCTGTAGCCATGTTTTGACAATATTAAATATGATTCTGCTGATGCAAAAGGAGTGTTACACCACATATAACCCTAAACCATTCAACATAAACATACAGTGCGGTACCATAATAATAATAATAATAAAAACAAATAAATAAATAAAAGAAATGAAAAGAAAACATTAAATAGCCTTTTTTCTATTAAACCAACTGGTTACAAATCCATACTACTTATTTGTCCAGTGAAGTGAGCTTACCTGTGACCAACTCTCTTATCTCCAGATCTGAGGTCTTGCGCAGCAGCCGGACCAGTGCAGGAATCCCCCCACAGTTTTTCAGGGCAATCTTGTTGTCATCATTTGCCTTCCCGTACACTAGATTTCTCAATGCTCCGCAAGCACTTCTGTGCACCTCTGACATTCGATGATCGAGGAGATCCACCAGGAGCTGGACGCCACCTTGTCTCCTTATCTACAAAACACACAAGAAGTGTTAATAAAAAACATCCTTAATGTGTGATATAAACATCCTGTTGTGCACACTCAGTGCATTATACAGTATATCAAAGAGCTGGGCAAAACAATAATCAGTTATGTTGAGTACAATATTGATTATTGCTTACAAACATTACTACAGCTGTTACAGTTTTAAACGATTCCATTTTGTTTAAGTGTTGGGAAACAACAGTGACTGTTTACTATCTCAGATTCAGTGCCAGCTTGGCAGATGTGCAACTCCACAGATTGCGCCAGAACCAATCAATAACATTGTTCTCCACTTCTCCCCCTAATTAAGATGGGTACATGAGTTGCAATTGTTAATGTACTGATTGCAAAATGTGTTTCCCTTCTCCTGCAACTGCCCCTCTTTCAGACACAAAGCTGATCACAAAACTATAACCTTTTTAGCACATTAACTCTGACACTGCAGCCTACTGTACTACTATAAATTGTATAAAATGAGAGATATTATATGTATACATTTTTTTCAGCCCTAAACTGAAACTGGGATCTAAACATACCTAATGTTAATACCGACGTTCTTGAATGCTTGAATGATCCAAGTGGGGTAGACACACTTATTAAGTGCACACAATTGTTGTTGGTTTATACATTTTAAGGAGGTATTAGTGAGATCTGCCACTATTTGTGGATTATTATTATTATTATTATTATTATTATTATTATTATTATTATTATTATTATTATTAATAGATTATTACCCCAGTGGAATTATAAACAGCAGATTTTAAAATATAATATCTCTTCAAAAGATATACAGTAGTAACTCCATTTATACCATTAAACACCAATGAAAATAGACTTTTTACACTGCAGATTGGTTATTCTGATCAAATTTTTGAAGTATGTGTAAATAAATAATCATTCATGTGAGAGGCTGGCTATTTACTCAAAAGTATGTGTTCCATGTAGAATATGTTTCTCGTTTTATGTCCAAACCCTGTGTCTTCATGAAACCTAAACAAAGGTGGAATACAAAGTTATTGCAATTGAGGTTAAACTATTTTTCATCTACTTTTTTTACAGCTCCATTAAGATGTTTTAAAGGTCACATATAAAACAAAGAACTGTGTTCTATTATTGAACGTTCGAAATGTCATATGGATGTTCTGCATGATCTGAGTTCCAAGATGAGCAATTCATTTTATATCAGCTCTGTAAGTGTGCAAATATTTCTTTCTGCATTGTGCCATGTTTAACACTTTTTTCTGAGGTAATGGATTTCTTCTATTGCTTTACTGAGATGTTTAGAAAAAAAGGTTTCAAAGACCATGACGATGTAATTTTCTTGCTGAAATTAAAACATATGCCCCCTGAAACTGAGGGCATTTGACACAGTGTCTGCATTTGTTTTAAAGAGATCTTGCAATTTGGGGTCATCAAAGTCACTGTATTTGGAAGGAGATTTAAAGGCACAGGGAAGTACAAAGGAATCCGGCAGGGCTTCTCATACCTGGTCCTGGGGACCCCATGTATCTGCTGGTTTTCATTCCAACCAAGCTTTCATTTACTTACATATACCCTTAATTGAACTGATAAATTTGCTCAATTAGACATGTTTACTTGTTTTCAGCACTTAAACAGTTGCTGCAGCTCAAGTTATAGCTAACTTGAAATATGCAACTGTTCAAGAGCAGCTGACAACAAGTAAAAAGGTCTAATTAAGCAAATTATCAGTTCAATTGGACAAATATTGAAACTGAAGTATAATGAAACTAAATAGTTAAAAATGTTTCCCATTGTTCTCACTTTGCAACACAAATATAAAGCCAAAGATTTCTGCTGACCATGTCTGTTCCAGTACATAGATATCCGCACATCATGGCAATCTGCAATGTCGTCGCATCAATCAGAGCAATCTCATTTATGTCACGATGTTTGCAGCAGAAAATCTGACTTCAAGTGTCCCCAGAGAAAAAAAAGTCGAGGTGGCGTAAGATCTGGTGACCGTGGAGACCACGGAATGGGACCTTGTCTTCCTATCCATCGTCCTGGCAATTTGTTGTCTAACCAAGTCTGTTCTTTTACCCATTCACAGAATCGCTTTCGGCATACAATACTGATAACCTTTGCACACAACCTGTTTGGATGAAAATTACTAAGATGAAGAATCCTCCATGTAGCTGACTGGCTAATACCACTAACCTGTGCTATTTTTCTCGTCTCAGGCTCCCAGAACAATAGTTGTGACTTCATCAGCGGTGGCAGATGTCGGATCTCTGATTCTCTTGTGATCTGCTACGCTTCTTGGCTGAAGGAATTGTCCCACTAATCTGGTTAATGTCATCTTGGAATTGTGCCTCTGTCAGGGTGATTGCTGGCAAAAGCCATCGCTGTTGAAGCACCTGTACATCTATTTCCAGCAAATTTAGCTCAGTGCACTCTGCAAATGTAAGCTTTGTCATTCTTAACAGGTGTCCTGTTCTTCTGCTGTGGGTACTGAGGAATTTTAGGCATCCACCTTCATCCAGGAGCTTAACGGCTGACTGGCGATAACTCATCTGTTTGTTTTTGTTGAGAAGCAGTTAGATGTATTTTTTTTAATGCCTGTCAATACTGTTTTTTAAGGGCTACACATTAGGTTATGCTAATGTGGCATTACAGCTAACATGGTTACTACTAAATGCGGCACTTACTGTTGCAAACTCATACGAGTATACAATAAAACCCTGTGATTAAGGCCTGTCAAGGGACCAATAAAATAATTTTCTCCACTCTTTAATTTAATCCTAGTTTTTGAAAGGAGAATTTTTATTTAATGTTACAAAACGAGAAACAAACACACTGAGAGCGCTGAAGAGAGCTTAAAATATATAGTTTGGTTCAAACCATAGGAGTTAATTAAATACTGGAGCACATAGGCCCCTGTGTCCTCACTAGAGGGACAGCTTTACTACGCAAGGTACATTGAATGAATTTTGAACAGTTAAACCATTCTTGATCTTTTTTTATTCAAATTTTATTTTTTGCAGACTGTTATAAAAGCACTTTTTGTGTTTATAATAGAATTCATGTTGCATCATTTTTTTTAGGTTGGTTGGTAGTTCGTAACATGTTGATCTTATTTGTGTAAAAATGCCCATGATCAGAATGTCCCATGCATATCAATTATTTAGATTTTCTGTAAAATCTATTTTTATGTGCAGACTTGACATTCTTCATCGAAGAATATTTAAACTGCGCAATCACCTAATGCACGCAAATTTGATTCTGAACTGCAGGAATCAATATACGACAAACCAACAATTTTATTTTGTTCCTCAGAGGCTTCAGAACAATGTCAGTCAATAAAGTCACTTTAGCACTTCCACTCTCCACAAACTGCAGTTATTAGTAAACTGCATCAAGTAGGTGCAGAATGTTTGCCTCCTTGTCTACGTTCTGTTAGGTTTAATGAGCAGTTAGTTGATTTATTAAAAGCATCCTTGAATTGCTCACTGCCCTTCACCTTTCTCTTCATCTGCCCTTTCAGTCAGGACATCATTGGTCACACACTCTCCCATCAATCTCCATGGTTGTATTAGAAGGGATTTTGTGCAATAAGTAAGCTTGTTATTGGAATTCCAGTCACTACACCCTGCTGTTACTCACTTTCTTTGTTTCGCTTCGTGGTGCTTCAGCGAATCCAACAACACATATGTTAGTGTGTTATTTCTCTTGTAATCAACTTTTGATGACTTCGGGTGACTTCAGGTCTAGTCTCAATAGGAGTTAGATTGAATGCAGTGTGACTTTGTGGCTTGTGGTTATTTTGCTGTCCTATGGTGCTATTAAATCTTTAAATCTTCCAAACTTCCAGCGATGGGATGGCACAGCTCGAACATTTAATTTAAACAAAATAATCAAAAACTTGTTTTTATCTTCTAAAGCAGGGGTCACCAACCCTGGTCCAGGAGAGCCCCTATCCAGCAGGTTTTACAGGTATCTTTACATCATCAGTGGCTTTAGATCTGGAACAGCTGTTTATCTTGACTATTTAAGCCAATAATTGGTTCATTTAAGTAACTGAGAGATCGGCTGAAATGAAAACCAGCAGCCACAGTAGCTCTCCAGGACATTTTAAAATCCTTTTAAATGTGGTTTGAGAAATGACCACTAGGGGCGTGCAGCTCTTCAGAATTTGGAATCTTTGACCAGTGCGTGCTGCTGACAAGGAGTTCTGTGATGTATGGGACGTGCAGATTATTAGTTAAGGGGGGTTCAGGCAGGAGCAAACACACTTGGAATTCTGGGCTACAGGTCACACAAACTGAGTGAGAGAGAGCAAAAGTGAAGTCCCTGAAGCTGAAGCCAAAACAGAAAAATGAAAGCTGCGCAAAGTCAACAAGGACATAAAAGACAAAGAATGCAAAAAAGCATCAAGAAAAAACTGTGACAAGCCCTTTTAAAAAATGACTGTTTAATCTTTAACACTGCCTGGCCTTCGTGGAAGCTGTAAATCAAGAGGTGCAATCTAATGTCTGAGAGCTCACTACACAACTACTTGTTTTAACAGTTACGTCGGCAATCAACGTGTTATGATATGGAAGACCAAACTAACCTTCAGAATCCAACAGACAGTTTTAATTTTAGAACTGACATCATGAGAATTGTTACACAATACAATGTAAACTACGTCACTGTCTGCTTTTCTCAAGGAAGTTGTCTGAAGCAAGTGACGAGGCTCTATTTAGCATCGCAGTGCAAGAGCAAAGGTGGATTTTTCTAAGTAATTCAGTTTTAATGGTGTAAAGCTAACAAGAAACACTTTAGCTGCAGCTACAGTCCAATGATTGTTCTAAGCAATTCCCTGTCAGTTTTCTACAACTAGTGGTTGCTAAAGGGCCCATAGACTTTTACTTTTCTAAAAATAGATCTGATATTTAGCTATTGTCATTTTTGTCTTTACAAAGAAGAAGAAGAAGAAGAAGAAGAAGAAGAAGAAGAAGAAGAAGAATACCTCTGATTTTATTTTGTTGTCTCCGAAGCAGAGATGCTGTAAGTAGGCTGCAGCGTTAGACTGCACAGACGGAAACTGATGCTGCAGCATCTGGATAACTTCAGGAAGCTCTGGGTCTCGCCATCCAAACTCCCTATAGAAAGAAAAGAACAGCCTTGTTATTAATAATGTATTCAAACATACACAACACGTACAGCAGCTATTGGAAAATATATGATATTCACTATGGAGCTCAAATAAAATAAAATACAAATACAATAACAGTAACATAATTTGTCCATTTACCATGTATTCTTCCAAATGAAAAGTAACTACAGTAATATTCATGTAATAGTGTTCATTGGGTCATTCAAGTAATGACCCACTATATATTTTTTGAGAGGGCTCTGGTGGTTTGACTTTGAACACAACTAGAGTGTGATTCGGTAAGTTACTGTACAACTGAGCAGCTCAGATATGTAAATAACGTAAATCACTGAAATCTGTAAAGCTAACACAGTTGGAATATTGAGTGCAGCCTCTGGCTGCTCAAAGTCTACCTTGTTAAAACGTGTTATTTTCTTTTTTAGAAATGATATAGTTAGCATACGGACACAACATTTTGGCTAGTGCATTATCCACTGCATCACTTACATGCAGCACCTGACTATTTAAAAAAAAAAAAAAAAAAAAAAACGGTTTGTAATTCAAAGTTACAGCATCTATAAAGTGGACAATCATATACAGTATAGCTGCTTTAAAATAATACTTGTGTTACTTTCGTTACCTAAGGCTCTCACTGGGTTTAACCGTAGAATGGCTACGTTAATATTTAACAATGAAACCTGCATCCTAATAATTGTTCAGTAATAAAAGATACAGTCCTCATATATATATATATATATATATATATATATATATATATATATATATATATATATACACACACACACACACACACACACCACACACACACACATATATATATATATATATATATATATATATATATATATATATATATATATATATACACTGGAAAAAATTAAGAGACCACTGCAAATTTTTCTTAAATCAGCATCTCTAATTGTATGGCAGCCATTCCATTCCAGTGTCTGTTGAATTCCAACACAGGCACACCTCATTCTACTGAATGAGGTACTGATTAGGGGATCACCTGAACCAAATCTTATTTAACGAGGAAAAGTATAAAAACCACTCCTGTGGTCATCACTATCCTCTTGCAATAGGACCAGCTGGATGGCAAAACAGTGCTAGTAGTACCTCAAACGTAATTGGAATAAAAAAATAACTATTGACCATGCCCAAAGAGTTGAAAAGGAAAGTTGAGTGAGGAAAAGAAGGGTTCAATTCTGGCTTTACTGGCAGAGGGATACAGTGAGTGTCGGGTTGCTTCCATCCTTAAAATTTCAAAGACGGCGGTTCACAAGAACAAGGTCAAGCAGCACACATTGGGGACAACAAAGCTACAGACCGGCAGAGGGCAAAAACGACTCTCCACTGACCGGGATGACCACCAACTAATTCGAATGTCACTCAGCAACCATAGGACGACATCAAGTGACCTACAAAAAGAATGGCAAATGGCAGCTGAGGTGAAGTGCACAGTGAGGACGGTTCGAAACAGGCTCCTAGGGGCAGGGCTGAAGTCGTGCAAAGCTAGAAAAAGCCCTTCATCAATGAGAAGCAAAGAGCCAGGCTGAGGATCGGTGATGATCTGGGGGTGCTTCAGCAAGGCTGGAATCCAAGTACAAGGTTGTCCTGGAAGAAAACTTGCTTCCTTCTGCTCTGACAATGTTCCCCAACTCTGAGGATTGGTTTTTCCAGCAGGACAATGCTCCATGCCACACAGCCAGGTCAATCAAGGTGTGGATGGAGGACCACCAGATCAAGACCCTGTCATGGCCAGCCCAATCTCCAGACCTGAACCCGATTGAAAACCTCTGGAATGTGATCAAGAGGAAGATGGATGGTCACAAGCCATCAAACAAAGCCGAGCTGCTTGAATTTTTGTGCCAGGAGTGGCATAAAGTCACCCAACATCAATGTGAAAGACTGGTGGAGAGCATGCCAAAATGCATGAAAGCTGTGCTTGAAAATCAGGGTTATTCCACCAAATATTGATTTCTGAACTCTTCCTAAGTTAAAACATTAGTATTGTGTTGTTTAAAAATGAATATGAACTTATTTTCTTTGCATTATTCGAGATCTGACAACACTGCATCTTTTTTGTTATTTTGACCAGTTGTCATTTTCTGCAAATAAATGCTCTAAATGAAAATATTTTTATTTGGAATTTGGGAGAAATGTTGTCAGTAGTTTATAGAATAAAACAAAAATGTTCATTTTACCCAAACACATACATATAAATAGTAGAACCAGAGAAACTGACAATTTTGCAGTGGTCTCTTAATTTTTTCCAGAGCTGTATATGTATGTGTGTATATATATATATATATATATATATATATATATATATATATATATATATATATATATATATATATATATATATATACACACACACACACACACACACACACACACACACACACACACACACACAGTGCCTTGCAAAAGTATTCAGACCCCTTACCAATTCTCTCATATTACCAAATTACAAATGGTACATTGAAATTTCGTTCTATTTGATATTTTATTTTTAAACACTGAAACTCAGAATCAATTATTGTAAGGTGACATTGGTTTTAGTTGGGAAATATTTTAAAGAAAAATAAAAAACTGAAATATCTTGCTTGCATAAGTATTCAATCCCTGTGCTGTGGAAGCTTCCAGTTTGCACCGATGAAAGAAATTGCCCTAACAAGGACACAATTACCTTACCATTGGCCTCCACCTGTGAACCATTAAAGTTGCTGTCACATTTTCTGGATAAAAACCCCACTGTTGAAGGATCATTGGTAAGGCTGTGAATCTGAAGGAAAATGAAGACCAAACAGCATTCTACAAAAGTTAGAGATAAAGTAATACAAATGCATAGATTAGGAAAAGGGTACAAAATAATATCCAAGTGTTTGGATATCCCAGTGAGCACAGTTGGATCAATAATCAGGAAGTGAAAGCTGCATCACACCACCCAGGCACTGCCAAGAAAAGGCTATCCCTCTAAACGCAGCGCTCAAACAAGAAGGAGACTTGTGAGAGAAGCCACAGAGAGGCCAACAATCACTTTGAAGGAGCTACAGAGTTCAGTGGCTGGGAGTGGAGTAATGGTGCACCAGTCAACCATATCAAGAGCTCTGCATAACACTGGCCTGTATGGGAGGGTGGCAAGAAAGAAGCTGTTACTCAAAAAGTACCATCTGAAAGCACGTCTGGAGTTTGCCAGAAAGCATGAGAGTGACCCAGCTGTGATGTGGGAAAAGGTTTTGTGGTCAGATGAGACCAAGATAGAGCTTTTTGGCCAAAACTCAAAGAGCTATGTGTGGTGCAAACCTAACACTGCCCATGCCTCAAGACACACCATCTCTACAGTGAAGTATAGTGGTGGTAGCATCATGCTGTGGGGATGCTTCTCATCAGCAGGGACTGGGCATCTTGTTACAATTGAAGGAAGAATGGATGGAGCAAAATACAGGAAAATATTGCAAGAGAATCTGCTTCAGTCCGCTAAAAAACTGAAGCTTGGGAGGAAATTCACCTTTCAGCAGGACAATGATCCCAAGCACAAGGCCAAAGCAACATTGGAGTGGCTCAAGAACAAAAAGGTGAATGTCCTACAGTGGCCCAGTCAAAGTCCTGATCTCAATCCCATTGAGAATCTGTGGCACTATTTGAAAATTGCAGTCCACAAGCATCACCCAACCAACCTGAACAACCTAAAGCAAATCTGCCA